>NC_143581.1:41706591-42021067 GCF_048544385.1 Mastigoproctus giganteus | reverse complement strand
TCATCGGCAAAACTATGGATAGGATTTCCAGTCAACGGAAGAAGGTCTTTAATATTCAAGAGGAAGAGAGTGGGGGGAAAGAACTGAACCTTGGGGGACACCAATATTAGTGAAGAAGTTAGAAGACAGACAGCCCTACCATCGCTCTCGGTGAGCGACCAGAGAGAAAACTGAATAATCAATTACAAAAAACAGTTGGCAAACCGTAAGATGGAATCTTGTTTAGAAGACATTTATGCCAAACACAATCGAAAGGCTTTGAGATGTCAAGAGCAACTGCTTGTGTTTCACCAGACTTTTCCGTCGAATTTGTCCATAAATGGGTAACATATCATGATTTTTCTCTTTCTTGGTGATTCCGTTCTCTCTCTCTCTCTCTCTCTCTCTCTCTCTCTCTCTCTCTCTCTCTCTCTCTCTCCCAGGGTAAGTCGGGATTTTTTTTTTTTTGGCTGGTGCAGCAAAAGCCTCGGGCTTTCTTGTACCATATAGATAATAATAATAATAATAATAATAATAATAATAATAATTTTTATTTTTTTTATTTATTTTATTTATCAAGAGAATTCGTTTACAATAAATAATAATAAATAATAATAATAATAATAATAATAATAATACAATACAATACAATAATACAATACAATACAATACAATTTTATTTATCAAGAGAATTCGTTTACAATAAATGAACTTGTTAAGAAAAGTAAATTTATTGACAACAAGTTGTAGTTCTTCCTTTACAAGTTTTGTACAAATTTGTTATCTTACAGAAAAGTCTATGAAGTCACTACACATAATATATTCCACACTGTAAACAGAGGTAGTTTATCTGCATATCAATTCTAATCTACTGTGTCATTGAGTATCAAGAATTTTCTTATTAGGAATTTTAATTTGGAGATGGGATAACTTCTCCTGAGCCCGAAATCAATGCTAGCCATAATAATAACTAGCAATAATAATAATATAATACAATACGATACAATTTATCTTTATCAAGAGAATTTGTTTACAATGAATGAACTTGTTAAGAAAAGTGAATTTCTTGACAAGTTGTAATTCTTCATTTAATACAGTTTTTGCATACAAATTTGTTATCTAACAGCAAAGATAATGAAATCACAACACATAGTACATTCCGCATTGCAAACAGAGATAGCAATTTATCTGCATAGCAATTCTAATCTACTGTATCATTGAGTATCAAAACTTTTCTTATTAATAATTTTAATTTGGAGCTAGAGTAACTACTCCTGAGCCTGAAATCTACATTAGCCAACAAGTTGTTTATTATATTCATTGTATGCCTATCTCCAAATGTATTTAGTACCCTAGGTACTAAATACATTTGCATGAGGCAAAACACTAAATAATTACATGAGGCAAAACAATTGCTTTTGGGTTCCTTAAATTGTGTGAGTCATTTCTTTGCAGATTCGACTCTTCAAAAATAGTGTTAAGATTTTTCAAGATTAAATTTAACTTCAGTTTTTGAACTGGATAAAGTATTTTATATTTCAACAAAAATTGCCTTCTCTTATTCAGGCCATTCCAAAAGTTTGTCCCCATTAAAAGTCTCAAAATCCTGTTAATTAAGTTGTTTATTACCTTTAATTCAGTTATATTTGCTCGTGCCCATACATTTACTAAATAATTGAGTTGGGAGTCCACTAATGCATAGTAGCGCATTAGTGCATAACTTTTGTTCTAAGATTTAACTTACACTTAATGTAGTAAAAAAAAGTACACGTAAAATCTCAGTTTTCTGTACAAATTTGTTATATGCATTGCCCAACTAAGTCTGTAGTCAATCCATAACCCAAGGTAACAATGATTTGAAACTTCTTCCACAGTTAGACATTTGCAATTCTGGAAATTCTGATCATGTAGGCATGATCAAAATTTCGAGAATTGTAAATTTCATCCCTCTATTAAATTACATAAACATGTAATTTAATAGAGGGATGAATGTCCAAGGTTTGATGATGAGCTCTAATTACCAAAAAAAAGGTCTAAATACCAAAGATTTTAAGGTGAAGTGTGGAATGAAGTTTTCCGTTCCTACAAGAATAATTTCACTGATATGATCCAAGCCAACGTTGATATCAGAAGTTTTGAACAGTAATTCAACCAAGGAAAAGGAGAAAAGAAGTGTCTAGTAGGTCATCCCATTTTGCATTCTTGTTATGCCAAACAACACGAGGTTGGGAATAGCCATAAGATAAAGGTTCCATTGGAGAAGAGACAATCACCAAGTTGTGATCTGAAGTGCCTAAAGGACCTCTCACTTCTACCGTGTACTTAGAAGGGTTGTTTGTGAGAAAAAGATGAAGCGTATCGGCTGTATGATTAGGATTGTCCGGTATTCTTGCAGGTAAATGAACAATCTGTGCAAGGTCATTAGTAATTGCAAAAGCCTCAGCATCTCGACCAGCTGTGTCGGTGTGGCTAGAAAGCGGAAGCCAATTGGAGTTGTAAACATTAATATCACCAAGGAAAAAGACAGGTAGCAAAGAGAGGAAGTCAAAGAGTTCCAAGTGATTAGTGGAGTTGGGAGAACGGTAGAGATAACAGATGAATTTGACAGAATGAGGTAGTGAGATTCTAAGCCAGAAAAGTTTGAAAAGGGGAGATTTCAAATTTTCAATTCTCTGATAAGGAATATCGGAATGGACATATGCACAAGTATCAGCTTTGAGGCGATAGGCATCACACAGCGAATAATTTGGGCAACCGAGTTGTTCAGTGGTAGAATCAACCGAGAACTGGGATTCTGTTAGAAAAAGTACATGGCGTTTGGCAGACTGTAATTGTAAATGGACATTAGCATTAGCATTAGCATTAGTAGAGGCATTTGATGCAAGAAAGCAAGCTTATGCAGCATCAGCCAAAAAAAAAAAAAAAAAAAAAAACAACTTCCACTTCACCCCTCTGTTCGTTCAAAATACCTGTCCAGCTGAGCCTTAAACTTATTTAGGCTATCAACCTCCACCACAAGGGATGGAAGTCTGTTCCACCAACCAACCACCCGCTGGCTAAAGGCAAATATCCGCACGTCTATCCTACATCTGTCTTTCCTCAATTTCAATTTATGCCCTCTCAGGTGATTTTTCTGGGCTAGAGGAAGAATCCCATCCGCATTGAGCATGCTTAAACCATTCAAGGCTTTATACACCTCTATCAGATCACCTCGCTGGTGCCTAGTCTCCAGACATTGTAATTTGCAAAACTTAAACCTTTCTTCGTAAGAGCACCCCTTTGTTCCATTCACTAATCTTGTTGCCCTCTCTGTACTCGTTCCAGCAGCTCTACATCCTTCTTGAAATGAGGCCTCCAGACCTGTATACAGTACTCTAGGTGTGGCCTGACCATTGCATTATACAATGGAATAATCACCTCCTTATCCCTGCTGGAAAAATTCCTGTATATCATTGACAATACTCCATGAGCTACTCTTGCAGCCCGTCTGCACTGCTCAGAGAACTTCATATCTGCCTGCACAACCACCCCCAAGTCCCTTTCATTCTCTACCACTGTCAGTGTAGTACCACAGAGTTGATACGTTGCTCTGGGGTTGCTGTTTCCCATGTGTAGTACTTTACAATTGTCAATGTTAAACTTCATTTGCCACCTCTCAGCCCATCTACTCAACCTTTCCAGATCCTGTTGCAGCAGCATAGTGTCAGTAGTGTCCTTGACAACCCTGCCAACCTTTGTATCGTCTGCAAACTTGGACATTAAGCTTGATATACCATCATCAATATCATTTATAAATACAGAAAACAATAATGTACCCAACACTGAGTCCTGAGGGACTCCACTAATAACATTAGTCCACGATGAGCAGTGTCCATTTATTACCACTTTCTGTCTTCTCCCCCTCAACCACCCCTTTATCCATAGCCGCAATTTGCCTCCAATGTCACACTGGTCCAATTTGTGTAGCAGTCTTCCATGTGCAACAGTATCAAAAGCCTTTCTAAGATCCAAGTATATAATATCAAAGTTATTCCCTGCATCCAGTTCTTTTGTGACTGCATCATAGTATCCAATCCAGTTGGTCAGGCAAGACTTCCCCTTAACAAAACCATGCTGTGTCTGAGCTATAACTGAAGTCTTGTCTAAATGATCCTGCAGTGCTTCCTTAACCAGTGCCTCCATTAATTTTCCTGGAACAGAAGTTAAGCTCACAGGTCTATAATTACTTGTGTCAGCCTTTGATCCTCCTTTGTGAATTGGGGTCACATTTACACATTTCCAGTCTATGGGTACCTCCCCTGAGTCCAGGGAAGCTCTCATAATTATGGCTAAGGGTTTGCTTACTTCCTTTCCTGCCTCCTTTAATATAACTGGATAGATCCCATCCACCCCGGGTGCCTTTCTTGTGTTTATCTTCAACAGTTTCTCCTCCACTTTACTCCCAGTTATTTCAAGATTCTGTAGCTTACTGTTAGAGTTGAATACACCTCTGGCATCCCCCTTGCTGAATAACTCCTCATGTGTGAATGTCGATGCAAAATATTCATTTAGTTTGTTAGCTACCTGAGCAGGATCATCAACAGTTGACCCATCAATATCAAGTGGACCAATCTGATTCATCCCCTTCCTTCTAGAGTTTACATAAGTAAAGAACTCTTTGCTGTTTTTCTTTGCATCCCTTGCCAAGGATTTCTCGTAATCTGCCTTCGCCTGCCTAACCTCCTTTGTAACTTGGTTGCATATCAACTTGTATCTATCATAGGCTTCTGTGTCATGTGTTAATTTGTTAGTATCCCATGCCTTTTTCTTCTCTGCCATATGCCTCATCAGTTCATCTGACATCCATTTTGGCCTAAACCTTGAACAATATTTCTTAGTTGGTATGTAGAGCCTAGTAGCTTCCAAGATAAGTTCTTTGAATGCTTCCCATTTTGAATTTGCTGTTGGTAACATCATCAGTTGGTCCCACTGTATAGAATTTAAATACTGCCTCAGTCCATCGTAGTCACCTTTACGGAAGCAATAACCCTTCCCTTTACCCCTAATGGTAGTTACCTCTTTGAGTAAATCCCACTTCAGCACACTGTGATCACTGCCACCTAGTGGTTCATTTACCTGCAGATTCTTAATGCATGAAGAATCACTGCTGATAATCAAATCAAGAGTATTACTCCCTCTAGTTGCCTCCCGAACATGCTGATGTAGAAAACAATCATCCAATAAATCCACATAAGCCCTGCTAGTGCGTGAGTAACCAGCCCCCAAATTCCAGTCAATATCTGGGAAATTAAAATCTCCCATTATAAGACTCTCTGATTTACTGGCCCACTCTATTTCCCCGTACAGTTCCTTATTATACTCATCAGAGTCATTAGGCCTATAGCACACTCCTACTCTCAATTTTGATCTCCCAATGCTTATGTCACACCAAACTGACTCAACACTGCACTGTCCAGCGATGTCGACTGGCTTCACTTCCTTGGTTTTTATGTGTTTCTTAACTAATAGCATAACCCCCCCCCTTCCTATCCTGTCTATCCTTTCTGTAGACGTTGTACTCCCCAAATTGCAGTTCTGCATCCCTTATATCTGTGTGACACCACGTCTCTGATATCCCAACAATATCTGCCTTTGATGTTTTGAGCAATACCTCAAATTCATCAAATTTATTTACTAAACTCCTAGCATTGGTGTACACGCAAGTATACCTGCACCTGTTTCTATTCTTAGCTACCCTAACACAACCCATGTGTTTACTTGTACCGCAATGGCTCCCAGCAGTCTCTGAAATACCATGCATCTTGTTTTTCAGGCTTCTGCTCATTCTAATAGAAGCGGTGCAAGAATCTTTTTCACCTCTGCCAGTGGCTACTGTCAATCTATTGGTCTTTGTCTCCCCCCAAGCTAGCAGTTTTCCGACCCACCTAACACTGCCTCGATAGCATCAGCAAATATTCTTGCACCCTTTCTATTTAAGTGTATCCCATCCCTGTAGAAGCAATCTCTCCTGTTAACAAGTACAGTCCAGGCTGAAAAAAATTCTACCCCTTGAGCCTTGTACAATCTTTCCAGGGCCGAATTGATCGACAAGGCTCTCATCATATACTCCCTCCTATCGTGTCTGGGCAGAATTGCAGACACTTTCAAATTCAACCCTAATTCACGGCTTTTGTTCAGCAGTGACCTGTACTTGTTAAGTAATTCGGTAGAATCAACCGAGAACTGGGATTCTGTTAGAAAAAGTACATGGGGTTTGGCAGAATGTAATTGTAAATGGACATTATTGAGGTTAGAACTGAGACCAAGAATATTTGCGAAATGAACCTGGAAGTGTTTGAGAGGTTTAGAGTTTAGTGTTTGAGATTTTTTTTTCGCAGTTAAATTTGCCCTATTAGTTTGGCAATTTATGGTTATTCAAAAATCGTGATTCATGATATAAGTATAAAGGCTACATGGTTTGTGAAGTGATAGTGAATGTTCTGTAGTGTGTAGGCGTGCCTCCGTAGCCAGGTGGGAAGGAGAAGCAGTGCGTAGCACACGCTTCTTGATTAGACCGGGGTTCGAGCGCGTCACCACCAAATACGGAGGATTTGGAAAAGTCAGGAAATAACCACCGCATATTCCCGGAGAAATATGACCTTAGTTGCTAATGCTCCTAAAAACCAAATAACAAACAATCTGTAGTGTGTGCGTTGTTTGTGTTAGGTCTCTTTTCCACCAGGGAGCAGACATCACTTGGACAACTGCAGCTCAGTGCCCATCCACCGGCATGAGGAGTCGAGCCTGTATCCCAATATCCAAGTAGCACCCGTTGGAGGTAGTGCTGAGCTGGTGGATACTAAATCCCTATACGCAGGCTGCCAGACCTATGTAATAAAAAAAAACAGACAAAACAAAAAGTCAATCAGAGTGTTTTTACTATAAAATAAATTATATTCACGTATCTCCATATTTAACTTAAATTATCAAGTTTTCACATTAATTGCTACATAGAGGAGTTCATGATAATTTTCCTTTTCGGAAAAACACTGGATGCAAAATTTTGCAATGCATTATAATTGTTTTGCGAGCTCAGCAGAAAAAACACATTATCTTCACATAAATCAGGTGCAGCAGTAAACAACAAAGATCTATCCACCTCATATATAGGACAATAAAGAAGAATATGCAACAGTTTTCCACTTCACTACACCTACAAAAAGGATCTGATTCTAAATTAAATTTACACAGTTTTTCTTTAAAATATCTACGTCCTGGAAATAAAAAAAGATATCAACATTCTAGAGAAAAACTATAACTTCTTATCTGCATTGAAATTTACCTTCCTAATGAAAATACTGGTAACCACATCACCAGAATCACTTGAATCCTACCTACTATGCCAAGCAGCAACAAATTTGTTCCAAATGATCACTTTACCAGTTTTAAACGGGACTAGTGGATATCCAAAGATGTCCAAAATTGATAGAGACTGTTCCTTTTTCAGCCAATACAAAATTCCTCTACAGGGTGATTTACTACCAGTGCGACAAACTTGCAGGAGGTGTAGGGAGCACAAAGACGAATCGGAATCACATAGCATTGCAGGGTCCGAAATGCCTTCGTCATGCGGTAGAGGACGTTGAACGGGAGGTCGCGTGAACAGCGATCTCCCTGGAAGTCAGCATTTGCGAACCGGTTCCCGAGGCAGTAGGATGGACGAGTATTCAAACGTTCAACTGGCCGACATGCACCTCGCGTATGGAGCTGCGGACTGTAACGGGCGCGCCGCTCTGCGCTTGTACCAGGAACGTTTCCCGCACAGGCGTGCTCCTGTGAAACAACTAGTCTCACAGGTTACGTGAGACTAGTTGTTTCACGAGAGGTACCATGAATCGAGAGCGAACGACGAGGACGCCAGACAATGAGGAGAATGTCCTACGTCTTGCAGAAGGCAATCCGAGTACGAGTACTCGAGCGATAGGCCAACGATTGGGTATTTCCCAATCCACTGTATGGAGGATACTGTCAACAAACCAAATGAGTTCTTACCATCTGCAACGCGTCCAATCATTGGAGCCTGCGGATTATCCACTCCGGAGGACTTTTGCTACTTAGTTTCTTCAACAGAAACGGTTCGAAAATGCTGACTTCCAGCGGGATCGCTGTTCAAGCGACCTCCCGTTCAACGTCCTCTACCGCATTACGAAGGCATTTCGGACCCTTCAATGCTATGTGATTCCGATTCGTCTTTGTGCCCCCTACACCTCCTGCAAGTTTGTCGCACTGGTAGTGAATCACCCCGTATATGCAATATACATATCTAAAAGAAGTGTACCGGCCAACACCTCTAATGCATTATTGGATACCGCATTTTTTTTTTTTTTTTTCTACTCTTGGTATGACCAATAACATTGACTGTTGTAAGGAAACCAGTTTGTTCCTCATTCTAATGTTAGTAACTCTGTGCGACCACTCTCCAATGCATAAGACACAATTTGTAGAAATACTGCAGAATAATATAATCATAGGTTCTTTTATTTAGTCCCCAGTCAGATATAGATACCCTGCAGAGAAAAGCCATACAATTTCTGACTTTTACAGCAAGATTATTAATATTTCAGATTTTGCACATGTGGAATCAACTTATTTTAAACAAAAACCCTAATTGTTTGGTGAATATCAAATCTTTTCTTAAAACCATTAGCTTTGTTTTGGATGTTGATATTTAAACTTATTTATTGAAGCCCACATTTTAACAGATTTTCCATTACAACTTTATCTCGTTCCTCCAAATTATTTCTAGAACCGCCTGGTATACTACCACAAGCTCATCTGCATATGCCACGCGACAAGAGATTCAAAATCTTTTACGAGCCACTGATCCAGTACAGTATTCCAAAAGAGAGGACCAAGAACTAATCCTTGAAAACTCCCCGTATAGACACATCTCCTATAAGTTAAAGTTTGAGTTTTGACCATAATATACTTATCCTTGAAATACGATGTAATAACTGATTAAACATAATTGTAACACTTAGCCAATTTAGGAACCCGAGGGCATTCTCCCACCACAAGGTGTCGAAAGCACCCTCAAAGTCCACAAAGATAACCATTTCGTACATACATTGTAAGGATCTGCAAAGATTTGTCAAACCAACTATAGCTTCTTCTGCAGAAGATCCCCTCTTAAAACCATATCGATGTGCAGAACATAAACCCTGTGTCAACAACTTGTGATATATTCTTGGAGCCAAAAGTCGCTCAAATAGTTTCCCCATATTTGATAACAATGAAATAGGACAGTGTGCCCTAGGATCAGCTACCGGCTTTCCAGATTTTCGTATAATCTTCAGTATAGCTAAATTATCTAGACATTTGGGAAAACTCCTGCCAATACACATTTGTTAAAAAAATTTAACAGAATATTAGCATAAAATCCGAAGAATTTTATAATCGCCATATGGACATTTCTTAAATCCATTACTGAGAGTCGAATTAATATTTGCGGATGGAAGGAGAAAGAAATATTAATTCCCAAATTGCTATTGTTTCTGTTTTAAATGAAATTTGGTATCGCTGAAATCGCCTTTATAAAGAAGACAGATAGCAAGTTTCATGAAAACCCATCCGCTGGAGTCGACTTATTATATGCGAACGGAGAAGGAAATAATAATTGCCAGATATCTATTGTTCTGATTATGATTATAACGAAATTTGAGATGACCCGATATATCTATCTCAAAGAGCTAAATATAAAATTTCATGAAAATCCATTCACTAGCCTGCATACGGACGGATGGACAAGGCAAAGACAGTGGGCGCTTTCTGCATATACATTGGTGTTCAAAGAAAGTACATCACCTAGGAATTTTACATTTCTAACCAATTTTTTGCGATAGTATGTTACATTAATGACTAGAATCAGAAATAGAAATATGAACAGATATTAATAGTTAAGGCAAAGCTAAGTATTATTTGAGGTGCTCTCAAAATATTCCAAAATGAGCATTTGCAACTTTTATGCAACAGTTTTGGTAGGTAAACACGACAATTATGGCTGAAATGTTATCAGAAGCCCTTAATTAGCTTTAGTTTATCATTTTAAATGGAAAACAAAATGAAAAGTTCACCAGCAAACTAATATTTAGTTGAACCGCCCTGGCCCTGATGACAGCAGCAGACACTGTTGAGGCATTGACAAGATCAATTTCTGACGATAATCAACTGATAGTTCGTGGTTGCAAACACGAATTATGGCTTTCCTAAAGTTCACGAAAGGTCTTTGGTTTCTTTCTGGATACTGCAGATTCCGCACGATACTGGCAGTTCCCTATAGCATTCAGGTCTGGGTTGTTTCCTGGCCAGCTAAGAGTTGTAATGGACTGTTCTTCCAACAATTTTTTCACCTGTAACAAATGTAAATACATTACTGTCGAACCTATACTGCAGCAATGAAGCTAAAGCAACTACAGAAGTGCCTACTTACACTTTTCGCTCGATAACAAGGAGCAGAGTCGTCCTGAAAGATGTAGTTATTTGGCAGGTGGAAATGGTCTCTAATGGTTGGCAGCAATTTGCCTTCCAGTATAGTCAGTTATCCATTGACATTTACGGAACCTTTTATAAATTGCAGGTGACCTACTGCGCGATACGAAAAGCACCCCCATATTATTTGGCTGGTAGGGAATTTCACTGTATACACCATACAATCTGGATGGTATTATTCACCACGTCTACGGCGAATCGTTTGTCTCCCATCAGAGCATGCAGTTTAAATTTCTTCTCATTCCAGAAAATAACTGACTTCCACTGCTTGGGTGTCCATTTGATATGCTCTTGACATTGATCCTCTTTTATTGTGTGCGATGGGGCTTCTTCTTCTTAGGACGACGGGCTACAAGGTCCATTTTGAGAGAGGCGTCTTCTGACTGTTAGTGCACTTGCTACCACTCCTGTATGTTCTTCCTATTCTCTTTTCCGCGCAGACCAATATGTTTTACGATTTTTAAGGCATAATTGCTTCAAAACGAAGTCCTAACTCTTTCATCGTGGCGTCAACTGCATGTAACTCGACATCCTGACACAAGCAAGCAAAGGCTTCAACTCTTGAGGAGCGTGCTTATATAGCTGAAAGTAACAGCTAACACAACATTACGCCATTACCTATGCGTGTCAATCTTATCTGATGCAATCTGTAAGAAATATTGCTATAAAATTACGTTATTCGCACGACAATTACAATTTTAAGGGGTAAAGTGTAAAGTGTAAAGCGTGTTTAGGGTCAAGCGGCACCAGGGGTTTCCCCCATCTCCGCATAGTTTACTTTGTGGGTGAACCAGTTGACTGGAAAAGCCAGAGATTCAAAAGTGTATGGACTTTGTATATGTGTGATGCCTTGTACCGTTGTTCATCTGGTCATTTTGCCGCCAGACCCCTACTGAGGCCCGACGTTGTCCCACTTTCGCCCCGTGGAGGCAGACTAGGTACTCACTAGTATATAATTCACTCTGGCAGGTCCTGCCACCTAATTTCCTGAGATTTCAGCGGCTAGGACCTAAAAAAAAAAAATCGCGTACGCGTCGCGGGGAGCGCTAGAAGTCCAAAATGTTGGGCAAAATTAATTTAGATTGGTGATTTTAGATTGTCTGGGGCATGTTCACGTTGCTGTCAGATAGAGTGGGGTGAAGGCTGAAGACTGGGGGGCAGATAGACAGAAATATGGAGCCGAAAGGAAGGCAACTCCAGTTTACAGTGGGGCATGCCCATGCCCCACCAGAGGGAAGAAATAGGGTGGCAGGGGGAAGGGGACAGCAAATTGTCCCCTCCCCGCTCTGCCAGGAATAGGTAAGACAGTGAGCCAAACAAGGGAGCTGGCTCAAGTTGCCAATGTGGCCTGCGTGCATGAGTGGGAGCAAACCAAACCGTAGAGTCAGGTCCACATCATCCAGAAAAACTTGAGGTTCAGCAGAGGCGATCCAATGTTGGTTTGGCTAATAGGTTGTGCAAAATGTCACAGTTGGGAGTCATTCATGGGACTGTTGTCCCGTCCGGTAGTCAATGTTCTGGGAAGTGGAGTTTTGTCACTTCTCATAAGAGTTCCAGTTTTGTCTTGCATGAAGGATCAAGCAGTGAAACCTGACATCTGGTTGGGGGTCTCTGAGAAGCTTTGTTTGACACATCTATTCGAAGTTTGCAGGCAGAGGAATGGTCAAGCGTCTAGCATACAGGTTCTGGGCAAACTTGGTGAATGCTATATATGAGGCTTTATCTTCCAGTAAGTAGTGTTCCCGGTTTTTAGGATTAAGGCGCACTTGGATGATTAATTCAACACGAAGATCTTCATAAAATTCGCAGTCATACATCTGGTGTCCCCAGGTCTCCTCAGAGCCACATGCACACATTGGGTTGTTTTCGAGTCCGAGAAGGTGTAATTTGTGGCGGATCGCTCCATGTCCTGTTAGGAGATACGTGCTGTACAATCCAGGGCAAAGCCATACCGGATACTGTGGGTATATTTGTTGTAGATCGGGGAGGAACCTCCGCGTGACTTCCCCTTTTGTGGAGGTCGTCCAGCGCTGCTGCCATATTGATCGCAAATAGATCTGGAGTCTTTTCTTCTCCACTGTCCGATTTGCAGTTGGGTCTGTGATGTGATCCTGGAAGGTAGTTGGATTTCCGCGTCTAAGCTGCTGTAACATGCCTAGGCGAATCACTTCAAGATCAAGAGGGAGGGTCCCAGTGAGTACTTGCAGCGCATGAGTAGATACAGTGCGGCACGCTCTGGTGAGGGTTAATAAAATCGGTCGGTGAATGATGTTGAGTAGCCGACGATTTACCGCCGTAGAGGCCTTATGGTGCCAGACACCAGAAGCATATGCAATCGCAGGGATAATGGCTGCTTTGTAGAGTATTGCTAGGGTTCTTCTTTTCAGCTCCCCCAGTCGCGGCGGGTAATCCTGGCAAGCATGGCAGCGTAGTTTTTCATTTTCTTCTGGATGTATTTTAAGTGGGGTGTAAATGATAAATTTCGGTCCAGGATCACTCCTAGGTACTTGAGTTTTGTGGCCAACTTGATCGTTCTGTTGTAGATTTTTTATCTGCGGTGGTCTGGTAGGAGTTAGATATCCCTTTAGTAGGATAGATTGGGTTTTGGTGGCAGAGATATTAAGGTGATGAGTTTCTGTCCACTCTCTTAGTGTAGAAAGTGCTGAGTTGGCAAGCGTTTCCAGTCGTGCTCTTGAATCAGGTGAGAGGATTAGGGAGAGGTCATCTGCGTATGCGAGCGCTTGCACGCCCCCCAGTTCCAGGGAGAGGAACTCATCCAGCACGTAGTTCCATAGGCGGGTACCCAGTACAGAGCCCTGAGGGCAGCCCCCTGTGTACCTGGCGTTCAACCTTGCAGTAGGGAGCCTGCACTAGGATCTTCCTATTGTTCAGGTTGCTCTGAATGCATCCATATAGGTTTGTTGGCAGGTTGGCAGCTCTTAGTCTTACGAGGATGCTCTGCCACCAGAGGGCATCGAACGCCCCTGCAAAGTCCACAGAGATGAGCAGAAGGTATTTTAGTTGGCAGTTTGACGCGGCAGTCATGATATATTCTAGTGCATCCAGAGTGGATTTCCCCGTTTTGAATCTGAATTGTTTGTCTGTTGTTAAATTTGCTGCGGTGTAATGTACTTCAAGCCTCTGTCTAAGAAGTTGTTCCAGGACCTTGCTGAGTACAGACAGAAGGGCTATAGGTCGGTAGGACTCCGGTACATGTGGCTGCTTTGATGAGTTTTTTATGATTAATTTTAGGCTGGCTACCTTCCAATCCGAGGGACCAGCCCTGACGAAGACAGTGGTTATATAAGTCTAATAGCATGTTCGGGGCATACTCGGCCACCTTTTTTACCAGTTCCGGTTCAAGCATGTCCAGTCCTGGGGTTCTTTTGTTTTTTATTTTTTGTACGGCAGTTTGTAAATCTTGCAGAGTGAATGGTTGTTCCACTCGAGCCGATTGGTAGGTTTTGTTGGCGTGGCACAGCTGATGCTGTTGAGGTGTGTTGTCCTCTTCGATGGGTTTGAAGGTGGCATTGAGAATGTTGTTGACGGTGTCGTGCCAGTTGTTGGTCATGGTGCCTTGTGGGGTGATGGTGGAGGGCGTAACCTCTCCCCTTGGTAACTTGTTTGTGGTTATTCTATATATTATTCTCCATGGGTCTGTATTGCCGACTGTGGAAACCAAATGCTCCCAGGACAGTTTCTTCGCTGCCTGATCATCGCAGTGTATTTATTCCTGGCCTCCCTGTATTGTTGTCTGAGGGGTTCAACCTCAGGAGGTGGCCAGGACCGCCTGGCTCTTTGGAAGGCACGTCTTTTCCTGTTCATATCTCTCCTAAGTAGGTCAAGTTCCTGCGACCACCACGACACAGCGCCTGGCCGGGGGACCCTTCTCCGGATCGACTGGTCCGCTGCTTGTAGGATGGCGTTAGTGACAGCACGCTGGTGTTGATCGGGGGTTTGGTTGTTGAGGTTATTGGAAAACAGGTTCTCAGTGTTCCTAATTATGGCTTCTTTAAAGTTGTTCCAGTTGGCCTTGTCAGCGGCATATCTGTTGAGTTTGTAGCTGTTTGTTGGAGCCCGGTGAAGCGATCTGCGCATCGTGAAGGTGATAGCCCTGTGGTCTGAGGAGGTTCAGTCTTCCTGCACCGTCCAATCATTCAGCTGACCAGCAAGGGATCTGGTAGCCATTGTTGCATCTATAGTGACCTCCCAGAGAGTTGAACTAAATGTGGGGAGATTGTTTGGTCGATTTAGGACAACGAAGCTGCTGTTAGCCAGGAATTCCTCCACATATTGGCCATTCCTGGTTCCTCGACGTTCAGGAGTCTCACTATGCCACAGTGGCGAACGACAGTTTAGGTCCGCAGATACGAGGATCCTTGAACCAAAAAGTTCCGTTTGTACTTGATTTAGGTATTGGATGGCTGGTTGGATGTCTGCTCCTGGGTGGCAGTAGAGAGAGATGATATATAGCTCTCCCAATGGAGTAACAATGTGAGCGCAGGCCGCCCACTCCGAGCACAGGTGTGTTATTCTTGTTACAGTTATGTCGGGATTCCTGACAGCCACCGCAGCCCAAGGGGTGGCTCCCTCAACCTGAACAATTTTGTAGCTGAGTGGGTAACCCCGGACAGCACACGCGCAGGTGTAGGGTTCCTGCAGCAGAAGGATGTCCAGGTTCTCTTCTTCAGCTTTTTGTTTAATTTGACCAGCTACGGCAATAGCCCGCTGCTCATTCAGTTGAAGAAATTTGATACAGTTGTTATTGTACCTTTTAGGGAGAGTTCCCATAATTTATTATTATTTGTTGTGCACTTCTTGCTTTTACATATACCGGGCATTTGTTGTCACGAACAGAGTGCGTATGGGGAAGCTTCTGCCACTTGCAGTTTGCGCAGGCTGGTTCTTTTCCTTTGTTCTGGCAGTTAGCATAGTTGTGCCCCTTCTCGGCACAGTGTCCGCAGGTTGGTTCCTGTTGGGCGCACGTGTGGGTGGTGTGGCCGAATCGGCAACATCGGAAGCATTTTGGCACTGTGATGTGTTCCCTAAATTGGTGGGAGCTCCAGCATATGTAGATCCTTTCTTGTTTTGTGATGACTCTCCACGCTTCAGGGGTAAATCCGACCACCCAGTTGGTCGAGTTGCCATCCCTGGTCCTGGTTTGATGTTTGGGCACTACTAAACTTTTGTAGTCTCCGTCGGGGAAGTCTTGTTGCAGATTTCGCATGACGATTTCTTTACAGATTGTCTCCGGAGTCAGATTCGGGTCTACACCAAATATGATGACTGAGGGACCTTTTTCTTTATGAGTTTCCGCCATGAGACCGAGTGTAGGGATCTTGGTGTTGTTGATAATCAATTTAGCGTCTTCTTTATTTTCCGTTTCGATTATCACACCAGTGTTTCTAGTTTTCCGTATGGAGCGGATTCTGGCTGTTTTCAATTCCTGCGTTAGCGAGTCAATAACCTTTTTTTTTTACTTCTTCACTTGTTTTCGGCGTATCTGAATTGGTCGGTTTGAGAGCACGAGATATGGGGTGGGGAGCAGCGTCTTCCTAGTTGCTGATTTTGTGGTTGTAGTGGTCATGGTATCGGCAGCAGTGGCGTCTTTATACCTCAGCGCTTCAGAATATGTCGGGCGCGCTGTGGCATTTGACTTGCCCCGCATTCTAGGTAAGCATGAAGTCGAGTGGTGGCTCGCTCACTTTCAAGGTACTGGTCATGTAGTATTGTTTCCATCTTGTGGAAAATTGTCACAATTTGAGATCTAAGTCCGGCGGACACTCTGTTTGAATTCTCCTTAAATATATTTTCTAATGCTGTTTTAAGGAAGAGGGTCTTCTCGTAAACAGGGAACTGTTTACGAGAAGGGTAGAGTCGAGGGGTGAGTCTTGCTGCTTGTCCTCATTGGTGTTCTTTTGCACCGAAGTAGCTTCTGGCTGTTCCCTATTCTCCGTCTTGGAGCGCATTTCCCGTTCAGGTATTGGGACATTTTCTTTACGGTTTTTCCGCTTCATTGGGGTGAGTCCGGATGGGATGTCCTCCCCCTCCTCCTGCAGGTAAACGATGGCCGGATCATCCTTCTTCCTCTGCAACTGGTTATCGCCGTTTTTACCTTGTTTTCCCTCCATTTTTAGTGTAATCCGGTAAATCGAGAACAGTTCGGATTATCGGGGTTACACCTCTATGCCTGGATTGGGCTTTGGGAATGTTGACGAATGGTGTTTTCCACAAGTCTGTGGTGTAATTTGGGGGTTTCTAACGAACTTTTGAAATTTTGGGCTATCCTCCACTGACAGTTTGGGAGGGGGGGGAAAGAACAGCCAAGTGCAAAAATATCCCTACAAGGTTGGGATTTTTTTCTTTAGGGTGTTCCCCTTATCTGCAAAGACAATGGTGGCATCAGATTTGCTGTAATGTGTTTCAGAGCATTGATGGGTCCTCACCATGGAAAGTCTATGGTCGGGGGGGGGGGAACCCCCAAAAATCATTTCTTTGGTTAAAATTGCACAGAGTTTGGTAGGAAAGGTTGAGACACGTTCCCTGTCCAAAGTTACTATTGCAGCACGTTGAAGCACTTCCCAAGTCAAAGGCCAGATCCTAGCGCGGCGGCCGCGTTATACCGGAGCACTTCTCTATTCTCCCTCCTCGAGCCGCATGATGACCATGCAGGTCTCGCAAACAAAGAAAAACAGAGAATAACGTTAGTATCTGGCTAATTTCCCTAAAAGCAACCAAAAATTTCTCACCTAAGCACTCCTCAGATGACTATCTTCAGGTGGAGACACAAATTGGATTTTTAGCTGCAATTTAAACACATATTTACGGAACGTAGTTACGTACGTCCGAATGTAAAGGCGGCCATATTGGCTCTCGGTTAAACGAGGCAGTCAGCGATTCCTGAGTTAGGCCTAACAATATGACAACGGTAATAAACTAATATAAACAGTTTACGAAATCTATTAAAATTGATAGCCAATTAGGGAATAATTTACTGACAATTTCTCGACAACAACTGAATTAAATAAAGCACAATAAATACATTAGGATATTAAATGAAGTGCAGCATACTAAAACGACAACCGTACTAGCAACCAATTTTAAGGGGTAATGTAGTTTCTTTGAACACCAGTGTATGCTAACACCTTAAAAAAAAAAAAAAAAAAAAAAAAAAGCGCCATTTTAGGTAGCACAGTTTGTAGAATCGCCGTCCTTCCCAACCTGTGTGGAAAAGACCTGAGTTCGAGTCCTGTCAATGACGAGTAATTTTTATGTGCCTTTTTCACAACGTAGCTGAGTCAGGTGGTCTCGTTCGAGAGTAGTATGGTTTTTTCTTCCGGAAAATCAAGCTTCACGCAATTTACAGACATTGTACATGTGGCAATATGGCCTTAGTTGCCGATGATTCCAATACCCTATTACAAAAACAACATGTGTATTGCTGTACTGCTACTTTTTTGTGTTGTATGATTGTCCAGGGAGCAACCAGAAAACGAGAAATCACTTGGAAGGCTACTTACTCCCTTGGTCTCGTCCCTAGTCACATAGAATCTAGAGATGGGGATGGGAACTCGATTGCCATCTCTGACGGTATTCACCGTTGGGCAACGGCCAGTTGGGAGAGAGTTCTTGATCACATCATTAAAAGGAGTAGGAAAATAGTGCAAGAGTAGGGTGTGTTTTGAAAGCAACCCTCAGAAGAAGAAAAGCTAGAAGATAGAAATGAACTTCAAAAATTAAAGTTGCTGGACGGACATTTTTATCCATCTAGAATTCTCTTCAGGAAGGTTGCAAGGAGCATCCCACACTGGGCTTCAGGATGAAAAATCCAGTGTCAGCAAGTTTTGTTTTCCTGAAGTGTTGGGAGAGAAAACGGAGTTGGAACTCCTTGAAATCTAACATTTATAAACTGTAGGAGTCAAGTTGTGACTAATACAGACTATAATTGTAATACGCCACCTGGAAGCCATCAGCTGAAAGGTTCCTACACTGGAAAAATGCTTGCCAATGTCAGCAGTTGTGTAGATTCCGATCCATAGGATGTAGGAGGTTATCAGGTTAATCCCAAAGATGTAGGTTAGATTACAAACGTCAGCCGGATCTGTTCATCCTATCCCTGCATCTCATTGTTTAGCAACGTCAGATTTCACTAGGAACATACAAGAAGTTAGCAGGGCACCATTAAATAGAGGTAAGTGCGCATGCACTTACCTCTCTATTTAGAGAGGTAAGAGTACTTAGCTTACTTGCCTCTCTAGCTTACTTAGCTTCTTACCTGTCTAGTGCACTTATCTAGAGGTAAGTGCTCACACATTTTAGGAATGATGTAGAGTTGCTAGAACGCCTGTAGAGAAGGGCAACAAGATTGGTGAGAGAAACAAAGGGGTTCTCTTACCAGGAGAGGCTTAAATTCTCATCTGGAGACTAGGCACCTGTGAGGTGATCTGAATGAGGTGTACAAGGTCTTGAATAGTTTGAGTAAGCTCAATGCTGATGGGTTAAATTATGGTATTAGGGTCCCCCGTAAATGATTACATCTACATATATATTTATTTTGTCTGTAAATTGCGTGTGTTCTCTGGTCGATTTGCCTGTTTACTGGACGAAAAAACCCCTAGTTTCTGGGGAATAAAAAGCTTTCTATCTACGCCTGAGACAGTGTAACTCAGCCACGGACTGAAAAAAGCCCACTTAAGTTCCTCGCTGATGGAATACTTCCACTTGCTGAGATTAAGAACCTGAGGAGGTACAGATCCAAATTGAAGAAAGACAGTTGTACAATAGATGTGCGGAAGTTCGCCTTTAACCAGTGGACAGTTGATTGCTGGAACAGAATTCTATATGCTGTTTTGGACGTTGATAGCTTAAATAAATTTAAGACTGCCAGGAAAACATTTAGATGGACCAGATGGGTGAAATGGGAAGGGTTTGTTTTTTTTTCTTGGCTGATGCTCTCTAAGCTTGCTTTCTTACTTCTCATATCTCACCTAATGCTAAACCCACATATTTGAAGTCTTTCCTCATAGAGACGCTTTTTTTCCGATCTCACCAGGCGAGTTACCGGTATTTGGACCCTTTCAAGGAGCACAATGTCTTTCTTTAGGTGCAGTATCTGTAATTAAACACAGTATTCCAAGTGGTGTCTAACAATAGTCTTATATAATGGGATTATGATGTCCTTAACTCTAGTAGCAATTGTTCAATAAATCATCGATAGGACACCATAGGCCTTCTTTGAAACCTGTCTACAATGCTCGGAGAACTTCATATTTGACTGTATCGTCACACCCAAGACCCTTTCCACCTATACCGGCTTTAGTTCAACTCTCCCAATGTATAAGTTATTTTGGGGTTACTCTTCCCCAGGTGTACTACTTTACACTTTACTGGATTAAAGCATAGCTGCAATTTTTCTAACCATCCTTGAAGTCTATCTAGGTCAGTCTGAAGGAGTTCTGTTGGTGGTTATCGTTAACTACTCTACCAATATAACTCGTGTCTGCTGTACGGTGAGCACCCATGCCCTACAGACCCTGGCAGGCGTGCTTCCCCTTGATCTAGAGGTGGTGCGTTGTGGGCTAATGTACATGCTCTCTAGAGGAATCCAAACAACCTTCATAGGGTACACAACAGATCCGGCGAATAATCGTAAACAGGAAAAAATGCAGCTGGTGCTGCACCTGCCGCAGGCATGGCAAGAGAGATGGTCAAACTTCTGTAAAGGAGAAATCACAAGAAAATTCATACCTCAAGTCAGCAGATTGTACCCCAGAACCCCACATTGGTTCTTCCCAGGATTACACACTACATACCTACTGACAGGTCATGGTACCATAAATGCCAAGCTAAATAATATCGGAATTGTAGACGACCCAAATGTGCATGCGGAGAGTTAGAGACTTGGCAACACATAATGTATGAATGAGAATATTATGAGGATCACCAAAGCATCCTGATAACTAAGACTACACACCTTCCTCGTAATCGGGAACACCTTTTACATTGATTGCGCTGCACAACAACGCAGGAAATTAACAAAGTAGACCATAGACGCGTACCAAATGAGCAAGAAAAGAGCAGCAGGGAACCTAAGAAAGGGAATGGTGTCCCTATTAACAAATCCTTACTGACTGAACACCCAGAAATAACACCTAAACTTGACGCTATTAAATAGAAAAGGCAATGAACAAAGGAGGATGCCTATGGCGACACGACACTGATGGTGGATAAGTCACAAATCAGCCTCATGTCTGATGGACCAGAACTGACTACCCACAATGCGCCAAGTAACAGTACAAGATTCCCTACTAAAGCCGAAATTAGCAAATGGAAGAACTGGAAATACAAGTGAAGTATAACAAATACCAACTAATGGAACGATCTTCTAGTCCCCCAGTCGGGGTGTTAAGAAGAGCCATATCCTAAATCTGACCTTCTGCCATTTGCCGATCTAAACCGGGTGCCCTAACCTGGTTTCTTTAAATCCCCAACCCCTGGGGGAGTGGACAGTTCCCATCTCCTCCCCTCCCTTAGGTGATATGGCCTATTGGCGACCCAAATCCACACTCCCTTGTGCGGATCTGTTTTTTCATATTTCCTGGGGAGGGGGAGGAGAATTTTCCCCCTCTCTTCTTCCCTCATCGCCTCCTCATAGTTTCACCCTTGTGGGGCATAGGCATGCCCCATTGAAAATGGGGGATAACCTTCCTATCGACCCCTCTTCTTGCTATTTCACCCCCCGTCTTCACCCCCCCTCCCAACACTTTCGCTTGTACAGTGACTGCCCCACATGTCAAAATTTAAATCACATTAAATTTTGCCCGACCTTTTAGGCTCTGTAGAAATAGTTCTTGCAGCGTAAAATCCCACGCAGCGCTTTCTAAATGCAGTTTTACCGAAATCAACCGCGATCGTTCCAAACTTTATTCTAGGTCCTAGCCACCGAAATCCCAGGAAAGTAAGTGGCAGGACCTGCCAGAGTATAATTAGTCTCTTGGTACACCCGGCCGGCGTCCCCGTCGCTAGGTATGGAAACGGCGGGTCCCACTAGGGGTCTAACAGTCAACAGGCTGGATGAACAATGGGCACAACAAACTACATACCACATGACCCATACATTACTTTTAAACCTCTGGCATAGACAGGGTACTGTCACTCGATACATAGAATATACGCGGAGATGGGAGAAATCCCCGGAGCCGTCTGACCCTCAATATACTTATACCTACCTATACCTATACCCCCAAAGGCATGCATTAGGTCTCCCTGTTCAAATCGTCTTCACAGTGGGGAATCTAGCGATGTTATTTAATCCTGTCTGGCATGCCCGGCCATCCTGAATATTCTTGGATTTGCTATCAATGCTTGGGTCAAGCATTTGCTATATCCCAAGGTGCCCAGACGGGAACTGAATCCCTTGGGCCTCTGCCAGCAAAAATATCCTACATGGAATGACCTGGCCATCGAGATTTGATGTCCAAGTTCATGCAGTAGCCTGGAAAGCAAGCCATCGGAAATTACAATGTTTGTGGTCTTCAGAGAGAGGTAGAAAATAGATTACAAAGAGAATAAAACAAGCGCACATATATTTGCTTGTACAATAACGATAGGACTATAGTTAACACATATTGAGGCTGGGGCAATGTTGAGTCGGTTTAGTGAGACATGAGCACTTGGGAAAACAGAAATGAGAGTAGCGTTATTTCTATACGCAGACCAATGGTGAGTATAATGAACAACTAAACACAGAAATAGAGTGAGTCAATAAATCAGAATATCGTAGAATGGGGGATTTTAGCTTTCCCAATATTGACTGCGCCTGATGGATTTGTTACTCACACAGTAATAAACCTGTGGATTTATTGGATGACTGTTTTCTACAGCAGCATATTGGAGAGGCAACAAGAGAGAGAAATGTTTTAGATCTGATGATCAGAAGCAATTCTTCATGCATTAAAAATCTGCGGGTAAAAGAACCACAAACAAGGTGGAAGTGATTATAGTATATTGGTGTGGAATTTAATTAAAGATGTAGCAACTATCAAGAGAAAAAGGGTAGAGCTCTTGCTTTCATCTGAAGGATGTGCCTAGCAAAAGTCTAGAACACTGCAACGTGTTCCTTCCTTCCAACCAAAATGTTCCCAAACCCTTGAATTATGGGATTCCAAATTTTTCATAGATTCCACTAGGCTCCAACTTCAATCTGAATGTTCTTGGCAAACATACAAGACGTGATCGGAAGTCTCGGTTACTACACACACATAAAGACTTCTCACTTATTCCCATCTCATTTAGTTCACCAAAAAAGTTAACCATGACCTGTCCATAGAAACATTGATTGCAAACTTGGGTTGAAACAAGACACCATACACTTTCCAGCTACATTATCCGTTGGGAAAAATCTTCTATTTATCTCTCCTTTAATCAAATTGCTCCTGCTATCCTACAAAAGGGCAACTAACAATGGCCCTATATGTTTTCTCTCACCATTTTAACTGCGATCAGGTTGGATGATAATGTTTAGCCATCATATGTCAAGCCTCATCTCTTGTAATAGCACATTTATTGATAAATGAGAAATACCTAAACACTTGTAAAGTATCAGTCCATACAATCAGTCCTGCTATACATCAGCCCTACTTGCTCACACCATTTTACCAAAATCCTTCGTTGTATTGCTCTAATTTTTTTACCATTAGCTTTTGTAATGCTGTTTCTAGCCAAATATGGACTCTATTCATAATTGACAGGAACACACAATCATAATGAAGACCTAAAGCTTTACCTTTTATATCCCACTCATTTCTCGTAATTCCGGTTATCATACTGACAAACCGTCTAGGTTTGTGACTTATATTATCAGGGACCCACTTAAAGCATAACCGCCAGTAAACACCAACTCCTAGATATTTAATGTTCCTTACCCGTTCTGAATTTTTTCCAAGAAGGAGACGCGATTGCTCCTCACTAACAGGTTTCTCTTTAACAACAAGGTTTTGGTTTTACTTTACGATACAGTAAGCCTGTACGTCCTGCACAACCTTTATAATTCTGACAGCATATATACTGGTGTGCAAAATTTAAGGACCAGTCAGGTTTGGTTTTCACCTGTAGCTACTCATAGGAATGTCCTGGATATGGGAAAAGCATACCAAAGGAACCTCGTGAGGTACAGATGTGATGAAGGAAATAACATCAACAGGACAACGGAAACAACACGGTACAAAGGGACTTTATTCAAAAATGGAAACTTAGCACTGGCTGCCATGATACAGTTGCATCACTGCCAAAGATGGAACAAAGGGAAGAGGTGGTCCTCAGTAGGAGATGTTGCCCCCCCTAATATCGATGTAGGCTTTGCACCGCCTGTCCATACTTAGAACAATGTTGTTGAGACGTTCTTGTGGTAACATCGTCCATTCCTCTGTCAGCTCCATCTTCAGCTGGTGAACATTTTCTAGTGGGTGTCGATGTGCCGCTGGGTGTCTCCCCAAAGAGTCTCATATGTGTTCGATGGAATTTAGATGGGGGAGGAGAACGGGCAGGCAAATCGATACGAACAATGTCCACACTTTCCAAAACTTTCCAAAAGCGTATCGACAGCTGCAGTGCAATGGGGTGTGGCGTTATTATCCATAAACACGAACTCGGGGCCAATGGCACCTCGAACAAAAGGGCATTGGGGAAGGATTACCTCAGTACAGTAGTGTGCAGCAGTTACAGTACCACCTTCCAGTATCTGGAGTTGTGTACGTCCATCCAAGATAACGCCTTCCCAGAGGAGAAGATCTCGACCGCCATATCGAACCCTTTCAGTGATGTTTGTGGGGTGATCCCATGTGCCAACCCTCGCCAAATTAGCTTACGTCCAGAAATGCTTCTTTGACTGAATCTACTCTCATCAGTAAAGAATATCTTAAGTAAAAATTTTGTGGTTGTAACCTTTCGAAATAGTGTTGTTCCTTAAGTTTTGCACACGTGTAATTTGAACGGTGCTCTAATTGTAGTATGGAATTTCCCATTGTCAATATCACGAGATCGTCAGCATAAACGACCAGATCTGTATATGGATAGGCCTGCATCAACCAATTATAGAGGACTAGATTCCACGTAAGAGGACTGAACCCTGATTGCTGTGGGCAGCCCCTGACCATGTTTTACGTAATGCTTCCACTTGAAGACTTTTCCATAACCTGTCTGTCTCTAAAATAATCTATAATCACAGAATATATCTGGGACGTTCAGAGTGTAGAGTGTGTTTAGTGTCAAACGGCACCATTGGTTTTCCCCATCTCCGCGTAGTATACATTGTGGGTGTGGAACAGAACACGTTAATGCCAGACGTTTAAAAGTGTATGGGTTTTTGATATGTGAAGTGTCGTGTACCGTTGTTCCTCTGTATAATGTTGTTCCTCTGTATAAATCAAGCTCTGTATACTCTACAGCAGTGGGCTATGGAGAACTTTCTACAGATCTCGCCTGCCAAAACGACTTCCATCTTGCTTAAGGGAACGTTGGACATAAGGAGGCCACCGCAAATTAAAATAAATCGCGCTACAATCAAATTCGCCCAACAAATGAAATACCTCGGGATCATTTTTGACAGCAAGCTCACATTCCAACCGCATCTCAGGCAACTCAGGACGAAGATTAGGAACTACTCAGGCCTGATTGCGCGAGTCTCACGCAAGGACTGGGGGCTGAGTAAACAAACCATGTTGCTATACTACAAGACTACTTTTCTCCCAGCGATCACATACGGTGCACCAATATGGTACCATAGAACTAGACTGACCACCAACAAAAGAATACTGGACTCAACACAACGAACAATATTGCTCAAAACAACCCGAGCCTGCAATACTGTGAGCACGGAGGCGCTCCAGGTTCTTACTGGATCCTTACCCCTGGATCTCGAAGTGATCAGATGCGGACTAGCATACTACATATCAAAAGGAATCTCTGTGACCTACTCGGGCTTTACGATTGAACCCACAAACAATATAAAAATGGAAAAGGCTCGGCTCTTGGCACACTTAAAACAGGAATGGCAAAACAGGTGGACAGACTCAACCAAAGGAGAGGTGACACGACGCTTCATACCTGATGTAGACAAGTTTTTCCCAAAACTACCTGTATGGTTCCACCCAGGCCTATATGCCACCTACTTATTGACGGGTCACGGCCCCTTCAACGAGAAACTAACATCTCTGGGCCTCCTCCAAGACCCCAACTGTTCATGTGGCGAACCGGAAAGCTGGACCCACCTCATGCACGAATGTACAAACTACGAGGACCTACGTGGAAATCTAATAACAAGATTGACCTACGTGCCGCGAGGCCAGGAGCATCATCTCTTGGACACAAGCGAAGAATATAAGAACCTCACCAGATTTGCACAGGAACTCTTTGCCAGAAGAAGAACCTGTTCTGCGATCAGGAACTAAGGGCACAGTATGCCTTGTAGCAGACATTAAACTTCCACAACACCGGACTATAAGCAGCACTAGACCACCCTTCCTGATGATGGAAACAGGATCAACTGACCAAACCCATCTGGGATGCAAAAGAGACACTCCACGAGACTAACCTGGTCGTGTATATAACCCATAAATGTGACTGACTTCAACCTACCTGGATGGACACATAGCCAATGAATGACATCGGGGAACTGGTTCCGACTGCTTCGTTGGACCCATATCTTTTTCCCCACCTTGAACAGCAGATTTGCTGCCAGTGCGCCAATTGGTGACCGAGCTGGGCACTCTTTCCTGGCTTTCTTTCTACTCCACTTCCCTGGCAGGGGGGGGGGGTAGGTGCCTGTCCTCTTGTCTCCTCCCTTCCTCGCCACCCCCAATTTTCCTTCTGGTGGGGCATGGGCATGCCCCACTGACACCTATTGGGGTCGCCTTCCCTATTGACTCCATATTTCTGTCTCTCCCCCCCAGTCTTCAGTCTCCCTCCCCTACTCTATCTGTACACAAGCGATTGCCCTACACGTCCAAATTTAATCATGTCCAAATTACTGTTTGCCAATAGTTTCGGCCTTTCAGATCCTAGCACTCTTACCCCCGCCACGCGAAAGATCAAAAAAAATTTTTTTTTTTTTTTATATTATTATTATTTATTTTTTTTTTTATAGGTCCTAGCCACTGAAATCTCAGGAAATTAGGTGGCAGGACCTGCCAGAGTAATTAATTATAATGCTGATATACCTGGCCTGCCTCCACAGGGCTGAGTGTGGACAACGTTGGGCCTCAGCAGGGGTCCAGCGGCTAAATGGCCAGAAGAACAACGGTACACGACACTACACTCATACAATATCCATACACTTTTAAATCTCTGGCCTTCCCAGTGAACTGGCACACCTACAATGAAAGCAACGCGGAGATGGGGGAAACCCCTGGTGCCGCTTGACACTAAATACACTCTACACTCTACATTCTACCGTTGTTCCTCTGGCCATTTAGCCGCTGGGCCCCTAATGGGTTCAAACGTTGTCCATACTCTGCTCCGTGGAGGCAGCCCAGGTACACCAGTATTATAGTTATTTACTCTGGCAGGTCCTGCCACCTAATTTCCTGAGATTTCAGTGGCTAGGACCTAAAAAAAAATAAAATAAAATAAAAAACGCGACAGATAGGGGTTAGCCAAAAGGATTACTGATTATGCAACTAATGTTGTTATTAAGTTTTTGGGTGTAGGGCTCAGGCAATTTAGAGATGGTTCAGACGCTGGTTATAAGTTAGAGAAGGGGGGGGAAGACTGAAGGCAGGGGGAGAAGACAGAGATAAGGGGTCCATAGAGAAGATGATCCCCAAATCAGTGGAGCAGGCCCATGCCCCACCAAAGAGGGATAAGAGGGATGGCGAGGGGGTAGGCCACCAGGGGTAACCACCCCCTTGCCTGGGTGGTGGAGAAACCAAGCCAATTGTAGTATCATTAACATATAATGCCAATGAATCGTTTCGAGCCGACTGGGCTAGCCAGGTGGGTAAAGTGCCTGCCCGGCAACCCAAAGGTCATGGGTTCGAATCTCGCTTCGGGCTTGGATCAGAGTAAAATGCAAAAACTTTTGGAGGTGCCTTATGGCCACAGAAACCAATGCGACAACAACTACCGAAAAAAAAAAAAAGAATCGTTTCGAATGCATAAGCAAAGTTAGTAAATAAATAGGCAGTACTTTGACTTATAGCTGTTTGCTCCATTCACAGACTTCAACAAAGCATTATCCCTTTCCCTGCCAAGAATAAATCCATATCGTCGCTTAGAAAATTCAGAATTATCCCACACGTGATGAATTATTCTACCGGATAGTCGTTCATGAACCTTTCCTCAGCCACTTAATAAAGCTATCGGACGGTAAGACTCCCCTCTACCGGGTGGTGGAGCTGGTCACATCGAAATCAATTTCAGCAATGCCTCTTTCCGAGGAGACGGAAATACTCCAGTCGTGAGGCAGGCGTTAAACATATTTCGTAAATGAGAGGGTACTATGTTAAAATTTCATGTATATCTGACCCTTTCACTAAATATATTCCTGGGCACCTATTCAATGTAATCCTTCTGTTTTCAGCTTCCAACTCGTCCATCTGAAATTCTTGCTCTGTTACTTTTACCGATGTAGTCATTATTTAATATTTTTATTTCGAAGTAATGAACAACTGCTGCTGTTTCACTCCCAGTACCATGACGCGCTCCAGCTAGATGTTCCAATATCAGTTTGACATTTTCTTCCTATAGGGAAGAAGTGTGACCTTCATACTGAATATTATAAATATTATAAATATTATGAATATTATAAATAACGATAGGAGGGAGTACATGATGAGAGCCTTGTAAATCAATTCGGCCCTGGAGGAAATGTGCAAGGCTCAAGGGGTAAAAGTTTTTTCAGCCTGGTGTGTGCTTGTTAACAGGAGAGACTGCTAATACAGGGATGGGATACACTTACATAGAAAGGGTGCAAGAATATTTGCTGATGCTATCGAGGCAGTGTTAGGTGGGTCAGAAAACTGCTAGTTTGTGGGGATTCACAGACTAAAAGGTTAAAAGTAGCCGCAGGTAGAGTTTAAGGTGATTCTTGCACAACTTCTCTTAAAATAAGTAACGACTTGGAGCGAGGGGTGCTGGGCGTTTCAGGGACTGATGGCAATCATGTGAAACAGGTAGGTATATGGGATATGTTAGAGTAACTAATAATAAGAATAGGAACATGTATACTTTCTTGTATACCAATGCTAGAAGTATAGTAAATAAATTTTATGAATTTGAAGTGTTGATCAACACATCAAAGGCGGTTATTGTTGGGATAGCAGAGACGTGGTGTCACAAAGATATAAGGAATGCAGAACTGGAATATGGGGAGTACAATGTGTACAGAAAGGATAGACAGGATAGGAATGGTGGAGGTGTTATGCTGTTAATTAAGAAAAACATAAAATCAAAAGAAGTGAATCCAGTTGATATAGATGAACAGTGCACTGTTGAGTCAGTTTGGTGTGACATAAGCATTGTGAAAGCGAAAATAAGAGAAGTGTGTTACAGGCCTAATGACTCGAATGAGTACAATGAACAATTGTACAGAGAAATAGAGTGGGCTAGTAAATAAGAATGTCTTATAATGGGTGATTTTAACTTCCCAGATATTGACTGGAACTTGTGGGTTGGGCACTCACACACTAGTCAGACTTTTGTGGATTTATTGGATGATTGTTTTCTGCAGTAGTATGTTCGAGAGGCAACAAGAGGGGATAATACTCTTGATCTGGTTATCAGCAGTGATCATTCGTGTATGAAGAATTTGCAGATAAAGGAACCATTAGGTGGCAGTGATCACAGTGTACTGATGTGGGATTTATTGAAAGATATAATTACAACCAGGGGTAAAGGAAGGGGTAATCATCTTTACGGTTTTTGCTTCCGTAAAGATGATTACAGTGGTCTCAGACAGTTTTTAAATTCTGTACCATGGGACCAACTGAACGATGTTACCAACTGTGAATTCTAATTGGGAAATATTCAAGGATTTAATCGTGGATGCTACTAAAAGTTTCATACCTATTAAGAATTATTGTTCAACGTTTAGGCCTAAATGGTTATCAAATGAACTAATGAGACTCGTGACAGAGAAGAAAAATGCATGGATGCATATAAATTATCAAGCTACTCAGAAGCCTATGGCAGATATAAACTAGGCTGTAATCAGGTCACAAAGGAGGTTAGGCAGGCGAAGGCAGATTACGAGAAGTCCATGGCAGAAGATGCTAAGAAAAACAGCAAGGATTTCGTTACTTATATAAACTCTAAAAGGAAGGGAATGAATCTGATTGGTCCACTGATTATCGATGGTTCGATTGTTGATGATCCTACTCAGATAGCAAACAAACTGAATGAGTATTTTGCCTCTGCATTCACACATAAGGAGTTATTAAGGTTTGAAAATGGCAGAAGGTTATCAAATTATAGTAGGGTGCTTAATGATTTTGTAATAACAGAGAGCAAAGTGGAGGAGAAATTGTTGAAGTTAAACATAAGAAAGGCACCAGGGGTGGATGGGATCTATCCAGTTATATTAAAGGAGGCGGCAAAGCAACTAAGCAAACCCTTAGCCATAATTTTGAGAGCATCCTTGTACTCAGGGGAGGTCTCCACGGACTGGAGATGTGCAAATGTATCCCCAATTCACAAAGGCGGATCGAAGGGTGACACGAGTAATTACAGACCAGTTAGTTTAACTTCTGTTCCGGGCAAAATAATGGAGTCACTGGTTAAAGATGCATTGCAGGATCATCTAGACAAGACTGCAGCTATAATTCAGACACAGCATGGGTTTGTTAAGGGAAAGTCTTGTCTGACAAATTTGATAGGATATTATGATGTGGTTACAAAGGAACTGGATGCAAAAAATAATTTTGATATCATATATTTGGATTTCAGGAAAGCTTTTGACACTGTTGCGCATGGAAGACTATTGTATAAATTGGAGCAGAATGGTATTAAGGTTAATTTGCTACAATGGATAAAAGGATGGTTGAGTGGGAGAAGACAGAGGCTGGTCATTAATGGGTGCTGCTCTTCGTGGACCAATGTTGTTAGTGGAGTCCCACAGCTTTCGGTTTTGGGTCCACTGTTGTTTTGTATATTTATCAATGATATTGATGAAGGTATATCAGGCTTAGTGTCGAAGTTTGCAGATGATACAAAGGTTGGCAGGGTTGTTAATGACAGTCATGGTAGTGTGCTACTGCGACAGGATCTAGATAATTTGGGCAGATGGGCTAGGAAGTGGCAACTGAAATTTAACCTTGACAAATGCAATGTAGTGCATAACCCCAGAGAAACGTACCAACTGTGTGGTACTACACTTAAGGTGGTAGAAAATGAAAAAGACCTGGGTGTAATTGTGCTGTCAGATATGAATTTTCTGAGCAATGCAGACAGGCTATCAGGGCAGGTCAAGGGGTTTTGTCAATGATATTTAGGAATTTTGTTAGCAGGGAGAAGGAGGTGATTGTCCCTCTGTATAAGGCAACGATCAGGCCGCGCCTTGAGTACTGTGTACAGGTCTGGAGGCCATATTTTCGGAAGGATGTAGATTTGCTTGAGTATGTACAGAGAAGGACAACAAGATTGGTGAAGGGAATGAAGGGATGCTCTTACCAAGAGAGGCTTAAATTCTGCAAATTGTAGTGGCTGGAGACTAGGCACCTGTGCGGTGATCTGATTGAGGTATATAAGGCCTTGAATGGGTTGAGCACGCTGAATTCTGATGGGATCCTTCCACTTGTTCAGATTACGAACCTAAGGGGACATAAATTCAAATTAAGAAAAGACAGATGTAGAATAGATGTGCGGAAATTTGCCTTCAGCCAGCCGGTGGTTAGTTGCTGGAACAAACTTCCATCTGTCGTTGTGGAAGTTGATAGGTTAAATTAATTTAAGGAGGAACCGTACAGGCATTTGAAGGGAATGGTGGGATTTTTATTTATCAATGATTTTTTTTTTTTTTTTTTTTGGCTGATGCTGCATAAGTTCATACACTTTCTTTCTTGCATCACATGTCACTACTACTGCTATTACTCCTACAATGGATTTAATCACCATCCTCCACACACCAGGTGGAAAATGCCTAGGTTTGAATTCAAAACGACCACAAAATACCCTCAATTTATAGATACTGTGTACTGACATCTCAAAGTCTTTGTTGCTTAGTGCTTAACTGATACAAACCCACATACAAATAAAATCGTATACTGTAAAAGTTTCTGTTAAATTATTATTATTATTAACCATATGGTGCAAGGAAGCCTGAGGGTTATGCTGCAGCGGCCAAAAAAAAAAAAAAATTCCTTAATACCCTGTGAGAGAGAGAGAGAGAGAGAGAGAGAGGAATCACCAAGAAAGAGAAGAATGATGGTATCCAGCTCAGGACCCTGGGTGTGCCAAGCCCATACTCACCAGATGTGAGTCCCTGGGGGTAATTATAAAAAATCTATTGTAGTCGGAGCATTAATTTTACGAAAAATCAGAAAAAAAAAGACAATAGTGAACTTGACGATATTTTTATTTTATTTTATTTTTATTTTGTGCATGTTTGAACAGCAAGCAAATTTCTTAACGAATCCTAAACAAATTTTATTTGTTTTGGAATTGGCTGAAGTTGAACAAAATATTGGAAGATCGATGTTTAGTTTGGTAAACCGAATTGCAGCGTCAAAAATCCTTCGTACATTGAAATTTTCTAATTAAACATTCTTGTATGTAAAACTGAATTTTCATAAATTTCACCGAGGTTGAGTTAGGAAATTTGTGATTCGTGTCGCAGACATTACATACCGGAAAGGCAGGTGTTTTTTTTTTTTTTTTTTTTTGCAAAAGTTTCAACGAATCATAAATTACAGTAGTTTGTGGGCAATAAACTGATCCATCACATCTTCAGTTTCCATTACTAATATTCAAAAACAAGAAATAAAGAAACAAACAAACTCAATCTCTTGACCATTCCAAAGGCTGTGTATCCTTCTTACTGTACATTGTCACATTTTCCATTGTATTTAACCGCATTCTTATGTGCCGTAATAGGCAGCACAATTGGTAAAATCGCCGACGACCCCACAACTCGTGGAAAAGACTTGGTTTCGAGTCCAGTCGATGACAAGAGGAATATTTATGGGCCTTTTTGAGTTAGTCGACCTCAGATTAGGGTAGCATGGTTTTTCTTCTGGAAACTCAGGTTTTACGCCGAGTAAGCAGGAAATCGATCTCAGAACACACGCACACGCAATATACGGACATCATATATGGACGAATATAGCCTTAGTCGCTGATGTTCTAAAACCCAACAATAACAAAAATAACAACCTTCTTATATGCTGTACCCTTGTAGACAGCACAACGATTATAAAGACCCTCGCCCTTGTGGGTAGCACATTTGGTAGAATCGCCACCGTTTCCTCTCCCAGTGGAAAAGACCTGAGTTCGAGTTCCGTCGATAACGTGAGGAATTTTTATTGGCCTTTTTCACGAGGTGGCTGAATTATTATTATTATTATTATTATTATTATTATTAGCTATATGGTGCGAGGAAGCCCGAGGCTTATGCTGCACCGGCGGAAAAAAATTTCCGAGTTACCCTGAGAGAGAGAGAGAGAGAGAGAGAGAGAGAGAGAGAGAGAGAGAGAGAGAGAGAGAGAGAGAGAGAGAGAGAGAGAAGGGAATCACCAAGAAAGAGAAGAATGATGATACCCAGCTCAGGACCCTGGGTGTGCCAAGTCCAAGCCTCACCAGATGTAAGCCCCTGGGTTAGTCGGGGTCAATCGAGGATGGCATGTTTTTCTCCTGGAAACTCGGATTTTTCTTCCCGCCAAACAGAAAATTTACCTCAGAACACATGCCATGTACAATATGGCCTTAGACACTGATGCTCCTAAAACCCTACAAGAACAACAACAACAACACAATAACCGTCTTCTATTTGGCGCGGGGGGGGGCCTTGATTATAATCAATGTCACTGATGGAAGGAAAATTTTTTCCTTCAACTTGGACAAGCTCCGACTAGGTGTGGGTGGTCAAGGTTTTATCTCCTGGAAGGAAACTCCGTTTTCTCGTTCTGCAAACTCACCACAGAATACATGTTGTTTACAGACCTAATATACTGAGTCCTCATTACATTAGTTGCTTTGGCGCTTAACATACCCTTACCCAATTGTATTGACGTCCCATATTTTTCGGATAATGCTAACCCATTTACGGGTCTCTCAGACAGCACAGTTGAAATAATCGTTGTCCTTCACCTCACACCAGATGGTAAAGATATGTGTTCGAATCCCATGAGGACTTTTTACGGGCCTCTTTCCCAATGTGGATGAGTTATCCGGTCATAGGAGAGGTTAGCAAGGTTTTCCTCTCGGAAACTCTGTTTTTTTTTTTTCATCCTGCAAGCAGCATATCTACCACAGAATACATGCAATTTACAGGCGCAATATAAACATACCTTATTTGTTTTGGTACTTAACACACAATACATTAATCTTTTAGGATGGGATAATTTTCGAACGTACGGAACATAATTAATATAAAACATGGATTGTGTTGCAGAATATGACTGAGATATCCCCTCATTGTTTTGAGTGCAATAGCTTAATTAAAATTTCTTTATAAAAATAAAATGCTGTCAAAATATTATTAAAAACTTTAATATCTTTTGAGTATTTAAACATAAATTTGGCTTTCATGAGGTCATATATATGTTTTTTAAATTTTATGAAGTTTGACAATGCTGCTGCATGCATGGGAAATGACAGTCGGTTAATTACGGTAAGCTATGGTCGTTTTCGTGCTTTGCTTGACCCTGTCCAGTCCGCCATGTTTTTCGTGAATGCTTGCCTTAGTTTATGTTATAGCTTATTAAGTTCTATATATTTTATTGCTATTAAATATTGAGTACGTGTTAAAGTAAAAAAAAAATAAATAAATTAGGTATGTAATATAAAAATATATTTCAATCGCTTTTACTTGCCCCGAAACCCGTTGTATTAGCCGTTATTCAAGTAAGTAGTTGGAAATATGAGAGCCCTTTAATTTTCATTTGTTAACATTACCGGTTATATTGCTTTATATGTGTTAGGATAAATGAATATGATCGAATTTATAATGTCTGTCTTAAGCACACTCTTTGTCATAAGCTGGGTCATGGTTATTTGTAAGTAATTTCTATTTCCTTCTTGATATTGCACTTCACGGCGATAACGGTCAAAGGTCGAACTTGCTAATATTTTGTTTTGTTATATAATTGTTAATAAATAATGATAGGTAATTGAGAATTAATTGTAACTTTCGTTTGTCGATTTGCTGTTAATCGTGTGATCACAAATGATTATCATACCCAGTGACAACCAATCGCAATTCCTGCCGTTTGTAGTAATATGGAAACATTTTCCTGTGTTAGGTGTGGGAGGCATGATTTATTACTAAGATGGCATTACCAGACGTGGGATTAAAACAGTTGAAGAATTATAAATTATTTTATGTTACATATTAGTTTATCGTAATCTTAACCACTTTAAGAACTATGGGACAAATGCTTCTGAAGCCTTTTTTTTATGTGATGTGTCCAGTTTTTTTTTTTTTTTTTTCATTTTAATTTTTATCAGCAGAATAGAGATTCCCTTTGTGTAAATGTTATTTGCACAGTGTAGACTCCTTACATTCTTTGCAAGTGAGAACAACACAGTAGTGGTCACCTGAGGCGTGCACTGTTATTTGGCTTAAAGTTTAATTTAACTTGTAGAATATTTCTTTTATCAGATTTTTTAAAATTATATTTTGAGTAAATATAACGTGTCTATTAAGTTGAAATTAATTTCTTAATTAAGGTGAGCAATCTTGATGGCATATAATTGTTGTTGTTTTTTTTTTTTTTTTTTTTTAACCCATCCACCCATAAATTGTGTGTGTGTTTTCTGGTTGATTTACAAGTTTAGCTGGGTGAAAAAACCCAAGTTTTTGTGGGGGAGGGGATTTTGCTATCTGTGTGTGACACTGAGTAACTCAGCCATGGAGTGAAGAAAGCCCATAAAATTGTCTTGTGTCATTGATGGAATTTTAACTTGTGCATTTGAACTAGACAATATAATATAAGAATTTAATTTTTTTTCTTCCAAAACATGGTACATCTCATGGTATTTGAAGAGCTGAACCAAGCCAAATGTTGCCTAGCATCCCCAGATATAGATAGGGATGATGGTTATGCATATTTTAACTTTTAATGAAATTTTAACAAGTTTTGCAACAAACAGCATCCTTTTGTAGTGAATGGGAGCTTTTATGATTAATGTTCACTGATAGTATGCCAGAATACTGGGCTTCCACCTTCCCTCGTAACATTTTTCCATGCTAGCAATATGGTCATTCAGGGAATGACCACCGCATATCCCGGAGCAATATGGCCTTAGTTGCTAATGCTCCTAAAAAAAAAACCAAATAACAAATAAAAAATAACCATGCTAGCAATATCTTGATGAAAATATTGATTACGTTCATCATTAAAATGTAAAAATTCTCTAAATTGGAAAGAGACATATTGCAACTGAGATTTTGTTAGGCTTGTAATAAATTCTCAATCAAGATTTTATCGATTCCTGCTCTGTTGCCGGAAAATGGTTGCAAACTCCTTTGTAGGATTTCTTAAGTTTCTGGCCCTGAAGATTTAACACTGTTTCAAAAGATTCATTTTTCAGTAACTCTCTGATCTGAAGACTGACAAATACACCTATGATTTTGACATTATTGATGCAAACTTTAGCTTTAAATATTAAAAGCCATCCCTGTTCCAGTCCAGTTTTTATAAAATTCTTCATTAGACCTAATGTTATGTGGAGTGGTGGTAAAAATATGTTTATATGATCAACTAGTGGCTTATAGGTGACATTTTGCTTTGAGATACAAGATTCATTTGAGGGAGCCAATATTATTATTCTTATTATTATTATTAGTAGTAATAGTGGCATATGATCCAAAAAAAAAACCTACATGACCTCTCCATCCCCTCTAATAATTTGTCTAGTTCTTGAATTAATTCAAACTAACTGCTTCCACAACAATAGATGGAAATTTGTTTCAACAGTCAATCACCTGATGGCCGAAGGCATACCTCTACACATCTATCTTGCAACCATCCTTCTCAATTTGAATTTATGCCCTGTTGTGTGTAGTCTTGGACAAGAGAAGAATGCCAACAGCATTGAGCTTGCTGAAACCATTCAAAGCCTTAAACACCTCAATCAGATCATCTCACAGGGTGCTTAGTTTCCAGGTACTGCAGTTTTCAGAACTAAAGCCTATCTTGGTAAGACCACACTTTTGTTCCCTTCACTTGTTTCAGCAGATCTACATCTAACCTGAAATCTGCCCTCCAGACCTGTATACAGTACTCAAGATGTATAACCATTGCAAAATTCCTGTGTATCACTGATAAAACTCCATGAGCTGCCCTGGCAGCTTGCTCTGTTCAGAGAACTTCATATCTGGCTACGCAGTTACCCCCCAGATATTTTTCACGTTCCACTTCCCTGAGTGTAGTATCACACAGCCAGTACATTAATATGGAATTGCTGCTATTTACATGCAGTACTTTGGATTTGTCATTGTTAAACCTCAGTTTCCATTTCTCAGCCCATCTGCCTAATTTTTTTGGATCTTGTTGCAGTAGCATACCTTGATTTACCACCCTGCCAAACTTTGTATCACCCACAAACTTAGACATTAAGCCTGATATACCTTCATTATTATTAATAAATACAGAAAACATTGGACCCAAAGCTGAACTCTGTGATACTTCACTATTAACATTTATCCATGAAGAGCAGTGTCCAGTGATAATCACTATCTTTTCTCACTCAACCAACCCTTTATCCATAGCAGTATCTTGCCCTTAATGCTGTATTGCTCCAAATTGTATAGCAGTCTTTTACGTGCAACAGAATCAAAAACTTCCCTGAAATTCAAGTATATGATATCAAAATTATTTTTTTCATCCAGTTCCTTGGTTAACTGCATTATATCGAATCCAGTCAAATCGATCACACAAGATTGCCCTTTAACAAATCCTCTCCTGTTTAGGTGGTCCCGCATTACTTCTTTAAGCAGTGGCTCGACAATTTTTCCTGGAACAGAAGTTAAACTGACAGGTCTGTAATTAATCATGTACATGATTACTGGTCTGTAATCATATACCCTTTCATCCTCCCCTTGTATGGATCTATTTGTACATCTCTAGTCCACAGGAACCTCCTTTGCTGCCTTCCTTAATATAATTGGATAGATCCATCTACTTCAGTGCCTTTTTTATGTTTAATTTCAACAAAATAGAGATGCTTACTTTGATCTCAAAACATGTATTCCTTTTAAGTGGGATATTTCAGTAATGAGTAACTTCTATCTAGGTGGCAACCCTGAAATGGTAGTGGTCACATGTGTTCTGTGTACATGATTTTTCCCTTTGAAATGATGTTGCTATTTCATTTTCTTGCCACGTTCTCTTTCTTTCCAAATTAATATCCTTTTTGTTAATTGTACGAAAAGTGTTTTGACTTTATCTGTGATTCCATCTAAATAAAGTAGAACATAATTTAGTAAATTTTTTTTTCTGTGCACTTATTACTGTACTCTGTTTTGCTTCTTTCTAACTTGCTAATCAGTTGTAAATAGTCCTTTTTGTGTTATTATTTTTAAAATTGGTCAGGGGTTTTCTTCTCTTCTCAGAATCTTCAGGAAAAGTCAAATGGCCTTCAATTGTTTTCTTTGATATAAATGTTTGACTCCCTGATCATAGATTGAGAGCTATAGCACTGAATGGTAAGAAAAGATATCTGATAAAATTTCATTGGCAGGATGTACAGGGGCATTATCTAACAGTAATCATGCCTTAAAGAATGATTTTGTCTTTGAGCATTAGCAGTGGCAAATGATGCATGAAAGCAAGCTTGTACAACATCAGCCAAAAAAAACCCCTCCCATTTCACCTATTCATCCCCTCCAATAGTTTGTCTAGTTTTTCCTTAAATTTATTTAAACTATCAATTTCCACAACAACAGATGGAAGTTTGTTCCAGCAATCATCCACCTGCTGACTAAAGGCAAACTTCCACACATCTATTCCACAACTGCCCTTCCTCAATTTGAATATGTGCTCCCTCAGGTGTGGTCTGAGCAAAATGAATTCCATTAGCATTGAGCTTGCTCAATCCATTCAAAGCCTTAACACCTCATTCAGATCACCTCACCTGGTCTGCAGATGCTGCAATTACAAAGAGATTGTGAACTCATTCTAATGTTCATAATTGTATCATTAAATATTCGTTTAGGGAAATTTTTGTTCTCTATTAATAAGGTACATACATATAAAAAAAAAAAAAAGTCTGAATTATAGAGGAGTCCAAATTAGTGAATTTTTACTGTATTGTCCTAGTGCCAGAGTAAAATTATTGTAAAAAATCAAATCAGAATCAAATCAACCCCCTCTGATAGGGGGTTGATTCCTTGGATGATGGGCATGTGCCAAATGAACTGGCCACCCAATATTAGAGTATAATGCAGTCATAAATGAATGACCTTTGAATTTTTTTCCCTGATTAATTAACAGGTCTGTAAACATAATTGAAATGCTTTATGTAAGACTTGCAAGATTGAAAAACTTTTTTAATTACTGTTGATTCACTAATTTTGCTCAAAAATAATATATGGTCCTGTAACCTTCCAACAAAATTTCCATCCCACAAATTAATCACATATTTAATTAGAAAAGTTAGAGAAGCTTTTGAGCTAGCTTGGGACCTGATCCCTTTTTATAATGTTTCTGTGGGGAAATGTATTATCTGCCAAAAAAAACTTCCATGGCACAACTTTTTTGTCCTCCTGTAATTATAACACATCAGTGGACAACAGAACAGCTTTGGTAAGTTTGGGGAAGGGAAAAAACAGATGCAAAGTACCTATTTTATATCAAGGTCAGTTTCTTGAATTATGGTGAATACCTAATAAATTGACCACAATTGTCATGTAGTATAACGTAGTCATAAATGATTAACCTTCAAATATTTATTTATGCAATTTGGCTGACCTGCTCAGATTCTGGATTATTGGATTTTTCAAGTTGAGATGCTGGACACCGATTGTATGTCCATGTTAATTTTTGATTAGTTCTTTGAGATTAACATCAGCTGTGATGTTTTGCCCTGAAAATTTTCTTATCAGATTTATGCAGTTTCATTCTATTGTCATCTTAATTGTACTTTATTTATGAAGTCATCCTCTAAAACTTCTGGTTTATTTTTAAGATTTGCTGTATTATGTGCTGGTAGATTAAAGGAGCTAACTAAGCATAAAAATATTTATAAAATAACAGATAAAAAATAATTCTTCTGAAGCATGCCATTTTACATAAAATATGTAATTCTAAAATGAACACATTATGTAGCCATTTTGCAGTAAACTTGAGTTGAATGATGAGGCAAAAATGCCAGTATCTTGCTTGTATTAAATTCATATAATTCTAGCTTCGCAAAGCTGTTGATATTAGGCTGTTTGCTCATAATTAAACTCTGTGTAAATTAAAAGCATTAGTTTTTTACATGATTAACTGTGTTTACATTATAAATGATATATTGTCAGAGCTCTTTATAGGGATCTCTCCCCCAGGAATGAAAAAAAAAACCTATCATATATATAGCTAGTTCATAAAATCAGCAAAAGAACCTTTAATGCAATTCTACTGATACAATATAGTTTAATCTAATTCAGCATATCTGGCTATGAACACAAACAGGTGAGCAGTGCAACTTCTCGGTATGCGACTGGGTAGGTTTACGGGTGCCACTGAATTGTAGAACATTAATCCATTTAGCTCTTGGGTAAACTAAAATTGACCACTAAATTGCCAATCAACCCCACCTGCAATTCAGTGGGTGTCTAGTAATATTCAGGTGAAAACTTATCAAGAGATAAATAATTATGGAGTAAAAAGGGGGAGTGAGTGGTTTACTAATGCCCATCGCAGGACATTTCGATAAAATGTTCGTCGGAATGTGCACCGAAATAATTGAAAGTGGAAGGGAAAAATATTTTTGCAGATGAACGATTTTAAATTTATTAAGATTATTACTATATTTAATACCACTCATATACCATGTGAAATTAATAATATAGTTTATTAAACATTCGCATAAACCACTGTACATTAATGTGACCTTTTAGGCATCTTGCCGATACCCATCATCAGACCATTCGACAAGATGCCTTGAAACATCACCTTTAGGCTTAATAAAGTATATTATTAATTTCACATGGTATATGAGTGGTATTAAATATAGTAATAATCTTAATAAATTTAAATTTGGGCTATTATCATAGACTGTGAGAAGCTTTAGCTACATTTCACTGCTAGTTCCAGATAAGCGGTCACCTGCATTCTACGTGGGAACACCCTTAAGCATAAGGCTGTCAGTGGCGCTGGTTCTATACAAGGCTATCTTTACTTTTTCAATTAACTGAACTATTTAAGGAAGAAGTAAATATAAAATTATCAAAATTTCTAAAACCATTTTAGAAGAAAATGTAATTTTCAAATTAATCTTCAAGTTCGTTGACCTTCAGGTGGAAAGTCAGTTTCCAATAAAAATCACTTAAAAATATTAGTAAAAAACAACAGTGAGTTTTTCAAACAGTGATTTTGGGGGCCCTCGGCAGATGTCTCTTTTGCCTATTGGATAACACGCTCCTGCTCATTATCCACAAGGGTATTGATGTTTCTAAACCTACATTTTATTGGGCTTGGCTTAGCTGGACCACTGTGCTTTACTGCTGTGTTATGAGACAGGTGACACTCATCAATGGGTGTCAAGCAGACATGGCTATCCCACATGTGACAATTGGCTGGTTGTTTTGTCACTGTTGGGCCAGCTACGGTAGTCTCATGATACACAAAATGGGAGCACTTAACTGTGGCAGCTGTTGTCAAGATACTGGCACCTGCTCATCTTGCCCCCCCCCCACAATCATCATTATTATTATTATTAGCCATACGGTGCAAGGAAGCCTGAGGCTTATGCTGCACCAGCCAAAAAAAAAAATTCCAAAGTTACCCTAAGAGAGAGAGAGAGAGAGAGAGAGAGAGAGAGAGAGGTAGAAAGGAATCACCAAGAAAGAGAAGAATGATGATGATGTTTGTTAAAGGGAGATCATGCTTCACATATCTGGTTAGCCACTTTTTTTTTATGAAATTATCACAAAATAACTGTATACAAAGAGTAATTTGGAAATCATCTGCTTATTTATGAAAAGAAATAACTGCATTCAAGGGTAAAGGTAAAGGAATTTATTTTTGTGTACAAAAATAAAATCCCTTCCCTTTACCCTTGAATGCAACAGTCATATATGCTAAAGGGATGGTTAAGTGGCAGGAGAAAAAATGGAGTTTATAAATAACCACTGCCCTCATGAACTAATGCAATGAGTGGAGTTCCACAGAGTCAGTGTTGGGCTCATTACTGTTTTTAATGTTTATTATTGATACTGATGTCAATATTTCAAGTTTGTTGAAAATACAATGGTGGGCACAATGGTTAATAATAATAATCAGGGTATGCTATTGAAATAGGATCTAGATTAAGAAGATCGGCTGTAAAATGGTAATTGAGATATAACAGTGATAAATGTACATTTGAGTAGCAATAATTGCAGAATAACATACATTTCAGTGGTACCAAACTCAAAGCAGTGTATGAAAAAGATTAAAGGTAATAACTGTATAGTCTGACATGAAATTCTTTCTGAAGTGCAAACAGGCTGCTGGAACACCTCATCGGGTTATGTTGATGATATATATAGTAACATCAGCCACAAGGATAAAGAAGTGCTCGCATCCTATTGTGTATATATATATAACAGTAGTTAGCAATAGGCCACATCAGGAATCATGCATACATGTATTGGAAACTTCATGTTAAGAAGGACATAGATATATCTGAATGAGCACAGAAAGATGAACGATATTGGATATGTGCACGAAACGATATTCTTTCCAAGAAAGATTTGGGTTCTGTAAATTGCAATCTCTGGAAACTAGGCATCTGCATGGTGCGTTGAACCTTACTGAAGTGTCTAGGTCTTTAAAAAGTAAGTAAACTATGATGCTCATACCATCTTTACTCTTTCTGAGATGAAATACAAAAGGGGAGGGGCATAAATTTAAACTGGAAAATGATGGTCGTAGAATAGAGGTGCAGGAATTTGCATTTTTTTTGTATAAACTTGCTCCTAATGTTGTGGAAGTGGGTAGTCTGAATATGTTTAAGGAAGGTTTGAAAAAATTATTTGAAGGTACTGTATATACATTGTTTCCTTGCATAATGTTGCCAATACTGATACTAACTTATACACTTAGTGGAGTTAAATTAAAATCAGTAGAGAGTAAAGAGATTTGGAGATTATGATATGGGCAGACACATAGTTCTCCATGCAGTGTACACAGACAGCAAGGAGTGTCCCTGATGTGCTATCAATGCTTCATTGTACATTTGCTTATATAATTGACTTATATAATTCCACTATATAAGGCAAGCAATGGAGACTGCATGTACAAAAACATCAAAAGACCAGCAATCCACTTGGTAGCATCTGCAAAATTGTACAAATACAAAGAAAGTCTCTGAATCAGTTTGGGTACTTGAGAATAAACCTGATTGAAGTCTATGCTTTGAGAGGAAAAAGTAAAATGAGGCAGGTGAAATTTTTACTGCTATAAATGATTCTTGAATTAGGGTTGGTGAATTAAAATTATGGGAAAAGAGATTTATTTAGACTTGATTGTAGGAGGGGTTCTTTTAGTAGTGAGCCGTTAATTATTGGAATAAACTCGAGTAAGTTTAGGGCAAGGGCCTCATGCTACGAGTGTTACAACAAATTATTTACAAACTAGGCAAGCCAAGTAAGCGACATAGGGGCACCTGCTTGTTTTTATCTCTCTGCTATAGATTTGGCATGCCTATGCCATGTCATTTCTGTTCACTTGTGGTAGTATGCAGGTTACATGAGCATCAGCCATAAAACATGGTTTTGTGTTTCTTCAACAAGTGATCTGTGCCTTTTTTACATGTTTCTTGTGACCTTTTTATCATTTTGTTAGTAGAGAAATGGATTCTTAACCAGACTTACTGAATCAGAATACAATGCATCCAGATGATCCTAAACAGGATAATCCCAACTGCAGTCAAGCTAATGCAGAATCGAGCTAAAAAGTCTGTAATGTCTGTGACCACTACATTAATTTTATGTAACTTTATCTACTTCATTTCACCAATGAAATTACTAAAAATATAATCATAATGCTCTGAATCACTATTTTAGTATTTACAGAATTTTTGGTTCATATTCTGATTTTATATTAAAATAAAAATTGCATTAAAGATTAAGTTTACTTTCCTGTTTCCTTTCTTTTTTTAACCTTGAAAATGCCCCAAAGGAATGGCCTATTTAGTAAGTTTTCTAATCCAAAAAAGGATTCTGTTCAGCAAGCAGGAATTAGACAGATATCATTATTTTTTAAGGTTTTAAAATGCATAAATATAAAAGTTAAAAGTTCAGATAGTCTGTAAGATGAGTCATTTAGTAATAGCAAATCATATTATAAATACTTCCTAGGTAAAATTTTTAAAAACTATAAATGTCCGTTATTCTGGTTGGGAATAAGGTAAACATGATATGCTTGCTGATGCCAACCAAACAGGAAATAAAATTTAAAAAGTCAACAAAGATACATAAAATATGCATATATATATAAGTACACAGCATTATTTCATGCTTGAAGTAATAAAGATCTCTATGCCGACCCAGTTTTCCTATTCCCCCTACTTATCTTGTGATTTAATTCTCTGATATATTCTTCATAGATTTTTGATGGTATCCAAACCTTTTGGTTTGCTCCAGTGGTGTCCAACCTTTTCCCATATGGGGACCATATTCAAAGTTAGATTTGTTTCATGGGCCGCACAGAGTGATTCGAGAAAAATTAGTGTGTTACATTTTCCATATCTTGTTACATGTAAAAGAAAGTCTATTTTCATGTTACCGTTTTTTATTTTCAGGCTACATAATATGTATATATTATATAAAAAAATGCAAATTTTCAATACTTTTATGTGTAACGACTCTATATCAGTGATTTATAGAAGTATAAAAATATGCCTTACTTTTTTTTTTTTTAAATATGTTACTTTTGCTTTTAAATGGTCACTTGAGAAATTTTACAACCTGAAAAGGATCACTGCTTTTCAATATTAAGGCGAATCAATAAATATAATGATACCCTAAAATTTAAAATATTCAAAATATTTTATTAAGTACAATGTACACTTACTGAATACATTTACTGAACAAAACTTAAACATTTAATGAGATGATTAAGGCAAAAATTTGGTTGAAAATTTTTGACCCCAATTCTTAATACAGAATGAAGATGCTCGTCTGTTATTCTGTTTCTTTTTAAATATTTATTTGATTTTATGCATGAAAAAACTTGCTCACAAACATACATTGAACTGAACAAAGTAACCATTTTCGTGGCATTTTATTTTATTAGGGGAAAATCTTCAGATGGAAGAGCCTTGTAGAATTAAAGTACTGTAGTTTATTTTCGCAGTCAATATACAGGTACCCCTCGTATAACAGGGTAGTCAGGTTCCCATAAAATCTCGTGATCACAAGAATGTAATCACAAAAAGGGTGATTACATTCCAAACACTAACAAAAATGCAACAATGTTAACAAAACTAATGAAAATACACCATTCTAGATTTCATGTATTTTCTGCTCTCTTTAAAAAATCATTAATCTGGGTTGTTTTTGCTTTTGCTTGATAGAACTTTGTAAATTTCATTGTATGGAACTAAGTATTTTTGAAGCTCCCTTTTGAATTTTGCTCCTTTCAGTCAAAGAATCTGCATTCAAAAAATAATATTCTAGTTGCTTGGCTAACTTTCTGCCTTCCCCTATGCTTTTTAGTGTAAAATTTGGGACTTCAGAATTTTCATCTGCAATGTCATCCTCTGAATTTATTTGATTTGCCTCCGATACCATTTTAACCAAATTTGCTTCGCCAGCCTCTTTTTCTACCAGTAATTCTTGAATGTCTTCAGTAATCATACTTTTTTTTTAGGCTAAGGCCATGTTGCTCTGTGTATATTGTATATAAATTGTGTGTGTTCCAGGGTCAATTTTCTATTTTGCTGGACGAAAAACCTGAGTTTTCGGGAAAAGAAACCATGCCAACCTCGCCTGAGACCGAGTAACTCAGCCACATTGTGAAAAAGACCCGTAAAAATTCCTCCGTCATTGATGGGATTCGAACTTAGGTCGTTTCCACCCGGTGTGGGAAGGATGGTGATTCTACCATCTGTGCTATCCACAAGGGCTTCAGTAGTCATAGCATCAAAATCTTCCCCTCCTACTGACTTAGCAATTTCTACTATTGCACTGATTGACCAGCATTACCATCATTGATGTGAACTGCCATACATTTTCCAAAGATGTCACCCACCAAAGATAACTACCAAGTGAAGAACAACTTGCCCAGGAACCACCACTGGAATGTTCCAAAACCTCTGAATAGAAACGACCCACAAATTAAGACAACCTACGAAAGACAAAAGGTTCGTATACAGGCCACACCTAGAGTACTGTATACAGGCCTGGAGGCCTCATTTCAAGAAGGATGTAGAGCTGCTGGAACGAGTACAGAGAAGGGCAACAAGATTAGTGAATGGAACAAAGGGGTGCTCTTACGAAGAAAGGCTTAAGTTTTGCGAATTACAGTGTCTGGAGACTAGGCACCAGCGAGGTGATCTGATAGAGGTGTACAAAGCCTTGAATGGTTTGAGCATGTTCAATGCTGATGGGATTCTTCCTCTTGCTCAGAATAATCACCTGAGAGGGCATAAATTCAAATTGAGGAAAGACAGATGTAGGATAGATGTGCGGAAATTTGCCTTTAGCCAGCGGGTGGTTGGTAGGTGGAACAGACTTCCATCCCTTGTCGTGGAAGTTGATAGCCTAAATAAGTTTAAGGCTCAGCTGGACAGGTATTTCGAACGAACAAGAGGGGTGAAGTGGTTATTTTTTATTTATTTATTTTACTTTATTTATTTATTATTTTTTTTTGGCTGATGCTGCATAAGCTTGCTTTCTTGCATCAAATGCCTCTACTAATGCTAATGCTACTACTAGACTTGACTCTCATGGATGTGACCAATAAGACAATCTCCTAGATGAAGACTGACAATGCCACTGTGATGCCACTAGATACCAACTGCTTTTCTTGGCCACTTGACATTCTGAACCGGGTGCCCTAACTTGGTTCACTTTAAACCACCCTTTCCTGGTAGGGGGAGGGAGTGGACAGGTTGTCTCCTCCCCCTTCCTGCCACCACCTTTTTCTCCTGGTGGGGTCAGTTCCCACTGACCTTTCTGGGGTTGCTTTCCCTATCATCCCCATACTTCTATCTGTTCCGCCTTCTTCAGTCTTCACCCCTACTCTAACTGAATGTGCACTTTTTTTTTTTTTTTAGGCCCTTGCCACTGAAATCTTAGGAAATTAGGTGGCATGGCCTGCCAGAGTACTTCTAATGCGATCCCTCTATGCCTGACCTGTCTCCTCGGGGCTAAGTGGCATTTAGCCCCAAAAGGGTCCCACTAGGGGCCCAGCGGCTAAAAGGTCAGAGGAACAACACAACATAAACATATACCTTACATTTTTTAAAATCTCTGGCCTTCAGTGTTCTGTGTTTCACAAACAGTACACAACACGGAGATGGGGAAAACCCCCTGGGGCCATTAGACAGTGAACACTTTATTGCACTGATTCAGTTTTCTGTCGTTTCGATCATATTTCCTGAATGAACTGAATCTGGCCATACATTTTTCCAACGCGAATTTAATGTTGATGGTTTTACTTCTTTGAGCGATACAGAACACAATTGAAAAATGTTTCCATGCCTTCATCACTTAAATTTTTCATCAGTCAATTCGGAATAAATTTTTTTTCCAGAATCTATTGTAACGATTTTCTGATGTAATGAGTTTCAAAGGTAGATATAATGCCTTGATCTAATGGATAAATTAAAGAAGTTGCACTAGGTGGTAGGACCATTACTTCAACGTTTGGATGGCCTGGCACGTTGTCCAATAGTAATAAAACTTTGAAATCTAGATTTTTCCTCAAGTTTACAAGCACAAGTTCAATAGTGCAGAATTTAACACGGTGATTTCCCAATATATATATATATATATATTTTTTTTTTGCTTAACGATTAGCGAGCCAAAGTGGGGATTCACAGAAAAGAATGGAATGTTTAAAAATTACATCCAACATAATAGCAGAGTTCTCCCCTCACAAAAGCTTAAAAATGCCGTGTTATGCAAAGTTTGCCCCAGTTCCCTAACCGTGTTATATAAGTACTGTGCACTTTATCAACAATCATGTTAGAGCGAAACTGTGTTATATGGGGGTTGCCTGTACTTATTTTGGAACCATGTTTTGGCTTGAAGATCAATAATTTCAAGTTGCAAGCTGGGATTGTATTTTTCATGGAAACAAATGGGTTCTCAAACAAGCTGATGACTTTTTCATGGGATTTTATATCAGCAAATCGACTTTCAGACTCGTCAAAAAAGTAATTGTAATAATGAAAGGCAACGATTCTTTGGAAATGTTTCTCCTTTAGCTCGATACAACATTCAAAGTGAACTAAATTGTCTTGCTCAATTTGGGATTAATATAATAACTTATTCTGAAATGATTTTATGTCACCAAACAAATCAGATTAATTTTCCTTTCCCTTGTAGTTTTAAATTAAGAGCATTTAAATTACTAAAAATGTCTGTATGAATTTCAAGGTCAAGCATCTACTCCATATTTGATAGTTGTTTTATTGGTTTTCATTTTTCTGTTATATCAATTTCATGACGTAGTTTAAAGAACCAATGTAATACTTTGCCACGACTAAGGCATCTCATTGCACTATGTAAAATTACATCTTCGTATTCGGCTTTAATTTCTGAAAGAAACCGTAAAACGTTCGGTGATTAAGGCCATGTGATCATGTAAAATTTACAGTTGAAATAGCTACATTCATAATGTGTTGGAGGTTGCAGGGAATTCCAATCGGAGTTTCAGCTCCAATATCTATCATTTTCATGGTTATTCTACCCATAAGCCCAATGTTTTTAACAGTCATATTTTTTGCACTTCCAGTTGTGACTCCTACTAGGTTTTTAATATTTAATCCTAACTTTTCAATAGATTGGCAAAAATTTTCAAAAAGATTTTCACCTACAGTTGTTTCATCATACTCTGTAGGTAAGCTAAGTCTTCAAAATTAATGATAATTTTGGCACAAAATTATCATTAATTCCAGCTATGAAGATAAGGAGTTTGGCTGTGTCATTTGCATCAGTACTGTCATCCAGTGCCAAACCAAAATATTTAATTTGTTTTATGTTTTCCAAAAGTTTGAACAAATTCTTTCCAATATCTTCTACTCTTCACATAATTGTTTGTTGAGACAAATGTCTTGTGTCATTGTTCGTTTCTCCGTACACATTTTTCTTCAATTTTTAACAAACAATGCTTAACAAATTCACCATCACTGAATGATTTACTTTCAAAAGCGATCAAATGTGCAACTTGATAACTGGCACTTACAGCAGATAAATTTCTTGACCAATACGTTTTCAGTGTGTTTTGTTGTTTTCGTAATTTGTTTTGTAACTCTGAACACTTTGCTCTTTGCAACACTCCTTTATGTTGATCATAAGATTTATGCCTGGAATCATAGTGTCGTTTTAAAGTATATTCTTTGAAAACTCACATAGTCTCCTTATGTACCAAACACACTGCTTTTTCGTGGTAATCAATAAAGAAATAGTCTTCAGTCCACCTTTGATCAAGAAGACGACACTTAAAATCGATTTTCCTCTTTTGGAACATTTTTGAGGATTTTTTTAATTCAATACAATGAACAAGTTATATCAAAATAGTAGAATTTCACGATATGAAAAGATTAATACATACATAACTGTATTTACCGTACATATGACAGACTAAACCACATGCACAGGTTTGATACAGTAGAGCTTTACCAAACCAAAAACCAAACTATTAGTTTTAGGCCACCCGAATAATTAAATTCATCTGCCGTCATTGTGTATTCTGTCAGTAAATTGCGTATGTTCTCTGGTCGATTTGCCTATTTTGATGGACGAAAAACCCGAGTCACGGGGGGGAAAAAACCTTGCTATCTACGCTCGAGTCCGACTAATTCAGAGTGAAAGTCGAGCTCGACACTTGCATGGCTGTACACTCAGTGGGGTGTCTCTCTAAAAGACTGTTTTAGTTCACTTTATGCATGGGCTGTATAAAAATTAATCACGGGCTGTGGTTGGACTCCACTAGTTTGCTCGATACAGAGTTGGATTTGTCTTCAAACCTTTAAGGCTTTGCCAGTGACTAAGAGAGGAAACATCTGTGTGCCAGACATGTTTGCCTCTAGGAGAATGGTAGTAAGTTTTGCCTTTACATCTTTTAAATGTAATAAGTGTTTTACCTGGTAAAAATTAAAAAAAGTCCAGTTTTATCAATGCTGAAGATGTCTTGGTTGTATGTCATCATAACATCCTTTAAACAAATCTTCCATTCATTTGTAGCTTTAGTGTTGATTGCTGCACTTTCATCACACTTGCTACCATTCTCCTAGAGGCAAACATGTCTGGCACACCGCTCGTGATGAATCAAATTTCTGGAACCATTTGTTGGAAAATTTAATCTTCAGTATTCATCCAGTGCACGAACAAATCGGCTTTTAAAACATTTACATCTAGAACATTTAGCCTTTTCAAGAGTACCTCATCAAGATCCAAATACTTTGCCTTTTGTGTTCTGATCCTACCTTAGAAAGCTTAGAGAAATCTGGTGAGCAGATTTCTCTAAGCTTTCAGTCTTTCAGAATGGTGAACAGTGGCCAAACTATTTAGTGATAATAGTCTTAGAACACATGCTGTATGGTAAGTGACTGAAGGAAGCTGATTTTCATCAAAAATTCCCATCTAAAATGAATGAAAATGTGAATTTAAAAATTTTCAGATTTTTAATGCCATATTCTTACCATAAAGCTTTTGTTATTTTAGAGTGCAAAATCATTGTTAAAGGTTATTGGTGCTCATTTTATTCTGACTGGTGACTTGTTTTTCTCTTGATGCTCATATCTGATCTCAGTGATTCGATTGATGATAAACCAACTGTTAATTGTTAGCTTCTAAGATTTTCAAATATCTTTGAATGTGCCTGAAGCATATTTTTATAAATGTATAACGTAGAGCTTTTGTTTATATTTTAATTGATTTCCACCTGAAATCAGATGTGAAGTGTCTTAGTGACTGATGCTTTATATTTAGCACTTTTCCCCCTTCTTTATTGTATTGACAAATAAATTCTTCATTAAAATTCACTGCTGAATATTACTACTTTCATTAGATTCTGTATTTAGATGAACCTTAGTATGTTAAATTCAACATATCTAAAGTTCATTAAATTTATTTTATTAGTTATCTTTAATTAGCTTTGTTTATTTTTTTACAGGTATCATCAAGAATTGACAGGACTGGCCCTTCATATTCCTTCATCAATGTAAATGATATATTTTTTTAGCATATACATCAGTAAAATGCTGTGTTATCAGTTACCAAGGTTTACATTTATATTGAGCTTATTAAAGATACTTCATGTGGCAGCTGTATCAGAAAGACTGGTTATTCCTCATGATGCACAACCTGGCTATATCATCAAAACTTTTTTTCCTGGACAAACTATTAATTCTTCTGTGGATGAGTACACAAGGTGTTTTGCTCTTTTGAACAATGGCATGCTAATAACTACACAGAATGTAACACATCTAGAAAATAGAAAATTATTTTTGATTTTAAATAGTAATTACAAAAATGCAAGTGATGTAGTAGAATTATTTGTTAAAAACAGAGAAAAAATGCTGAAATTTAAGCAAAAAAAATATTATGGAAAGATATTTGAAAATCAGCCTTCAGGAACGACTGTTCAAGGTCTTGAATTTGTTGCTACAGATGATCCTCTTCAAAATGTAACTTACCACTTTTTATATGGAAATGAAAAAGGTTTGTTTGCATTTTCATCATCCACAGAAGAAACAGTTCATTTGTTAGCTACTTCTACCCTTGACCATGAATCACAATCTTTGTATAAATTGACAATTCAGGCCAAAACTTTGGACGGAGATAGTACTTTTACAGATGTAGAAATAATAGTAATCGATGTGAATGATAATCCACCAGTTCCTGAAAAGGAAAACTATCTTTTTAATATCCCTGAAAATACTAATATATATTCAGTTATTGGAGTAGTTCAAGCTTTTGATAATGATGGTGATCATCCTGTGTACCATCTCAAATTTAATAATCCACATTTCAGCATTGTTCCAAAGAGTGGAAAGATCATTCTTACAGGACAACCACAACTTCAGACGTACCATTTGTTTTTACAAGCTCATGACAATAGAAAGCCACGTTTATATAGTTCAGTTTTTCATGCATATGTAAGTATCTATCCTGCCAAGTGTATAAGTTGCATTGACCTTAAAACTAAAGAGAATATCTTGTCAAGGAAGAGGCGTGCATATCGTCCAACTAAGACATACAGATTCAATGAATCCGAAGCCCTTCCTGGTAAAGTTATGTTTTTTCTAGATAAAAGTGGCAGAGAGGAAACTTTCAGATTAGAAAATGAAAGTCGTTGGATTAGTATTGACCCTAATGGTGGTGTAAAAGTAAAAGAACCTTGGGATTATGAACAGCTTGAGAAAGAAAAAACAATTGATTTTTGGGTAGCAGTTGTATCTTCACAACCACCAGGTAAATTAATACTTATTTATCATTTGTTATTAAATTTAATTAGCATTGCAGTAAAGAAGCGTGAGCAGGTTGACATTTTTCTGTTTTGTAGGTCATTCATATATTTATTTATTTATTATTCTTTTAGGCTGTACACCAAAAATAGGACCACCTACCTAATATTAAAAAAAAAAAAAAAAAATATTTATACTCTGGCACAACCACCAGGTCAGTGGAGTTTACAATAAATCATCAATACAAATGTTAATTATATTTAGCAGTATAACAAAAGAAACCTGGCCCATAAAGGGATCGAATCCATGACTTTTGCTTTATTAGCATGACACTAACCAACTGAGCTAATTTGCCACCATAAGTCAAGCATCCATGAGGACTTCTATTAGATTTTGAACAGTTGAATACAGCTGGAGATATAGATTATTATGCTTTCTGAATAACATTCTGTAATTGTCCCACATTGGTGGGTGATAGAGCTGCATATCTGACTGAAATTCTGTCTTACAGATTTTGATGTGATTCAAGTAATGGGAATTGAGGACAGCTGGGTATCTTCAGTGTGTTCACCAAACCATTCCTGCACACATTCTCTGCTTTACATTATTTTGCTGAAAAACTTCATTAGCAGGGAACAGCATACTTTTATATAGTTACATCAGTTTTATATAGTTTACAAAGATTGATAGCTATCTGGTCAGAAATGTTGGTGCAATAGGTATCTGCTATTAAATGTGTTTGTACACATATTAGAGGACCTAGGATATCCCAGCAAAGCATTCACCAGACTAGAACACACCACTGCCACCTGCCTGTACACTGTACCATGCATGTGGTTGCCACATGTACCCTTTTGTTTTAACATGGTACAAAAGGAAATTCTGTTCTTCCAACCACCACTTGTGCCTTCTAATTATCTGTTGTCCAACAGTGGCACATGGTACTACAGTATTAAGGAACAGATACCTATGATGTGCAGTCAGGAAGGGATGGTTGGCTGTCTGATATCCCCATCTGACAGAGAGGCTGTCAAATAACCCTACTGCAAAGTCCTTTGGGCTACCTTATTTGCCCTTCAGTTAGTTGCACCACTGTGACCATCCTATTGGACTGCATAAGCTGTTGCAATAACTCCCGCTCCATTCATCTATCATCATTTTCATACCATATCACAGTTTTCGAGCATACTGTTTTTTTTTGTCCCTCATCTACTACAGATTATACTCGCACAGCGGCATGCCAGTAACAGCTCATTAGACATGCCCACTTGACACACCTTCCTTCTTATCCTAACAACCAACTTTGTTGAAAGATGCCAATATTATGGCTTTTACCATGCTTTTGATATGCAGTGCTGTTTACCAAGTAGATATATACCCTTATCTGTGTCATTATTACTTCTTTTGAAGCCAAACAAAAACATTGTTATTTCAAAATAAGTAATATAATTTAGTTTCCATTAAATAAAAGTAAAATAAAGATTACAAAAAATGAAAACAGTAAAATGGCACATCAGTATCTAATTTCATATAAAATAAAATATATAACAGTAATTAGAATATTTAAAATAATATTCAGCTTATTGCAGAGGAGAGAAAGGAGCTGTTTTATTTCTTTATTAAAAATACTTAGGACATACTATCCCCTCCCCAATGTGCTTCTGTGCATTAATGTTTTATAAGTGTATTTAATTATGATATACACTAACGAGCCAAAATCGTTATGATCAGCGAGTCATTATGCAAATCGAAGCAACTGCAGGTGAACTACGGCGTGGGTCGGGACACAGTATAAAAACCCAATGACTGTTAATCAGTGTTTCTCTTGTTCTTCAGATGGGAAAGGCAGCAGACTTAAGCGAGTTTGACAAAGGCCAAATTGTAATGGCCAGACGACTGGGTCAGAGCCTATCTGGCACGGCTGGTGGGGTGCTCACGGTCAGCCGTGGTTAATACCTACCGAAAGTGGTCCGAGGAGGTGGAACCCATGAACCACGGGCGAAGTGTTGGACGACCACTGCTCATTTGATGCTCGAGGTGAGCGAAGGCTCTCACAGATGGCGTGTGGCAACAGAAGGGAGACTGTGGTGCAACTCACTGGTAATTGGAATGCTGGTGATGGGAGTAATGTGTCAACACACAGTACATCAAACCCTGCTGAAAATGGGGCTGCATAGCCGTAGGCCGTTCCGAGTGCCCATGCTAACCACGGTTCACCGGCGACAGCGCCTACAATGGGCACGCGAGCATCGAAACTGGACCTTGAGTAATTGGAAGAAGGTCGTCTGGTCTGATGAATCATGCTTCCTGTTGCACCATGTTGGTGGCTGGGTACGTGCATGTCATTTACCTGGGGAAGTGATGGCACCTGGATGCACCGTGGGACGAAAACAAGCCGGTGGCGGCAGTGTCGTGCTTTGGGAGACGTGCTTCGGGTACTCTGACATCTACTACCTACCTGAACATCATTGCCGACCAGGTACACCCATTCATGGCAATGGTCTTTTCCTCTGGTGGTGCCGTCTTTCAGCAGGATAAATATGCCCTGCCACACCGCCTGGATTGTTTGAGACTGGTTTGCAGAATATAAGGAAGACTTCCAGGTATTGCTCTGGCCTCCAAATTTCCCAGATATCAATCTCATTGAGTATCTGTGGTTTGTGTTGAAACAGCAACTCCAATCTGCGGCATCTCAACCACTTATCTTACAGGAGTTAAAGGATCTGCTGGTTACGTGTTGGTACCAGATACCACAAGACACATTTAGAAATCTTGTAGCATCCATGTCTTGCCAGGTATGAGCTGTTTTGGCTGCACGTGGAGGACCAACATCATATTAGGTAGGTGTTCAAAATAAAATAATTTCAAGGTATTCAAAATAATATATGTATAATATATGTTGTGTACCCGTTGAATTTTATTGTATACAAAGAATGACAGTTTATGCTATGAATAAGCTAAAAAACTTCTACATAATTCATCTGGTTAACAATTGGTGATCTTTCCGGTTTCTGGTACAATCAAGAAAGCATGAAAGCTGCAATAATGTGCACAAGGAAGAAAACTTTAATTTTTATTGGACATAAGCACTTGTTGAATTACAGTATAGTAGTTTATCTGTGAGGCATATTAAGGGTTAATTTCTTCAAAATGATATTGGAGTATTAGTAGTGGCAAATTTTGCAAGGAAGCAAGCTTATACTGCACCAGCAAAAAAAAAAAAAAAAAAAAAGTCCAGTACCCACAATTTTCCCCATTCCTTCCCCTTTAATTAATCCAGTCATTTAAATTTATTCAAGCAAATCACTTCCATAACACCAGGCAGAAGTTTATTCTGTTAATTAGTTTCCCTCTACCTGGAAGTAAATTTCCACACATCCATGTTCAGCCATATGTTTGCCTGGAATAGAAGTGAAACTAATAGGTCTATAGTTACCATTTGACCCTTTGAACCACACTTGTGAATGGGGAATACATTTGCACATCTCCAATCTATAGGCACTTTTCCTGAATTAGCAGTGTTTTCATTATTATGGTCAAAGGTTTGGCTACCTATTTTGTAGCTTTTCTTAATATAATTGGAGAGTTTCCATCAGCCCCAGGTTCTTTGTTCACTTCTAGCTGCAACAATTTCCCTGGAACTTTACTTTCTGTTGTTACAAAACTATATAATTCCAAGTAAGTATTTGATAGACTTTTGCTAATCTGATTTCTAAAAACTTCATGTATCAATGTAGGTAACAGAGTATTTATTCAGTTTGTCATTAATCTGTAAAAGATCATCATTATTCATACTATTCATATACTGTATAGTGAACCAAGATGATTCATCCCTTTTCTTTCTGGAATTAACATACACAAAGAATTCCTTGCTTCATTTCTTTATACTCTTAGTTAAGGATTTTCTCTAATTTGCCTTAGCCTGTTTAACCTCTTTAGAAACTTGGTTACACCTAGTTTATACTTGTTTAGCATTAGTATAGGCATATGATGCAAGAAAGCAAGCTTATGTAGCATCAGCTTTAAAAAAAAAAAAAAAAAACCACTCGATTTCATCCCTCCATTCGTTCCAAATGCTATCGACTTCCACAACAAAAGATGGAAGTCTCCTCCACCAATCATCTACCTGCTGACTAAAGGCAAATTTCCAAACATCTATTCTACAACTGTCTTTCCTCGGTTTCTTAATCTGAGCAAGAGGAAGAATCCCATCAGCATTTAGCTTGCCCAACCCATTCAAATCCTTATACACCTCAGTCAGATCACCTTGCAGGTGCCTACTCTCCAGGTGCTGCAATTTGCAGAATTAAGCCTTTCTTGGTAAGAGCACCCCTTTGTTCCCCTCACCAATCTTGTTGCCCTTCTTTGTATTCGTTCTAGCAACTCTACATCCTTCCACAACTTTTTCACTTTCCACTTCCCTGAGTGTAGTACCACACAGTTGGTACGTTTCTCTTTGGTTTTTGCTACCCATATGCAGTACTTTGCTTTGGTCAATGTTAAACTTCAGTTGCCACTTCTCAGCCCATTTGCCCAATTTATCTAGATCTAGTTGGAGTAGCATACAGTCTTTACTGTCGTTAACAACCCTGCCAACCTTTGTATCACTGCAAATTTGGACATTAAACCTGATATACCTTCATCAATATCATTGATAAATGTACAAAACAACAATGGGCTCAACACCGAACCCTGGGGAACTCCACCAATATCTGATTCATCCATTTCGTGGACAAATAACATTTGTCCACGAAGAGCAGTGTCCATTGCTACTCTGTTGTCTTCCACTCAACCATCTCTTATCCATTGTAGCAACCTACCCTTAATGCTATACCTCTCCAATTTGTACAGCAGTCTTCCATGTGCAATAGTATCAAAAGTTTTCCTGAAATCTAAGTATATGATATCAAAATCCCTGGAACACAAGTTAAACTAACAGGTCTATAATTACTTGTCACCTTTTGATCCCCCTTTGTGAATTGGTGAAAAATTTTACAAAGTTGGTTCATGGGAAGTCCAAGGAAGCTCTAATAATTATAACTAAGGGTTTGCTTACTTCCTTTGCTGCCTCCTTTAATATAACTGGATAGATCCTGTCCACTCCAAGTGCCTTTTTTATGTTTAGCTTCAATAATTCCTCCTCCACTTTGCTCTCAGTTATTACAAAATCACTTAGCTCCCTGTTAGAGTTTGATAAACCTCTGGCACTCCCCTCATTGAATAACTCCTCATGTATGAATGTAGATGCAAAATACTCATTGTTTATCAGCTACCTGAGCATGATCATCAATAGTTAACCCATGTATGTTAAGTGGTCCAATCTGATTCATCCATTTCCTTCTATTGTTTACAAAAGTAAAGAACTCTTTGCTGTTTTTCTTTGCATCCTTTGCCAAAGATTTCTCGTAATCTACCTTCGCCTACCTAATCTCCTTTGTGACTTGATTACAGACTAGTTTATATCTGTCATAGGCTTCTGTGTCACCTGATACTTTATGTGCATCCCATATACTTTTCTTCTCTGCCATGAGCCTCATTAGTTCAGCTGACATCCATTTAGGCCTAAACCTTGAACAGTATTTCTTAGTTGGAATGAAAAGCCTAGTAGCCTCCAAAATTAAGTCCCTGAAGGCTTTCCATTTAGAATTCAACATTGGTAACATCATCAGTTGATCCCACTGTACAGAATTTAAAAACTGTCTGAGACCCCTGTAATCACCTTTACAAAAGCAAAAGCCCTTCCCTTTAGCCTTGATGATAGTTACATCTTTAAGTAATTCCCACATCACTGCATTGTAATCACTGTCACCTAGTTGTTCCTTTCTTTGCAAATTCTTAATGCATGAATAACTGCTGATAATCAGATCAAGACTATTACTGTTTCTGGTTGCCTCTTGAACAAGTTGCTGCTGCTGTAGAAAACAGTCATCCAATAAATCCACAAAAGTCTTGCTAGTGTGCAAGTGACCAACCCACAAGTTCTAGTCAATATCTGGAAAGTTAAAATCACCCATTATAAGACATTCTGATTTACTGGCCCACTCTATTTCTCTGCACTGTTGCTCATTGTATTCATCAGATTCATTAGGCCTATAACACACACATACTCTCATTTTTCCTTTCCCAGGTGCTTGTCACACCAAACAGACTCAACATTGCATTGTCCACCAACCTCAATTGGATGCACTTCCTTAGATTTTGTGTTAACTAACAGCATAACTCCTCCTCCCTTCCTATCCTGTCTATACTTTCTGTACACATTTTACTCCCAAAATTCCAATTCTGCACTGCTTATATCTGTGTGACACCATGTCTCTGATATCCCAACAATATCTGCCTTTGATGTAATGACTAGCACTTCAAGCTCAGCAAATTTATTAACTATACTCCTAGCATTGGTGTACATGCAAGTATACATGCACTTGTTTCTACTCTTAGTTACTCTAACACAGCTCATGTATTTATTTGTTCCACTATTACTCCCAACAGTCCTGGAAATCTCCATTACCTTGCTTTCTAGGCTGCTGCTCATTCTTATAGAAGCAGTGGCAAGAATCACTTCTGCCTCTGCCTGCAGCCACTGTTAACCTTTTAGTCTGTGTATCTCCCCAAGCTAGCAGTTTTCTGACCCACCTAACAGTGCCTCGATAGCATCAGCAAATATTCTAGCACCCTTTCTATTTGAGTGTATCCCATCCCTGTAGAAGCAGTCTCTCCTGTCATCAAGCAGAGACTAGGCTGAAAAAAATTCTACCCCTTTAGCCTTGCACAATCTCTTCAGGGCTGAATTGATTGACAAGGCTCTCATCATATACTCCATCTAGGGCTCACAATACCGGTATTAAAACCAGTATTTCAAAAAATAATAAATTTTTTTGCAATAAATTTTGATGGCAGTTAGGTGCAATAAAATAAGGAAAAAAACAAGTAATTACCTGAATTCACATTTTAAATCAAACTTTTATTGCAGTAATAAATTTTCTAGCAAAAATTATTAAACCTACAGTTATTCTAAAAACAAAAAAATAAGCATTCACACTACCTATCTGAATAAAGTGAGCTCTTAAGAAACTCAATAGTGTTATCGTTTAAACTGGATCTAATTTTGGTATATATTTAATTAGCGGTAGTAAATGTCCTTTTGGATTCTGTGCTGTTTGGTGCTTTGTACTGAGATAGTCATAGAAGAGTTGCAGTTTAACCCTCCCCCTTATTACCTCATCTTCGAAAAATCTTATTCCCTTTTTATCAAAAATAAAAAATATTTCCTTTTTGACTTTTTATGGCACTATATCTGTATTAACAAAAAAAAAGAGATTGACGGTTAAGCTTAGTGAGGAAACCAAATCTAAGTTGTGGGGAGGGGTTATTTATTTATTAATTTTTATTTCACTGTACACCGTAGCCGAGTGGGCAGGAGCGGGAGTGCAGTAGCACACGCTCTTTGAGTAGACCGGGGTTCAAGCCCCTGACTGCTGAATATGGTCGATCTGCCAACCCGCACTGGTCCAGTGTGGCAGATTATGGTCCATTTCCCTCAGCATGAATTGTTGAGGCTTCCATCCTGCAGTGGGTTGATAATGGCTGCACTTTACTTTTTTTTTTACTTTTATTATCGCCGTCATTGGCCATTGTTATGATTTTTGTACAGCAGCTCCTCTCAAGCACTAAGTCCCCACAAGCTGCCTGACCGTGTTAAAAAAAAAAAAAAAAAGAGAATATCCAGGAACTGAGGAATATCCCCCCCACACACGTACAGGTGACCCCCGCTTAACGCTGATAATTCGTTTCGTAAAAACAGAGCACTAAGTGAATCCGTGCTAAGCGCGCACCGCATTCCCATAAAGTAACATATGTATTTGTGAGTTGCGGTCAGTGCCATAGGATATTTCCTAATCAATAATAAACAGTAGTGAAAAGATGCACAAATATCGGTCAAAATATTTAATATTCAAATATTTGTACATATAAAATATTCTGCATTACATACATATATAATTATGTGGTAACTACTTACGAATCAAAATTAAACTTAAAATTCCAATTGAAATCATGAATTTTGGGTTGTACTTTGGCCCACTTCCTGGTAAACTAAAAGAGGTTTGTTTTAATTTTAAATCTCCTGCAGCGTTACCACCCAACAATAAAGTCAACTGATCCTTAGCTGCTTTGAAACCTATGATGTTTTTTTTTTTTTCTTTCAATATGAAACTTCTTTTGGGCATTTGTTTCCAAAAAAAGTTCTGCTTCATTTATGTTAAAAACTTGTTGAGAAGTATAACACATAATACCCCTCTTCAATAATTTTAACAAGTTCTGTTTTGAAAGTTTCAGCTCTTTGATCTGCACTTGTGGCTTCTCCCTGGATTTTAAATATTCAGCCAACCCTTACTAGTTTTAAATGGTTCCACATTTTTTTTTTAGTTGAGTTTTCTTTAGATCTAGGCTAATCTCTGTCTTTTTTTTTTTTTTTTTATAATATTTAACTAAACTGAATTCTGCATTGGATATTATCTTCAATAAAATTAGTTAATCTCTCCATTTCAATCCTAATAGCTGGCCTAGCCCTAGTTGTTTGCAGTAGAACAGCTGTCTTTCCCTCTGCTAAAATTAATTCTTTATTTTTTATAATTGTTCTTTCAGTTAAACTTGCCAGTCTTAAATTATGGCACAAATCCGCTTGTCGTTGACTGGAATCGATTCGGTTCAAAATGTCTAATTTAATTTTCAAATTCAGTCTTTTTCTTACATTTATAGCCTTCATACTGCGTCCAGGCATTGCTTTTTCATTCTTATCTGCCATTATTAACTCTTCGAAAATGTAGGCTGCATTAATTATGATGCAACTTTCGAGTAAACTGTCCATTAAGCACGATGTCTAGTGCTGTACAGAGTGATGACTAGACTTCGGATAAATGCATATAATGCAAATATTACAAGCAATATACTTGATAATTTTTTAAAATGTTGATCTCGGAACTATGTAAGAAGTCACTGTACTGCAATTAAATTAGCCTGCGAGAAAATTTCACTTAGCGTGGGAGAATTTCTCAAGTCAGCGTGGGAATCGTTTAAATGCTGTTTTGCTATTCATTTTCAAGCTGTCGACTCCATGAAATGAAATGATTTCGTTAAATATACCAAAAATGCAATCTGTAAAAGAGCGTTATAGTGATTTGTGACAGCGTTATGGTCAGATACGGGTTATAATATAAGAACAGCATTATAGTGAATCAGCGTGAAGCGAACCGCGTTATAACGAGGGCTTGCTGTATATATTATTATAGGTGAGCTGTCAGTTTCTCAAAAGCAATGACACAAATATAAAACATTTATCATACAAATCTACTTACAATACATAACTGGTGTTGTTCATTTACATCTAATCTATTCATTTTTCTCATTTAAGCTGTTAATACATGCTATCATTTTCATAAAATTTCTCTCAATTAAAAATCTCAACTCTCTCTACAGCAGCGGTTCTCAAACTTTCTGAGCCCACGCCTCCCTTGACCTGTAAAATTTTTCTGGTGCCTCCCTTGAAATAAAGCATCTATAATTGTGCAATTTCTTATTTTTAATATGTTAATACAATAATTATTAATACTACATGAAATAATAAGCATCTGTAGTTCTAAAAGTATTACGTTAGTTCTAAATTACATTAGTAATTTAGAACTAACGTAATACTTTATTTGTATTTCTAAATTACATTAGTAATTTAGAAATACAACTTCTAAATTACTAATGATTATTATCAGTAAGTAATCACGCTAAAAACAATAAACACAATCGCACACCGCTGAAACCATATTTTCAACCATGCAGCTAATGCTATACTATGCAATCTACCTATGTATGTCATACATAGTATGCACTAAATTATATATATATATTGCATTACATCATATCAATCATAATTCATCAATCCATTTCAGCAAAATATATTTTTTTCCAAATAAATGTTTATATCGAAGTTAGAGTGAGATAGCTGGCGGTAAATGCTTTAAAAAATAGGTTATAAAATTTAATGTTATGTTATGAAAGTTTATTTATATGTATTTTTTTTTATTTATATATGTTGTTATGAAAATTACATTTCTGTTAAACTTTTTGTGCCTCCTTTTGCACTAGTCCACGTCTCCCCAGGGAGGTGCACCTCCCAGTTTGGAAATTGCTGCTCTACAGGTTCAAACACTAAACTAATTCAATCTTAATCACTTCCTCATATTTCTCTAATCACCAATATCAATTCTCTTCACAACAGCAATCCATAAGTCACTAACTTAATGATAACAATTCCATGTAATGTCTCTTAATTTAGCAATATCAATTTTCTTTACAACTCCAACCAATAAACCAATTCAATACTAAACATTTCCTCATTTCTCTTGTTTCTTCAACCTTACTCTAAAATAATCTCCCACTTTATCTAAATACCATTTCCAAAACAACACAGTTCAGAGGACTTAACCTTCCTTCTCTTTCATGGTGAGGTTCCTTTCACGGAGTGCAGTGATATCTCTCTCTCTCTCTCTTCTTAGTTGAACTCTGCATCTCTGCTGTATAGCTCTTCCAGTACTGTCTTATTTCTGGATTTCGAAAACAGTTCTCTGTTAATACTGAAGGAAATTACCACAGCAGTAGTAGAAGCCAGGGCACTATCTGACTGGCTTGTTATTCAACTTCCGGATTAACTTCTAGCACAGGAACATGCCCGGCAGAACCCTTCCTATATAGCTGGACACTCCCAGAACTACCACTGGAAGTTTGCAATCCCTCCGAACAACCCACAAACCCCTCTTTTGGTGTGAGCACCTTCTCTATTTCTTTCTCATTTATTTATTTATTGAATTGATTGCAAGTTACAGTCGCCCCTCGTACTACTTTTTTATACGCAAGCTTATGTGCAAACTCCAGAGGGGTTTCGTATCTCCCCTTATCTAATTTAAACCTGACCCATTCACAGTGTTATTCTTTAAACTTGTTCTTCTTCCTTTGGTGGAAGAAACAGAATATTTTTCCCACACAACGAAACGCTTTGATCTTTTACGTCAAGATCACCTGTTCACAATACCTTTGAACTGCTCCATACCGACACCCTTTCCCAAAATGCACTAAGTGTTGCATCCTCAAGTAGTGGTGTTAATAGAGGGATTAAACTATTGTTCAGAAGGTTTTAATTTTAACCGTTCCTCACCATTGTTCACCATATTTAATTGCATTATCAGGCCTGCTGCCACTAATGCAAATATTTCCTTTATTTCTTAAGTGCTTTACTTCCACACACACTTTACTTACTAAGAGAAATATATTTGTTAAGATTTTGTCTTACAGTTTCGTGACGTTCACAGTACAAATGCAAATGACGTTTGCATTTTTACTCTGTATAGCAGTCCCTCATTTCCAAATTCAGCAGTATTAATGATTTATTGTCGTCGATTTTATATCCTTTATGTGAATAAATCATGGCTAATTATTTTTTTAATTAGTACTTAAGAACCGGTATGTTTGTATCAATACTTGGATTTGAATACTGGAAAAAAAAATTACTGGGATCCTGGAATCTTTGTATTGTAAGCCCTAACTCCCTCCTATCGTGTCTGGGCAGAATTGCAGACACTTTCACATTCAACCCTAACTCATGACTTTTTTTCAACATTGCACTGTACTTGTTGAGTAAATCTGCAGATCTCTTACTCTTAATGTCATTAGTTCCAATGTGTACAATGTTATCACCTTTTGTGCCCTTAAAAGATATTTGCTCTCCTATCTTTCTGCTGTTACAAAACTATATAATTCCAAATAAGTATTTGATTAACTTTTGCTAATCAGATTTCTGAAAACTTCATGTATCACTGTAGATAACAAAGTATTTATTCAGTTTGTCATTAATCTGTAAAATATCATTAGTCATACTATTCATATACTGTACAGTGAACCAAGATCATTCATCCCTTTCTTTCTGGAATTAACGTACACAAAGAATTCCTTGCTGCTTTTCTTTATACTCTTAGCCAAGGATTTTCTGTAATCTGCCTTAGCTTGTTTAACCTCTTTAGTAACTGAAATGTGTTAAGGGCTTTAGCTTGTGAGAGATTTAGACTTATTCTGTGGTATCCACTGAGAATAAGTAACAATAGTCTTCTCCTTTGGTGAAGCGTTACTTATTCGAAGTAGTACAATATCATGGCAACTCGTGAAGGTATTCAAATCTGAGATATAACTTAAACGATGCCGCCTTCGCATATTTGTGCTAATTCAGAGTTTAGCTGCGTACTAATATGATGCGTTTGCACTAACTTGTATGTCCTCTTTTGTAACTTGGTTACACAGTAGTTTATACTTATTATAGGATTCTGTATCTCTTGGCAATTTAAAGTCATCCAGTGCATTTGTTTTCTCTGCTACTAAGCTCATCAGTTCATTCTGGTCTAAATTTGGGACAATATCTTTTAATTGGTGTAAAATGCATAGTGGCTTCTTCAATTACCTCTCTCTAAACACTTTCTGTTTGGCATTTATATTTTTTTAACAACTTTGTTGGTCCCACTGAAGAGTTAAAAATGTCTGTTGTTGTTTTGGTTTTTAGGAGCATTAGCAACTAAGGCCATATTGCTCCGGAAATATGCGGTGGTCATTCCCTGACCTTTCCGCCCCCTCCGTATTTGGTGGTGACGGGCTCGAACCCCGGTCTAATCAAGAAGCGTGTGCTACGCACTGCTGCTCCTTCCCACCTGGCTACGGAGGCGCCTAAAAATGTCTGAGCCTCCATAATCACATGTGGAAACACATCCCTTCCCTTTACCCTCAACTGCAGTTATTTCTTTGAATAAATCCCATATCAGTATGCAATGATCACTTTCACCTAAAGGTTCCTTAACCTGAATATTCTTAATACATGATGAATCACTGTTAATAACCAGATTAATAACATTGCTTTCCCTTGTTACCTCTCTAATACATTGGTGTAGAAAGCAGTCATTCAATAAACTGAGAAAGGCTTTGCTACTGAGTAGCTAACTCACTAAATGCAGTCAACATCTGGAACGTTGAAATCCCCCATGGTGAGATGTAATACTTCACTTAGTAATTCTGAAATAAGTTTCTGATTATTTTTAAAAAATAATTTTTTAAAAATTTTTTGAACTTGTGATTTCTCATATCCCATAATCACACATTAAACCTGAATGTGAATGACTGACGTCTAAGCTATAAAAAAAATTTTTTTTTTTTGTATATATAGACATTTTTTAAAATTTTATTTAGCCAAATAGTGACTTTTGTCCCAAAAGTCACTATCTATTTGGCTAAATAAGATGAATTTCATAAAAATGCCCAAATGACATGATTATATGCATATTTTTATATAAAACATTGTTCCACAACTTTTCATAATTTATTTTTTCTTTCCAGGCCCAAATATATGTATAATATTGCTATTAAAACATTTTTTTGAAATTTGCCTTATTTAGCCTAAGAGATAGTGACTTTTGGGACACCCTGTATTATACTTTAATGCAAACTATATATATATACTTATAGTTTTATTCTCATACAAGGTTATTGGTAAACATGTTGCTTCATTCATTTATTTGTTGCTCTCAGCATAAATGCAACTTTAAGCTGTATTTATGTCAGTGCAATAGTTCCTGCAGGGAGAAAGGGAGGAAAAACCATTCGTGAAGAGGCAACCCCTTCTCTTCACACATTCTCTTCTGTGAAGAGAAGTGGTTGCCTCTTCATAATGCATGTGCCTCCTCATTTACTTCTTCACTAGTGTCATTGCAGTTTGTGGTTTTTCGTGTGTTGCTTATTTTGATTTGCTATATATTTTGATGTAAAACTATGCATGCAGTTTCTATATATAAATTTTCTTACTACCCATAATTTAAACAAATGAGTATTGTATGGATTTTTTTTCCCTATATATAAACAATTTTTCTGAAAACAGTGTTTCTATACAATTTTTCCTTAAAAAAAATATTTTCTTGTACACTGTATTACATGTTTTAATTTAAAGCTCATCCTGTTATAGTACACCAGCCTACAACTTGTTTCAAGTTACTACATATTTATTTACCTTGCCTGCAATTGCATAGTGGTGCATTGCAATCCATGCGCCTCCCCATTTCCTTTCTCTTCTTCGCTAGTGTTATTGCAGTTTGTTTTCCGTGTGTCATTGTTTTGATTTGCTATATATTTTGATGTAAAACTGTGTATGCAGTTTCTATATATAAATTTTCTTACTACCCATAATGTAAACAAATGAGTGCAAAAAAAAGTTTTTCAAAAAAATGGAAAGCATTAAATATTGAAACAAAAATGGAAGTTTTAAAGTTTTCGTGAAAATGGTTTTGGTTTCTGACAAGAACACAGACGTGAAAAAGAAGCTGCACTTTCAAAAGAAAATGGTGCCTCCATAGCCAGGTGGGCAGGGGCAGCTGTGTGTAGCACATGCTTCTTGATTAGACCGGGGTTCGAGCCCGTGCCCACCAAATACGGAGGATGCGGAAAGGTCAGGGAATGACCACTGCATATCCCCGGGGCAATATGGCCCTAGTTGCTAATGCTCCTAAAAACCAAATAACAAACAATAACAAAAGAAATTGGATAAGCTGATGAGTGGTTACAGATTTACTTTAGAAGTGAGGAGGAGGGGGAAAGAAGTAAGCAAGCAAGGTAACAAGATTCCCCAATACCTCCAATTAAAACTTTAGCCACCAAAAACAAAACAGTATTGCTTGTGCATGTTGTATTTCAATAAACTTATATTTAACCCTAGAGTTTTAGTGTTAATGTTACTAGTCATTGTGTAATATGTATTGATGAAAATAAGTCTGAAAATGGGGTTGTTATTGATAATTTATAGCTTTACGGAACTTATCCCTTACTGTTATATGGAAAAGTGTATGCTATAAGTGCACATTTCTATTGAATGATGTTTTTTAGGAATCTATAGCAGGATGAGCTGTATTATTAAAAAGAAAAAACATACCATTACTAATAATCAGTCTGAGGGCATGTTATATTTTTATTATATTTATTTTTATTTTTAAAATAAAAATAAAATATTTTTATTTTTATATAGTTATATTAATATTAAAATGCATCTTATACATAGTTTACTTGTTAAACTAGAAATTTTACCTTTATTCCCCCCCCCCCCCCCCCTTCCCCCATAGTCCCTTATCCTTGCTCATGTCTACTCATGTGAACAGCTGCAGGCATGTAGCCTGTACATACTGTGAAAGGTCTTGGTGTATTTTATTTCTTATTATTCTGTTTAGTTATATTTGGTAAATTCGTAATTTGTTTGTTAAAAAAAAGTGTTTGGTTATGTGTTCTCTTATTCTTTTCAAAGCTGTAGATCAACAGAGGATTATAATACATGTCAGTGATGTCAATGATGAAGAACCTTATTTCATTAATCGACCGATGCCAATGCAAGCAGTGGTTCAACTTAATGCTCCACCTAGAACATCAGTATATAAACTTCAGGCTCGAGATCCAGACACTGATAGTACTATTCATTACCTTCTAGTCAGGGATAGAAGTAAGTATTTGTAGTATCAATGCAGTTTATTGGTTTTGGACTAGTTTTTATTGGTTAAAGTTGTTTGAGACAAATCTGAAAATTGCTTGGTAAACAGGTTTTTTTATTTTTTTTTAAACATTTTTAATGCTTTGTAAGGAAAGACTTTATTATAATTCTTATAAGAATTTAATGGTTTATACAAGGTGATATTTGCCATTAACTTAAAAAAAATTCTTATTTCATCATTATTATTTTTTTTATGAAAATTCCAAACATGAAAGGTATTAGTACTTATTAAAAAGTACTAATATCTTTCAGTATAAAAACATATAGTACTTAGTGCCATGCATAGGTTGAGAAGATGAAAGGAGATAGTTGTTGACATTACACTTGAATTTCTGTAATTGTAATTTTCAGGAAAAATGTTCCAGTTCAGTAAAAGTTGTTCCAGAAAATGGAAGCTGAAGGAATAAATGAGGAAGAAGAAAAGTTGGGTCTTTGAGTTAAAAATTGGACAGTAAATGGATGTTGACTGCTTGCAGCATATGTTTGGACTGGTTTGAAAGAGAGATGCAGAATTACAGAAGCCAATTCAGAAGAACAGTGTTCATGGAATTATCTATAGAAAAGGCATGCAGCAGAAACAGATCATCAGTGAGACAGAGTGGAGAGACTTTGTAAGAGATGGATCATTAGTTAGTCTAACTGCCCTCTTTTGATTGGAGTCTGGAAGCCTAAGAGAGGTTATGAGGCACCACCCCAAATGCGGGAACAATATTCTATGGTAGGGCAGATTTGAGATTTGTACAGAGTGAGTAGCTGATTAGAAGAAAAGTAACACAGTGCGAAAGAGAAAACAGTTTTTTAGGTGCAGGGGAAGCAGTATTTGTGAAATGCGTATGCCAAGTGAGATTAGAAGTCAGGGTAATCCCAAAGAGAGAGATGTGGTCATGTCTAGAAATGTAAGTTTCGTCGAAGGTAAGCATATGAGCAAAAGAATCTCTTTTGCTAGAGATATAAAACAGGACTGAGTTTTAGAAGGAATGAAATTAACTAAGTTAACTTTTTCCCATTGGAGAATTACTTGGAGATCAGCATTTCAGGAATTGGTAGTGGAAATTTGAAGTTGAAGCTGTAAGTGCTGGACAGGGTTTCTCAAACTGGAAATTATAATGCAATGTGCTGTCATCAGCAAAACTATGGATAGGATTTCCAGTCAGTGGAAGAAGGTCATTAATACAGAAGAAGAAAAGAGTGGGAGAAAGGACCTTGGAGAATACTGGCATAAGTTGAGAGACTAAAAGACAGAGCCATCTACCGTTACCTGCAGTGAGCAGTCAGAAAACTGGAGACCCGGTTACAAAAAAAACAAAAAGTCTCCAATCCATAAGTGTAAGCTTACTTAGGAGATCTTTATGCCAAACATGATCAAGAGCCTTTGAAATGTCAAGAACAATTGCTTGAGTTTCACCAAAGATTTCCACTGAATTTTATCTTAGATAGGTGAATAACCATTACTAACATAAGTCAGTATATCACCAGTGAATTGACACTGATAGAAGTTATATTGGCAATCATTGATCAAATGGAAGGTTTCAAGATAGTCTAGGAGTTGGCAGTTAATGGATCTCTCTTACTTTAGAAAGAGTAGGGGTGACTGCAGTGGGATGATAATTGGATAGGAGGCATTTAGAAACTTTTTAGAAACTGGCTGGATATGAGCAAATTTCCAAGGAGAAGTAAAAACACCAGTCAAATAAGAGAGTGTAAAAAGGTGATACAGAACAGGAATAAGCTTCTTTTTTTTTTAAACTATTCTGCTGCAGCAAAATCAAGATAAATTTTTCCTTTCAGTGTGAAGTTCTCTAATGCCATGCTGTGATTTAAAGTTTTTTAGCCAGCCTGTATTGTCTTTAAAATCTGAGGACTGTCTAATTTTTAAATTCTATGCCTTTTCACACAACAAAGTCCAGATATGGGTTCTCCTAAACTTCATCCCCGTGTGAACCACAAATAAATGGCATCTTCAGGAGATGGGTCATTAACTGTTCTCATAGGTTTTTTTTTTTTTTTTTTGCACTATCATCGGAGTAAAGTTTCAGTGCAAACTTTAAAATGTTTTACTTTTTTGTTTTTAATGTTATGACTTTCCAACCTCGTAAAATTTTACTAACGAAGTCCCACTTTCTCCCTTTGAAAGTCTCTGTTTAAAATCTCAATTTTTGATTCAAATGTTAAAAATTTCTGCTTCCTTTAAAAGACGACGAAGAAGAAATGCCCTAACTACAGTATGGTAAAATAAATGTTCAGAATCTTTTTACTATGTATCTCACTTGCACATATCGTGTTAGTTGCAATATTTGTGTGCTGTTTTCTTTGTTATTGATTTGATGCTTATCTTTTTTTACCGTGTTAGATTTTATAATGCAAAAAAAAAGTCAGTGAACAGAAATAACAGATTACGAAGTGTATTGAATAAGAGATTACAGACTGTTATGTTTAGTTAGTACTGTATGTATGTTTGTTAAGCTATGTACAAATTTGTATATAAGCATAAATTTATTTTTATTTTGATAACCTGTGGATAATATTTTTCCAATTTTCCCATATCATTTAATTTTTTTAATTGGTAAGGTAATAAAAGTGTAAATTTGTGCTTTTTATATTCATTTTTATAGCCTGTGGATAATATTCTTCCGATTTTCGCTTATCAGAATTGAAATTCAATTCACAAATGTGATCACAATAACCAGTGCTTACTGTAATTATTTTATGGCACCAGCATAAAAAAAATAAATGCTGGCTCAATCAGATTATTGGTGTTCGGATTTTCGATGCTCTATAGTACTTAAAACATAATCAAACTTTTGTAACTGTGCATTAGTGATGTTAGCAACAGGAAGAGTTTGTGTGTGTGTGTGTGTGTGTGTGTGTGTATATATATATATATATATATATATATATATATATATATATATATACCATCAGTCAGCCATACCTCTTCTATTTTTTAGTGTTGTTTTGCAAACACCTAAACATTGACAGCTATTTCTGCTGGAATTTCCATCTTATCACTCATCATCTTTCATCGTTCTACTATTCCACGGGTCAACGTATAAAGCCTTGCCAATATGCCCTGTCCATCATTGATTTCACTCCAGTTTCCTCCCTTCTTAATGACATCAGTCTTTATCATGTCTTGCCCCCTCATTCTTCATCTCCCCTTTGTCTTTTGTCCCTTAATTGTAAATCACACATTCTTCTTGGCAAATGCCTCTCGTTCATCCTCTTGATATATCCAAACTATTTTAAACGTAACCTTTCAGTCACCTTTCAAACTATTTTAAACGTAACCCTTTCAGGAGTGTTTCAACCTGAATTCTCTCCCTAATTGCATCATTCCTGATTTTGTCACATCTTGTCTTTCTGGCTATGCTTCTCACAAATCTCATTTCTGCCCCTTGTATTCTGCTTTCATCCTTTTTCCTCATAGTCCAGGTTTTCAGATGCATACGTCAGAATTGTTACGTAATAGGTCTGATATATAACTGCCTTACACTTCAGCGGTATGTTCCTGTTCAGATCAGATCTCTTGTCTCAATTCTTTGTAATGGTGCTTCCTACATACTGGAAGTTGTTAACAATTTTTAGCTCTTTCCCTACCATTGTAATGTATCCATCAGGCTCGCCACTCCTCTTTAGAACCATTACTTCACTCTTTTCCTGTCTGAAAATCAGTCCAAATTCATTGGACATTCTAGCCCACATATCAACAAGTGCCGTTGCACTTGTTCCCTGCTCTCTCCTCATATGCAGAGGTCATCTGTGAAGAGCATGACTTTCATCTGGTCTTGTCCAAGTTGTTCTGCCACTCTACATTGCACATCATTCATGACAGGTATTAGCATTAGTAGAGGCACACGATGCAAGAAAGCAAGCTTATGCAGCATAAGCAAAAAGAAAGCTCCGATTTCACCTCCCCGTTTGTTCCAAATTCCTGTCCAGCTCAGCCTTAAATTTATTTAGGCTATCAACTTCCACAACAAAAGATCGAAATCTGTTCCACCAATCAACTACCCATTGGCTAAAGGCAAACTTTTGCACATCTATCCTACAACTGTCTTTCCTCAATTTTGAATCTATGCCCTCTCAGGTGATTATTCTGAGCAAGAGGAAAAATCCCATCAGCATTGAGCATGCTCAAACCATTCAAGGCTTTGTATACCTCAATCAGATCACCTTGCAGGTGCCTAGTCTCCAAACACTGTAATCTGCAAAACTTAAGCCTTTCTTCGTAAGAGCAACCCTTTGTTCCATTCATTAATCTTGTTGCCCTTCTCTGTACTTGTTCCAACAGCTCTGCATCCTTCTTAAAATGAGGCCTCCAGACCTGTATACAGTACTCAAGGTGTGGCCTGACCATCACCTTATACGAGGGGATAATCACCTCCTTATCCACCCAAAGGTCGCGGGTTCGAATCCTGCCTCGGGATTCGAAATGCAAAAAATGCAAAAACTTTGGGAGGTGAATTATTACCACAGAAGCCGATGCGCCAACGACTAACAAAAAAAAAAAAAAAAAAATTCCTGTATATCATTGACAAGACACTATGAGCTACTCTTGCAGACCATCTGCACTGCTCAGAAAATTTTATATCCGCCTACACAATTATCCCAGGTCCTTTTCATTCTCTACCACTGTCAGTGTAGTACTACAGAGTTGATACATTACTCTCGGGTTACTGCTTCCCATATGTAGTACCTTACATTTGTCAATGTTAAACTTCATTTGCCACCTCTCAGCCCATCTGCTCAACTTTTCTAGATCCTGTTGCAGCAACATACTGTCATTAGTGTCATTAACAACTCTGCCAACCTTCATATCTTCTGCAAACTTAGATATTAAGCCTAATATACCATCATCAATATCATTTATAAATACAGAAAACAACAATGGACCCAACACTTAGTCCCGAGGGACTTCACTAATAAAATTAGTCCATGAAGAGCAGTGTCCATTGATTACCACTTTGTCTTCTCCCACTCAACCATCCTTTTATCCATAGCAGCAATTTGCCTCCAATGCCACACTGCTCCAATTTGTGCAGCAGTCTTCCATGTGCAACAGTATCAAAAGCCTTTCTAAGATCCAAATATATGATATCAAAGTTATTCCTTACATCCAGTTGCTTTGTGACCACATCATAGTATCCAATCAAATTGGTCAGACAAGACTTCCCCTTAACAAACCAGTGCTGTGTCCGAGCCATAGCTAAAGTCTTGTCTAGATGATCCTGCAGTGCTTCCATTAATTTTCATGGAACAGAAGTTAAACTAACAGGTCTATAATTACTTGTCTCCCTTTGATCCTCCTCTGTGAATTGGGGTCACAATTGCAAATTTTCAGTTGCAATTGTGTAACTAGAGATTTGCAAATCTTCAGCACCTCAGGGTACCTCCTCTGAGTCCAAAGAAGTTCTCATAATTATGGCCAAGGGTTTGCTTACTTCCTTTGCTGCCTCCTTTAATATATCTGGATAGATCCCATCCACCCCAGGTGCGTTTTTTTTTTTTTTTATGTTTATCTTCAACAATTTCTCCTCCACTTTCCTGTCAGTTATTACAAAATCATCTAGCTCACTGTGCCAGAGTTTAATTCACCTCTGTCATTCCCCTCCCTGAATAACTCCTCATGTGTGAATGTAGATGCAAAATACTCATTTAGTTTGTTAGCCATCTGAGCAGGATCATCAACAGTTGAAACATCAATATCCAATGGACCAATCTGATTTATCCCCTTTCTTCTAGAGTTTATATAGGTAAAGAACTCTTTGCTGTTTTTCTTTACATCCTTTACCAAAGATTTCTCGTAAGCTGCTTTTGCCTGCCTAACCTCCTTTGTGACTTGGTTACAGACCAGCTTATATCTATCGTAGGCTTCCATGTCACCCATTAATTTATATATATCCCATGCATTTTTCTTCTCTGCCACATGTCTCATTAGTTCATCTGACATCCATTTAGGCCTAAACCTTGAACAATATTTCTTTGTTGGTATGTAAAGCCTAGTAACTTGCAAGATTAATTCTTTGAATGCTCCCCATTTTTAATTTGCTGTTGGTCTCGTCATCAGTTTGTTCCACCGTGTAGAATTTAAATCCTGTCTCAGACCACCATAGTCATGGTGGTCTGAGACATCATTTTTGCTAAAAAGCAAAAACCATTCCCTTTACCCTTGATGGTAGTTACCTCTTTGAGTAAATCCCACTTCAGCACACTGTGATCACAGCCACCTAGTGGTTCCTTTATCTGCAGATTCTTAATGCATGAAGAATCACTACTGATAATCAGATCAAGAGTATTACTCCCTCTAGTTGCCTCTCGAACAAGCTGATGTAGAAAACAATCAACCAATAAATCCACAAACGCCTTGCTTGTGCATCTGTGTGCGTGCGTGTGTGACCAACCCACAAATTCCAGTCAATATCCAGGAAATTAAAATCCCCCATTATAAGACTGAATTACTGGCCCACTCTATTTCCCTGTACAGTTTGTTATTATACTATTCAGAGTCATTAGGCCTATAACATACTCCTACTCTCAATTTTGATTTCCCAGTGCTTATGTCACACCAAACTGACTCGACACTGCACTGTCCAGCGATGTCGACTCGCTGTACCTCCTTAGATTTTGTGTTTCTTAACTAATAGCATAACCCCTCCTCCCTTCCTATCCTGTCTATCCATCCTGTGCACATTGTACTCCCCAAATTCCAGTTCTGCATTCCTTATATCTGTGTGACACCATGTCTCTGATATCCCAACATTATCAGCCTTTGATGTTTTGACCAATACCTCAAATTCAACTCCTAGCATTGGTGTACATGCAAGTATACATGCACCTGTTTCTATCCTTAGCTACCCTAACACAACCCATGTGTTTACTTGTACCACAATAACTCCCAGCAGTCTCTGAAATCCCCTGTATCTTGTTTTCCAGGCTGCTGCTCATTCCAACAGAAAAGAGTGCAAGAATCACTTTCACCTTTGCCAGCAGCTACTGGTCCATGTATCCCACCAAGCTAGCAGTTTTCCGACCCACCTCACGCTGCTTCGATAGTATCAGCTAATATTCTTGCACTCTTTCTATTTAAGTGTATCCCATCTCTGTAGAAGCAGTCTCTCCTTTTAACAAGCACAGACCAGGCCGAAAAAAATTCTACCCCTTGAGCCTTGCACACTCTCTCCAGGGTTGCACAATCTTTTCAGAGCTATGGAACAGTAGTGGGACAGCATGCATCCTTGCCTCAAACCTGATGTTATTTCGAAGCTCTCTGTCAACCCCATCACCGTTCTTACTTTGCTCACTGTATTGGTGTATATATTCTCAATTCTCTCTACAAGATATTCCTCTATCCCCTGGTTTCTCAAAACCTCCTATACTCTCTCTCTCTCTCTTCACAGCATCAAATGCTTTCTTTATGTCCAAAAATGCCATCCATAATTCTTTGTGTTTATAACATTTTTCCATCAGTTGCCTAATGCAGAAAATTAGATCTACTGTTGATCTGCCAGGCCTAAAGCCATACTCTTCCTCGGCCATCCTATTTTCAATCGTTCCTCTTATCTTCCATCTTATCACTATGCCAGTTAATTTTCCAGTAATATCAGAATAACTTATTTTTGTTTATTAGCAAAAAATAAGTTTTCTTACATAGAAAAACGAATTATGTGTTGCTAGTGTTAATTTATAGTTTTCAATTTTACCAATGGAATTCACTTTCAATGGATTGTACAGTATCAAGACATTAATATTTATAATTAATAATATTCCTTGATTGAATATACAGTTCATTGTACATAGAATATAAAAGAAAAATATTTTCACCCCACAACAGCAATTGAAAAAGGAGTTTATGTAGAAAAAAAAGTTAACAAAGAACATAAAGGATAATGAAGTATGTTGTTAATAAAGAAAAGTGTTATATTCAGCCCAGAGCATTTTATAGCATTCAGAAATGTAGACTATGTATAAGTAGAGTGCAAAAGCATCAATAATTCCTAACCAAATCTGAACGAACAGAATATTAGCAAAGTGGCATTGTTTTAAGTTATATCTCATATTGTGAATACCTTCAACGAGTTGCCATGATATTGCACTACTTCGAATAAGTAACGCTTCACCTTAGGAGAAGACTAATGTTACTTATTCTCAAATGGATAAGTCTAAATACATCATACACCATCAGGCATCTCTCATATTGTGGAGTTATACTTCATAACGGTTTTGCCATCATTGCATCACTCGGGTACCTACCCACCCACCGAAGAAGGGCCAGATAGCCCTGAAACGGTGCCATCTGGGTGGTGGTATCCATCTGAGAATAAGTAACATTAGTCTTCTCCTCGGGTGAAGTGTTACTTATTTGAAGTAGTGCAATATCATGGCAACTTGTTGTGAAGGTATTCACAATATGAGATATAACTTAAAACTATGCCGTGTTGCTAATATTCTGTTCATTCAGATTTGGCTATGTATTATTGATGTTTTCGCACTATACTTATACATAGTCTAGATTTTTCCATAGCTTTGAGGCTTATGCCCTAGATCAGCTAGTGTATAATCTTGCTACCTCTACTCTGCCAGATAGTGACTGGAGGGAGTCAGAGTAGTGTGTATGCGGGGGGGGGCAATGTCGAGGCCACGTTATGTCAAGGATCTGGCTTTATTCTTACCATGCTGTATGAAGCAATGAAAAAAATTTCATTGCTTCATACAGCATGTCCCACACACTTTTTATTACTATTGAATACACCATGAATTGTCAAACTAATAAAGTAAGCTTATCTGCAAAAAGATCTAAACCTCCCAAACACTTCCTAATTCATTTCACAAATATACGTTGTTTCAATTCTAATCTCAACGATGTCCATTTCCACTTGCAGTCTGCCAAATCCCATGTACTTTTTCTGACAGAACCTCAGTTATCAGTTGATTCGACTACTGCTCATCTCAGTTGCCCAAATTATTCGCTGTATGATTCCTTTCACCTAAAAGGAGGTACTTGTGCATATGTCTGTTCCGATATTCCCTGTCAGAGACTTGGTAATTTGGAATCTCCTCTTTTCGATCTTCTCTGGCTTAAAATCTCCCTACCTCATTGTGTCAAATTCACCTGTTGTCTCTACCATTCTCCCAACTCCACTAATCACTTGGAGCTCTGACTTCCTTTCTTTGCAACTTGACTTTCTCCAGTCCCACTTTCCTAATGGTGAGGTAATTTTCCTTGGTGTAATGTTCACAACTCCAGCTGTCTTCTGTTTTCTAGTCACACCGACCCAGCTGGTCACGATGCTGAGGCTCTTGCAATGACCTTGCACAGATTGTTAATTTACCTACAAGAATACCGGACAATCCTAATCATACAGCCAACACACTTGATCTTTTTCTCACAAACAACCCTTCTAAGTACACGGTCGAATTGAGAGGTCCTTTAGGCACCTGAGACCACAACTTGGTGATTGTCTCTTCTCCAATGGAGCCTTTATCTCATGGAAACCTTTATCTCTGGAAACCTCGTATTGTTTGGCATTACAAGAATCCAAAATGGCATGTCCTGCAAGATTTCTTTTCCCTGGTTGGATTACTGTTTCGCCGACTGGGCTAGCCGGGTAGGGAAAGTGCCTGCCTGGCAACCCAAAGGTCACTGGTTCAAATCGCGCCTCGGGCTTGGATCAAAGTACTGCAAAAACCTTGGGAGGTGCATTATGGCCACAGAAGCCGATGCGCCAACAATTCTGATGTCACTGTTTGCTCAGATCGTGTCAATGAAATTATTTTTGCTGGAATGGAATCCTTTATCCCACACTCCACTTTAAAATCTCATCCTTTATCTAAACCTTGGTTTTCCAGTAAATGAGCTTAGGCTGTTCAAGAGAAGAATGTTGAATATCGTAATTGGCTTGTTTCTGATTCTTCAGTTTCATTTTCTGCCTACACTAAGGGTGCCTCCGTAGCCAGGTGGGCAGGAGCAGCAGTGCGTAGCACACGCTTCTTGATCAGACTGGGGTTCGAGCCCATGACCACCAAATACGGAGGATGCGGAAAGGTCGGGGAAGGACCACCGCGTATCCCCAGTGGTCCTGGCAATATGGCCTTAGTTGCTAATGTTCCTAAATAACAAACAACAAGCCTACACCAAAGCTCGCAACAATTGTAAAGCAGTTATTAATCAGTCCAAACTAGAGTTTGAACAGGCTAAGAGTAAAAACTTGCTTCTTGCCCTGATGGTAGCCGAGCATTCTGGTCTCTTGCCAAAGCTATTGGCTGCAACTTTTGCCCACCTCTGTCCAAATGAGATGGTTCTGTTGTCACTTCAGCCAAGGATAAAGCTGACCTGCTAGCATCCCATTTTTCTTCCAACTCATGTATTAATGATCTTGGTAAAACACCTCCCACCATTCCCAACATGCTCCATTCAATGCCTCCTGTGGTCTTCCGTCAAAAGGATGTCAGAAGGATTTTTATGAATCTTGATGCTATGAAAGCTCCAGGTCCCGATGGTATTTCTCCCCGTGTTCTTAAAACCTGTGCTCCTGAACTTACTCCTGTTATTTGCCGCATTTTTTCACTTTCTTATAAAGGTGTTTTTCTTCTGCTTGGAAATTTGCTCATATCTAGCCAGTTCCTAAAAAGGGTAACAAATCCCTCCCATCCAGTTATCGTCCTATTGCAATTTCTTCTCTTTCTAAAGTAATGGAGAAATCAATTAAACGCCAACTCTTAAACTACCTAGAAACCTTCCGGCTGATCAACGATCGCCAGTATGGGTTCCGTCAGTTCTATCCACTGGTGATATTCTGGCTTACGTTAATCATTTATGGACTAATTCAATGGAAAAGTTTGGTGAAACACAAGCAGTTGCTCTTGACATCCCAAAGGTTTTCGATCGTGTTTGGCATAAAGGTCTTCTAATCAAGCTTCCATCTTATGGTTTGCCAACTGTTTTTTGTAATTGGTTATCCAGTTTTCTCTCTGATCGCTCACTGTGGGTGATGGTAGATGGCTCTCTGTCTTCTAACTTCTCCACTAATGCCAGTGTCCCCCAAGGTTCAGTTCTTTCCCCGACTCTTTTCCTCTTGTATATTAATGACCTTCTTCCATTGACTGGAAATCCTATCCATTGTTTTGCAGATTTATACAGATTTAACTTTTGAAATTTCCATTACAAATGTTGTTCAGATTTCTTTTCAGCACTAAGTTAATAAATTAGTGTTTGAGCTAAAAGAAAGGCACAGAAAAAGTCTTCATTACTCATTATATAAATAAATTTAAAAAATCAAGTGGAACACAAAAGCAGTAATCATGAACTAACTACATTCTGACACACGGCCGCCACAAGTGGACAGGCAAGGTAAGTGTCGCTTATAGGCGGCAGTTGAAGAGGGCGCAGAAATATTTCTCGATATTGTTTTTGTGAATTATTTTCGTGGGTTTGGTATTCTGCATTTAGGACGGCAAATTATATTTTGCTTATTGGCGGCACAGGAACACGTGGCACTGTTTTTGACATTGCTGTACAATATAAGTAAAATGAAAGCAAGTAGTTTGTTACCAGGCGTGAGAAAACTCTGGATTTACCTGCCTAATGCAAAATTAGCCAGAAATGCCAGAGAAAATACGTTTCAGTCCTAAATATGGAGGTATTGTTGTTTGCTTCGGGTATTATTGTATCCTGAGATATTTCATGTAGTTCCAAATAACTTTTAAAACTAAAAACGAGATATCTCGGGATAATCCATGAAGTGGTTAAATTAAAAAAGTATCAAGCTTTTGTGCTTTTATTGGAAAAAAAATTGCACATCAGCAAGCAAGCAACAATAATATTTCTTGAAAGAGAAGTGCCTTTTGTTTGTTGTTCAGTGATTGTTGGGCAGTTTGTGGAGGGGGATGCACACATGAGAAATCAGTGCCTGTAATGGAAAAGAATGCATTTATAAGTTCAGACTTCATTTTTCTTTTAGCATAGAAAAGGAATGGGTTTGTGTACGCTCTACTGTTATTTTATGGTCTTTAACATTTTTAGTGACTTGAGGCTGAAGTTTTTTAAATTTAATGTTAAATTAAAACAAAATTCTTGTTTTGCTTCAGTCCCTTTTTAAGCCAAATGATTTTGTTTATTGAAATTATTAATTTGTATTTGGATCAAACATCACTTGCTACTCGGAGAGATCTCTATTCACATCCTGTGAAGGAGTGGATGAATTCCTTAAGGTATCTCCAGCCAGAACTGTAGTTAGCTGATCTAATGATTTATTCTGCATTCTTTATAGCTCAACAACATACGGACGTACAGATTTGCCCCTGCATACATAATACACTTTATGTCCACACATTTGGCAGTGTTTGGTTAAGGAACTAGGTGTCAACATGTTAACATATCTAAGTTAATCATTATAGTATTACCAGCCTTGTATTGTTCATACAGGTTTATTTTTAAAAAATCATGGCATATGAGATTTAACTTTTTTTCTAAAACCCCATATTATATAGAAAAAGATTGCTTGTCCTTTTATTTAAAGTTAATATGCTACTGTCATATTACTGTAGCATATTAATTGCACCTTTTACAAAGGGTACTAGGAAAGTTTTGCAATATGACGCAACAATGAATCACAGGAAGCTGCTTGTTGCTGCATGTTCAGACATGTTCATACGTGCATAGTAGCCGCCGCGCCAAGTCGATGGGCTCAGTTATTCATTAGTAGTGAGAGTGTAAAGTGCTTGCGATGGCATCGTGGTCACGAAATGAAATAAGGGCAGTTTTGCGGTATAATTTCGTGCGTGGTTTAACCATAGACCAGTGCTTAGAAGAAATGACTCTTGCACTAGATGATGATTGTCCACATCGTACAACGATATTCAGGTGGTATAGAGAATTCCAAAGGGGAAATTTCACTCTGGAGGATTCTGAGAGGCCGGGAAGGCCACGAACGTCAGTTACGGAGGAAAACGTTACTGCTGTGAGGAAAATGCTTGACGAAAACAGGCAAGTGACCTACCAACAGATAGAGGATACTTTGGGCCTAAATGCACCAGCAATTCGTTCGATTCTGCAAGATCATTTGCACGTGAAGACACTTTGTTCTCTCTGGGTGCCGCATCAACTGACTGAAGAGCAGATGACACGACGTGTGACTTGGTGCCGGGAGATGTTAAAAAAGTTTGATAAGGGACAATCTCGGTATGTGAACAACACCGTGACAGGTGACGAGACTTGGCTGTACTATTACGATCTGCCGACCAAGGCTCAAAACAAAGTTTGGGTCTTTGATGATGACGACACACCCGTAATTGTCAGAAAATCCCGATCTGTAAAGAAGAAAATGATAGCTGTATTTTTCAAATCGAGTGGAATTGTGGAACGTGTTGTTTTGCAAACGCAGAAGACAGTCACAGCTAAGTGGTATACTGAACAATGCCTGCCTAAAGTCATTGGATCTATGAAGAACCTGCGGCCAAAGTCAAGAATGGACACCTGGTACCTCCATCACGATAATGCTGCAGCTCACTGCGCCAAAGCCTGCACCGAATATTTGACCACGACAGGACTGAAACTTCTCGAGCACCCTCCCTACAGTCCAGACCTTGCTCCCTGCGACTTTGCACTGTTCCCGCATGTGAAAATGAAGCTAAAAGGGAGGCGGTTTTCCAGTGATGAGGACCTTCTACGGGCTTGGGACAACGAGTGTGCTTTACTCCCTAGTGAAACTTGGCAGAACTGGTTTAAAGATTGGTTTCAGAGGATGGAGAGGTGTATTGAATGTAGAGGAAATTACTTTGAAAAAATTAAATAAACAAAGCTGTATTGCAAAACTTTCCTAGTACCCTTTGTATAATGTCCAGTTAGTTACACTTCCTTTTTTTGTTTGTTTTTATCAAAGTTTGTATTTGAGTTGAAAAAGAAGAGGTGGAGATTTCAATAAACTTTTTTTTTATTTTATTTATTTTTTTGTAGCTGTTGGTAAATTTGAAGTAGATGAGAGATCCGGGGAAGTACGCACTGTAAGTCCAGAACCATTTATGCTAGACAAAGAATATGTACTGTATGTAAAGGCTGAAGATCATAGTGGTCCATTAGTAAATGGACAGTATCAATCCACAGGTGAGAAAAGGCTCTCAATAATTGGAGGAAGAAGACCTCCTCAATTCTACATGGAAAGATATTCTACAACAATCCCAGAAAATCAAAAGAAAGATTCAGAGTAAGAGTTAGATTATAATTTATCATTTTTTTTTTTTTTTTTTTTGTTACGTTTGCATTTGCTCCACTTTGTTCTTGTGTATCTGTTACATACATATAGGGTGAGCGTAAAACATCCTATTAATGAATTTTAAATTTTATAAATGAATGTTTTATACCCCAAATGAAGTGTCCATAGCCTCAGTTCAGGCATTCAATATAGATAACTTCATATTAAGTTATTAATGCTAGTTGAAAAAGTAATTTACATAGTTATTATTAAAGTGCTATGGATTGATATCGAAACCTCACTTCTAACTCCATGCTTTGGTTTTAATAAATTTGAATACTAGGTTTTGTAAACGTGATATTTCAAGAAGCTACATAGATAACAGTTGCAGGGTAAATCTGTGCTTTGTGATTTAATATCAAAAATCTAGCTGGTGAGATTATTATCAAATGCATTTTTTGAGAAGGCCAATTAATTTCAGTGGAAATGTAGTGGTGCTCCATCTTATTGTATTTTTATTATTGTTGTTATATTATTTCTCCCTGATGGGGTTCCACACCGTGACAAGTACTGGTACAATGTGTACAGGGTGGTTATGTCTGGTATTACTGTTGATTGAGGAACTCTCTGACTATTCTACAGGTGTTCAGGTTTGCATCTTTCTGGAGTTCCTTGCATTTGTTCTCTGGGAGACCTATTGCTGCTAGGCTGTTATGTAGGGTCTTTGGCACCATACTAGTGATCAAGGTGGTTGTTACTTGTTACATATACCACATCTCTTTGATATCCAGTGTTAGGTCCATGTACTTCCTGATCTTTTCCTCGTGGGTTTTCTGGAGGTTGCCAGTGTTGGTCAGCCCTGTGTGAATTAGATAGGTACCCTTTTCCTTCTTATTGACAAGAGTTATGTCCTGTCTGTGGCGGGGCATTGTCTTGTCCGTTATTATGGCAGTGCCAGTATAGCTTGTGTGTTGGGGTCTCTATTATGGCCTGGGGTTTGTACTCTAAGAGTGTACTCTGTCTAGGTGATCACCTTGCATCCTGCAGTGATATGTTGGATTGTTTCTGAGGCCAGGTGGCAACATCGCCATGTGTCATCTAACATTCCAGGCTCTGTTGCAATGAATTTTCTATAGTTCCTGGTATCGATTACCTGGTCTTGGATGGCGAGCATGAATTGTTCAGTCTCTCAGGGAAGAGCATTCCACTTGTGAGGCATGCATAGGAAGCTATTTTATCTGTGTGGTCTTGATGGAGGTTCGTCATAGTATAGTAGTAGTGGCATGTGATGCAAGAAAGCAAGTGTATGAGCTTATGCAGCATCAGCCAAAAAAAAAAAAAAAAAATCACACCATTCCCTCCAAATGCCTGTCCAGTTCCTCCTTAAATTTATTCAACCTATCAACTTCCACAACGACAGATGGAAGTTTGTTCCAGCAATTAACCACCCGCTGGCTAAAGGCAAAATTTCTGCACATCTATTCTACCTCTGTCTTTTCTTAATTTGAATTTATGCCCCCTTAGGTTCGTAATCTGAACAAGTGGAAGGATCCCATCAGAATTCAGTGTGCTCAACCCATTAAAGGCCTTATACACCTCAATCAGATCACCGCACAGGTGCCTAGTCTCCAGCCACTGCAATTTGCAGAACTTAAACCTCTCTTGGTAAGAGGATCCCTTCATTCTCCTCACCAATCTTGTTGCCCTTCTCTGTACACGCTCAAGTAAATCTACATCCTTCCTAAAATGAGGCCTCCAGACCTTTACGCAGTGCTCAAGGTGTGGCCTGACCATTGCCTTATACAGAGGGACAATCACCTCCTCCCTGCTAGCAAAATTCCTATATATCATTGACAAAACCCCATGAACTGCCCTGGCAGCCTGTCTGCATTGCTCAGAAAACTTTATATCTGCCTGCACAATTACTCCCAGGTCTTTTTCATTTTCTACCACCTTAAGTGTAGTACCACACAGTTGGTACGTTTCTCTGGGGTTACTTCTACCCATATGCAGTACTTTGCATCTGTCAAGGTTAAACTTCAGTTGCCACTTCTTAGCCCATCTGCCCAAATTATCTAGATCCTGTTGCAGTAGCACACTGCAATTACTGTCATTAACAACCCTGCCAACCTTTGTATGATCTGCAAACTTCGACATTAAGCCTGATATACCTTCATCAATATCATTGATAAATATACAAAACAACAGTGGACCCAACACAGAACCCTGTGGGACTCCATTAATAACATTAGTCCACGAAGAGTAGCACCCATTGATTACCACCCTCTGTCTTCTCACACTTAACCATCCTTTTATCCATTGTAGCAACTTACCCTTAATACCATTCTGCTCCAATTTGTACAGTAGTCTTCCATGCGCAACAGTGTCAAAAGCTTTCCTGAAATCCAAATATATGATATTAAAATTATTTTTTGCATCCAGTTCTTTTGTAACCACATCATAATATCCTATCAAATTTGTCAGACAAGACTTTCCCTTATCAAACACATGCTGTGTCTGAATTATTGCTGCAGTCTTGTCTAGATGATCCTGCAATGCATCTTTAACCAGTGACTCCATTATTTTACCCGGAACAGAAGTTAAACTAACTAGTCTGTAATTACTCGTGTCACCCTTTGATCCCCCTTTGTGAATTGGGGATACATTTGCACATCTCCAGGCCGTGGGGACCTCCCGTGAGTCCAAGGATGCTCTCATAATTATGGCTAAGGGTTTGCTTACTTGCTTTGCCGTCTCCTTTAATATAACTGGATAGATCCCATCCACCCCAGGTGCTTTTCTTATGTTTAACTTCAACAATTTCTCCTCCACTTTGCTCTCAGTTATTACAAAATCATTAAGATCCTGCTACAATTTGATAACCTTCTGCCATTTTCAAACCTTAATAATTCCTCATGTGTGAATGTAGATGCAAAATCCCCTGAGTCCAAGGATGCTGTCATAATTATGGCTAAGGGTTTTCTTAGTTGCTTTGCCGTCTCCTTTAATATAACTGGATAGATCCCATCCACCCCAGGTGCTTTTCTTATGTTTAACTTCAACAATTTCTCCTCCACTTTGCTCTCAGTTATTACAAAATCATTAAGTATCCTGCTACAATTTGATAACCTTCTGCCATTTTCAAACCTTAATAATTCCTCATGTGTGAATGTAGATGCAAAATACTCATTCAGTTTGTTTGCTATCTGAGCAGGATCATCAACAGTCGAACCATCGATGTCAAGTGGACCAATCAGATTCATTCCCTTCCTTTTAGAGTTTATATAAGTAAAGAAATCCTTGCTGTTTTTCTTAGCATCTTTTGCCAAGGATTTCTTGTAATCTGCCTTTGCCTGCCTAACCTCTTTTGTGACCTGATTACGGACTAGCTTATATCTGCCATAGGCTTCCGAGTCACTTGATAATTTATATGCATCCCATGCATTTTTCTTCTCTGTTACGAGTCTCATTAGTTCATTAGATAACCATTTAGGCCTAAACCTTGAACAATATTTCTTAATAGGTATGAGGTATATTGAGGGTCTAGCGGCTCCTGGGATTTCTCCCATCTCCGCGAATGTTCTATGTATCGGTGACAGTACCCTGTCAAAGCCAGAGATTTAGAAGTGTGTGGGTCATGAGTAGTGTTATATGTTGTGGCCATTGTTTATCCGGCTTATTGGCCGCCAGGCCCCTAATGGGACCAGACGTTGTCCATACCTCGCCGCGTGGAGGCTAGCCTGGTGTTACCATTGAGTCAATTGTACTCTGGCTGGTCCTGCCACTTACTTTCCTGGGATTTTAGTGGCTAGGACCTAAAATAAAATTGGAACGACCGCGGTTGATTTTAAATCACTTACATTAAAGCACTAATATGGGGTTGACGCTGAGAGCCTGTTTCTGAAGTGCCTAAAAGGTTGGGTGAAATTTTTTGTTGTATTTAAATTTGGACGTGTAGGGCTATACGCTGTGCAAGAAAAAGTGCTGGGAGGGGAGAATGAAGGCTAGTGGGTGAAATAGGAAGAAGAGGGTCGATAGGGTAGGTGACCCCCAATTTTTCAGTGAGGCATGCCCATGCCCCACCAGAGGGAAGAAATGGTGTGGCAGGGAAGAGAGGTGACAGCAAGCCGTCACCTCCCACCCCTGCCGGGTGTGGGAGTAAAAGAATTGCACTGCACAAGAGAGTGCAGAGCATAGAGCCAATATGGCTCCGTTGAGGCAGCAACTTGGAGTTCTCTATCTTCGTTGGTCTTCTCTGTCATTGGTAGCCATATTTTTCCTCAGCTATGAACACTGGTCAGGTCCGTTGTTGGTCTGTTAGCTATGGCTGTGGTTCTCTTCATCATGGGAAGATCCGCAGCTCCATGGGGTTATTCTTGCGATCGCTGGTTTTAGATGATTAGTAGTAAGCAGGTTCCTGGGCGAGGTTCTCCTTGAGTCCTCTCCACGCATGTTCTGTGTTTTTTTTTTTTTTTTTTTTTTACCTTCTGTAGATGGCTATCAATGTTTTACGCCTACCAAATAGTTTTTGGGCATATTCCTTTAGCTCCCTGTATTCCTCAAGTGAGTCCAATAGATGCGATTCCAAGTTCTTGGGGAGGTAGTGTATTGCAGTGATCAGTCTGCACATGAGGTCCTCATAATGGGTGCAATCATACATAATGTGCTCCCAGCACTCAAGCTCCCCACAGGCACATCTCGGATCCACCTCAATCCCCAGCGCTGCCAGCTTGGCTGTAAAGGCCCCGTGACCAGTCAATAAATAGGTGGTGTATAAGCCAGGTTGAAACCAAGTTGGGGGACTGGGGTACATCCTGTCGATGTTCGGAATGAATTTCCTGGTGATATTTCCCTTATTTGAGTTGGCCCAGCGCTCCTGCCAAACTTGCATCAGGTGTTTTTGCAGCCTTGTCTTTTCATTTTTTTGTGGTGCATTAACGTCCACAGTATAGCCATGGTATGTACAAGGTATTCCTTTCTCTATGTGGTAGTTCATTCCCCTACACATGATCTCTAAGTCAAGGGGAAGAGCTCCGGCCAAGACCTGCAGCGCGTGGGTACTGGTTGTCTTACAAGCACGTGTAACTGCCAGTAGGATTGTTCTTTGCGTTGCATCAAGGATGCGTCGGTTTACTACAGTTCATGTTTTGGAAAACCATATTGCTGAGGCGTAAGTGATGATCGGTAGGAAGGTTGTTTTATAAAACAATGACAGGGTGCGTTGGTTTAACCCCCAGTCCCGCCTGACGATCCTAGCCACCAATCCAGAGTATCTTTTGATTTTGGCTCTGATATAAGTTAGATGGTGTTTAAAAGTAAGATTACCATCCAGTATACCTCCTAAATATTTTAACTGGGTCACTAATTTTATTGTGGTAGGTCCCACCTTTATTTGTGGCGGTCTACGTATATCAAGCTTGCCTTTTAGCAGGACGGAGGACGTCTTTGTTGTTGATATTGTCAGGCAGTGTGTTCTGGTCCAGTTTTGCAATATCAGCATTGCCTGATTGGCCTTTTCCTCTAGCTGGGCCCGGCTATCTGCAGCAATGGTGAGGACCAAATCATCAGCAAAGGCCTGGGAGCGCACATCACCAAGGTGCAAAGCCAAGAACCCATCCAAAACCATATTCCACAGGAGCGGCCCCAGAACAGAACCCTGGGGACAGCCCCTGTGGACATCACGATTCACTCTACCATAAGGTGCTTCCACGATGATGCGTCTCTCGGAGAGATAAGACCTAATTATGGAATATAAGTTGATCGGCACATGTGCCGGCCTTAGTCTTGCCAGTACGCTCAGCCACCAAATGGTGTCGAACGCCCCAGCGAAGTCAACAGAGATGGCTAGAAGATATTTATTATTGCAGTTTGCTGCTGATTCCGATAGGCTACGCAAGGCTTCCACAGTAGACGAACCCTTCTTGAATCCGTATTGCGATGTCTCTGTGAGTTTCGCTGCCTGGTAATGCTGATTTATCCTTGTACAGAGTAGTCTTTCAAGCAGTTTGCTTGCAACCGGCAGCAGGGCTATTGGCCGATAGGAGTTTGGCAATTGGGGTGGTTTGTTCGAATTTTTGGCGATTAATTTTACCTTTGCTGTCCATTTTTTGGGGAAGATGCCCTTAGCCAAGCAGCTGTTATATAGGTGTAAGAGGAGGTCTGGAACGATCTCCACGGTCTTCTTAATAATTTCGGGTTCTAAGTAGTCCAGGCCTGACATTTATTATTTCTTATCGTGGTTGCCATTTGTTGTAGTTCATCCCGTGTGAAGGGTGGCTCCTGAGTGTCTGTTGAGTAAACTTCATTATCTTGACAGATGATAAGTTGCTCTGGCAGTGATGGCTCTATTGGTTTCGGGAAGATGGCATCCAATATATTGCTTATAGATTGTTGCCACGTGGTGGTATAATCACCTTGTGGTGTCTGGGTGGTTGAAATGACTTCCCCCCTGGGAAGTTTATTCGTCACTATCTTGTATACCACACCCCAGGGTTCGGTGTTCCCTGTTGTGCTTACAAAGGTCTCCCAGGCCTTGCGTTTGCTCTTGACGATCGCATTTGTGTAGCTGTTTCTGGCTTCTCTATATCTTTCCCTTAAAGCTTCAACCTCATGGGCCGGCCATGTAGACCTTGCCCGTTGGAATTGTTTTCTTCTTGTAATTGTTTCCCGTCTGAGCTGTTGAATTTCCAGGGTCCATCACGGGACAGCCCCCCGGATCGGGCTTCTTCTTTTTATTACTGCGTTGCTGGCTTCTGTTATTATCTTGGTTACTTTAGTTTGGGTTTTATTGGGTTCCTCGAGCTGATTTGTCTCAGTTAGATGTTGGGCCGTTGCTGGTATTAGGATTTCCTTAAAACGTTCCCAATTTGCTTTGCGAGTGGCATATCGGCTCTATATTTGCTTGGATATTGGGGCTCTGTCAAGTGACCTTGCTATCTGATAGGTAATCACTCTGTGATCGGACGTTGTCCACGAATCCCGAACAAGCCAATCCTTAATATAGCCTGCGACGTTCCTAGTGGACAGCGTGACGTCGATCGTGGCCTCCCACAGTGTGTTACAGAATGTGGGCAGTTGGTGTGGCCAATTTAGTACCATGATCGGGGAGTTAGAAAGATATTCGTCTAGTATTTGCCCGTTCCGAGTTCTGCTTCTGTCCGGAGTCAGGCTGTGCCAGGTGGGGGATCGGCAATTGACATCTCCCCCTATGATTATTTTTTCGTCCGGGAGCAAGTCTACCAAAACTTGAAGGTATTGTGTTGCTGGGGTAATGTCCTCCCCTGGTCTACAGTACAGTGCCACTATGTAGAACTGGCCTAGTGGCGTCAATACGTGGGCAGAAGCTGCCCATGACGAGCATAGTTGTTTAACTTTCGTGACTGTGTAGTCTGGGTTGCATACCACTACCGCCGCCCAAGGGGTATCTTCCTCTTCGTGTACTATCTTATATGTGATTGGGTATCCACACACCCGTTTAGAGTGGGTGTACGGCTCCTGGAGTATGAGAATGTCTGCATTGATTTCGTCAGCTTTTATCCTTAGCTGTTCTGCCACTGCTCTGGCTCTTTGCGCATTTTGTTGGATGATCTCTATTTTGGATGTATTATATTTCTTATTGTTTGTCTCCATAGTCGGTTCTCTTTTGGTATTGACCCTTTGCTTTGATATAGACCGGGCAGTTTGGATCTCTGATCGAATGTGTGTTTTCCATTTTGGCTGCTTTACAATTGGCACAGGTTGGATCCTGTTCCCTGTTGGGGCAAGTTTTGTACTCGTGGCCCTTGCCAGAGTAATGGCCGCAAGTAGGCGTTGTCTGAGTACAGGTGTGGGTTGTGTGTCCGAACTTGCAGCACCGAAAGCATTTCGGCACCGCTGCATGCTCCCGGAACCGGTGGGATCCCCATTCTATATATATTCTGTTGCAGTCTTTCAGCTGTTGCCATGCAGTGGGTCTAGTTCAACTACCCAGTTCCTATTGGTTCCCGATCTGGTACTGGTTGAATACCTTGGTGTTACCGTGCATTTTTTTTGTTCTTCCTGGGCTAAATTCCTTAAATTTCTGGTGACAATTTCAGTTGCTAGTTGTTCAGGCGTTACGTCTTGGTCTACATTAAATATTATAATTGAAGGCCCACGCTTTTTTGGCGGCTCCGCTGTTAGCCCTAACTTGACAAGTTTTGGGTTTTCCATTATTTCCTGTATATCTTCCTTATTTTCTGTTTCTATTATTAGTCCCATGCTTCTTGTTTTTCTTATTGTTTTAATTCTAGTAGTCCTCAAGTCATCTTTCATCTCTTTCATAAATTTAACCTTCAGTTCTTCGCTGGATTGGACATTTTCAGCGTTTTCCAGGGTTGTCGGTCTGAGAACCACCAAGTTTGGTGTTTTCAAGAGTGGTTGCCTTTTTTCTTGTTGCCCTTCTTCGTTTGGTTGTAACTGGTTTGAGCCATTCCTCAGCACCTGGACATATGTGGGGGCACGCTGTTGCATTTGATTTGCCCCACATTGTTCGTAGATTTGTATCTTCACGTTTGCCTTTTCATTTTCCAGGAAGGTCTCTATCAGCATGGCTTCCATCTTACTAAAAATGTTTGCAATCCGCGATCTAATACCTGTTGTAATTCTGTTTGATGGTTCTTTGAAAACATTCTCTAATGCTGTCTTCAAGGCTAGAGATTTTTCATACACTGTGCCATCAGGCAAGGTAGGATCCAAGGGAACTTCTGTTGACTTCTCTACTCTGGTGTCCTTTGTAGATGGCATACTCTCTGGTTGGTCCCTTGCTACAGTTTGGGAACATGTTCCCCCGCTCAGACTAGACATAGTGACAAATGTTTTATGTCCAGGACGCAATTTACCAGATTCGGTCTGCGTCTTCAGTAAATTTCCAAAAAGCTCTGCACGAGTCTCTAGCTCGGCTGAACGTACCCTCAAACGTTCATTTTCCACCAGTAAGGTAGTATTCACTGCCTCCAAATCGGCACAGAAGCCCAAAATACGTCCAGAAGCAGCAGTTGTAACCCCACTAGCCTCTGAGAACAGAAAATCGGTAAGGGCTTTTTTAACCCTAGAAACTACAGAACACATTTCAAATACCTCCGGAACCCGTCCAAGTACAGGATCGTCTTCAAGTGGGGAACTCAGTATCGACTCCCATCTCGGAGTCTCTCCGTCTCCCCCATGTCCACCCGATACAGATGAACTGGAGGGACCATGCACATGTATTCCTTTAGGCTCCTCCAACGTGGATGATTCCACCGCTAATCTAGGGGGACATACTACATTATCTTTATCTATGTTAGAAGCTATGTCCTCATCCCCACGTGACACAACCCGAGGGGTCAATGGAACCTTGCGACTTTTAAGTGTTTTAAATACTTCAGGAGATTTTAACACTGGTGACTCCGAGTCAGAAGAAGTACCTTCCTCAGAATCATGTCTACTTTGATCCTTGTCAGTAGGAACAGATTTTTTCTGTTTGCTTTTACCTTTTCCACCCTTAGAATTTCCCTTAAGTGATACAACTTTTTTGCCCTTGTTTTTCTTACGGGGTTCGGGTTTATCCCCAGACTCGCTAGAGCACACCTCCTCTACCTCTGAATCGCGAACTGTCTCTCTGTTAGGTTCTGTATCCATTGTGTGTATTGTTTCAAGAAAACAGTACCAAAACAATTCCACAAAAACTAAAAATCTCCTCTTCCGCCTGTAAAAAACAATTCTTTATTTATTTCTTGATAAGATCCTCTTCTTCTTGATTCTCCTGCTATTACTTACTTACCTCACTCCTATAAGGAAGAAACTAATTCAAAAGTATATATTTTTCAATGTTAATCTATGGACACAAATCTGCATAAAAGTTTTGATTTTGCAAAAAAAAAAACCAGTTTCTGTAACTCAGCTCCTAATCACCAGATGGAGCTGGAAAAATTCCCAGAAAATAAGTAATTTTCTTAAGAATACTCCCACGAAAGATGAGCACCTCAAGTCCAATAGGTAAAAAGATATAAACGTTTAAAGTTTTCTGTATGAAACTTTTAGTAGTTTCCACGATTAATTCCTTGAATGCTTCCCACTTAGAATTTACTGTTGGTAACATCGTCAGTTGATCCCGCTGTACAGAATTTAAAAACTGTCGGAGACCACTGTACTCATTACGGAAGCAAAAACCCTTTCCTTTACCCCTGATAGTAATTAAATCTTTAAATCCCACATCAGTAAACTGTGATCACTGCCACCTAGTGGTTCCTTTATCTGCAAATTCGTAATACACGAATGATCACTGCTGATAACCAGATCAAGAGTATTATTCTCTCTTGTTGCCTCTCGAACATGCTGTTGCAGAAAACAATCATCCAATAAATCCACAAAAGTCTGACTAGTGTGTGAGTGACCAACCCATAAGTTCCAGTCTATATCTGGGAAGTTAAAATCCCCCATTATAAGACATTCTGATTTACTAGCCCACTCTATTTCTCTGTACAATTGTTCATTGTACTCATTCGAGTCATTAGGCCTATCATCATCGTCATCATCAGCCATTTTCAATCCACTGCAGGATGAAGGCCTCTCCAGAAACTTTCCAGTTCTTTCTGTTTTGAGCACTGGCCATCCATTTACTACCCACAAACTCATGAATTTCATCTATCCATCTCTGCCTTTGTCTTCCAGGTTTTCTTCTAGCTCCTCTTGGATACTATTCTGTTATTTTCTTAGTCCATCTGTCATCATGTCTTTGGGCTATGTGTCCTGCCCAAGATCATTTTAGTTCTTTAGTTTTGATAAGAATGTCCTTTACTTGAGTTTGTTGCCTAATCCATGTGTTTCTCTTCTTATCTAACAGTCTGATTCCCAATATGATTCGTTCCATTTTTCGCTGTGTAGTTCTCAGCTTCTCTTCCATTCTTTTGGCGAGTGCCCAAGTTTCACTTCCATGTCATGGTGGGGAGTATACATTGGTTCATTATTTTACATTTCAGACAAACTGGGATATTGCTCTTCAGTATGTGACTATATTTCCTGAATGCTATCCATCCAAAATTTATTCTTCTCTTGACTTCCAGCCATTTATCATTATTACAGCTAATAACTTGTCCCAGATAAGTATATGACTCCACCTTTTCAATTACTGCTCCTTCAATCATTATTTCCCTTTCTGTGGCATACTTGTTCATCATTACTTTTGTTATAGCCATATTCATCTTTAGTCCAAAATCCTTACTAGCTGTGCATAACTGATTAAGATTTTCCTCTAATTCTTTGGGATCATGGCTTATTACCACAGTCATCTGCAAATCGTAAATGGTTTAGGTACTCTCCATTCACATTGACTCCTTTCTGCGACCAGTCTAATCTTCTGAAAGCTTCCTCAAGGGCAGCAGTAAACAGCTTTGGAGAGAGTGTCTCCTTGTCGAACTCCTTTCTCAATTTTAAATTTCCTACTGTCTTTGTCTAGCCTAATAAAGGAGGTAGCACTCTCATATATTTTCTTCAAAATCATAATATATGGGGTATCAATGCCTTGTCTTTCCAGTGCCCGAAACATTGCCTTATGCTGTATGGAGTCAAATGTCTTTTCATAATCCACAAATGCCAGACATAATGGTGTTTTATATTCATTTGCTTTTTCCATTAGCTGTGATATTACGTGAAGGTGATCCATAGTTGAGAATCCTGTCCTAAAGCCACCTTGCTCTTTCGGGTGATTCTCATCAAGTATTCTTTCTAATCTGTTAGTAATGACCCTTGTGAACAACTTGTAGATGTGGAATAACAAGCTAATTGGTCTGTAATTTCAAATTTCTGATTTATCTCCTTTCTTATGCAGCAAAACTATGATTGCATTATTCCACTGCTTAGGCGTCACACCTTTTCTAATGCACTTTGTGAAGAGCCTTGCCAGTTTTTGTGTTATGTCTCTTCCTCCCAATTTTAACAACTTTACAGTAACTTCATCTTCCCCCGGGGGCTTTCTGATTCTTCATTTTCTTCAATGCATGTTCTACCTCATCAGGAAGAATATTGGGTATGTCGTATGTGTTGCTACTTTGCAATCCATCTTCCCCACTGCTGGTATCATTCCCCTGCTCCTTGTATAATTCTCTATAGTAGTCTTCTGCTATTTGAATTATGCCTTCTCTGCTGTTTATAAGTACACCATCGCTATTCTTCAGTTTCAGTATCATTTGTCTTTCTGTATTACTGCTCATGGCTGCTGATTTAAATCCTTTGTTTTCCCTTAATGCTTGTTCTACTTTTCTTGTGTTAAATCTTATGTCCTCTCTGAATCTCTTTCTAATGGCTTTGCATAACTCAGTATACTCAATTTTCTCCCTGTCAGTGTTTTTCTTGCTTTTCATTTGTCGTCTTCGGTTCATCATGACAAGTGTTTCTTGACTAATTTTTTCTTCTTTGGATTTCTTTTTCCCTATAGGTTTCTTGGGTTTATCACTTTCAAAAAGTTGTAATATTCCTCGTCGATATCTTGGTCCTCAGCAGTCTGCAGAAGCTCATACTTGTTCTTAAGTTCCAGTACATACTGCTTTTTCTCCTCCTCTGTTATCTCAAAGACCTTTGTATTATTTACTCGAGTCAGTTTTTTCCTTTCCTTTCCTACGTCTATATCAAGTGTACATCTTACCATTCTGTGATCACTTCCAACATTTACCTTATTCAGGACGGTAACATCATTCACAATATATCTTCTGTTAGTGAGGATGAAGTCGATTTCATTAGCAGTTAATCTATTTGGACTCTTCCATGTCCACTTTCTGTTCACCCTTTTCTTGAAAAAAGTGTTCATTACTGACAGTCCTTGAGATTCTGCAAATTCCACAAGTCTTTCACCTTTTCATTTCTTTCACCAATTCCAAAATTTCCTATAGTTCCCCTTTCTGCGCTGTTTTGTCTTTTTCCAACCTTTGCATTGAAGTCTCCCATAATAATAGTGTAGTGGGTTTTCTGCTCATCTAGAAGACTCAATTTTGGTGTACATTTATTCAAGCTCTTCATCATCATGGCTCGATGTTGGTGCATAAATCATTATAATCTTTAGCTTGTATCTCTTAGAAATCTTGAGTATTAGTCTTGACACTCTTGGTGATGTACTTTTGGATTCCAAAATGTTTTTAAAATCTTTATGGACCAGAAACCCAACTCCACCTTCACTCCTTTCACTGTTTCCATTGGTGTACAGCAGATTTCCACTTGATAAACTTATAAGTGGTTCATTTCTTCTTTCTGTTTCAGCCAAACCGATGATACTCCAGTTCACATTTTCTAATTCCTTTTCCAGCTCTAATATCCTGTCTTCACCGATGAGTGTTCTTACGTTATAACAGGCTAAGTTCAGTTTCCGTGCATGGCAGCCTGGTCATACCCAGAGATTCTTAGCACCCTCTGCTTCCACTCTGATCCTCTTGCTGCCGTAAGAGGGAGAGTGAAAGCTGCTGGGGACTGAGGGCCATTTGTTTCGTCGTGCTTTCATATGCTGGAGGGTTTGGTCTTTTCCTCTTCACGCTGACCAGGCGTCTTGAAGAGAACCACTCTACACGTTCGTTGCCACCTAAGTGAGGTGGTAGATGACTGTCATCAACCGGTGAAATACAAGCACTTTGCTTATTGGAGGCTTGAAGTGGTGAAACCCATGTTTAGTCTCTAGAGCAAAGTTTCCGGCATCCCCCTCCCCCCATACTTCTCCTTCAACCCATGCACGGTACTAAGTGCTATAGGTTTTGATACCTTTCGTGTTTGGGATTTTCATGAAAAAAAAAAAAAAAAAAACAGGGCTTACCATTGAGAAGGTGTGCATAAGTGGATTTTAGGGAGGCAGGCCAACCGGACTTCTAAATCTTCTGTAATAGAGAGATATTGGATCCATCGGTGTTTTAGGCCGAATGTCTGATAACACACACCTGTTCCCCAGTGTACTGTTCATCTATATCAACTGGATGCACTTCTTTTGATTTTGTTTTTCTTAATTAACAGCATAATACCTCCTCCCTTTCTATCCTGTTTATCCTTTCTGTACACATTGTACTTCCCAAATTCCAGTTCAGCCTTCCTTATATCTGTGTGACACCACTTCTCTGCTATCCCAACAATATCCACCTTTGATGTCTTGACCAACATTTCAAATTCATCAAATTTATTTACTATACTTCTAGCATTGGTATACATGCAAGCATACATGCTCCTATTCCTAGTTACCCTAACACATTCCATATACCCACCTATTTCAGGATGACTGCCATCCGTCCCTAAAACCCCCAACATCCCTTGCTCCAGGTCGCTACTTATTCTAATAGAAGATGTGCGAGAATCACCTTCACCTCTGCCTACGGATACTGTTAAACTATTAGTCCTTGTATCCTCCCAAGCTAGCAGTTTTCCGACCCACCTAACACTGCCTCGATAGCATTAGCAAATATTCTTGCACCCTTTCTATTTACGTGTATCCCATCTCTGTAGAAGCTGTCTCTCCTGTTAACAAGTACAGTCCAGGCTGAAAAAAAATTCTATCCCTTGAGCCTTGCACAATCTTTCCAAGGCTGAATTGATCAACAAGGCTCTCATCATATACTCCCTTCTATCGTGTCTGGGCAGAATTGCAGACACTTTCAAATTCAACCCTAATTCTCGGCTTTTGTTCAACAGTGACCTGTACTTGTTAAGTAATTCTGCCGGTCTCCCACTCTTAATATCATTAGTGCCAACGTGTACAATTATATCACCTTTTGTGCCCTTAAAAGATGATATCCGGTCTACGTCATTAACCTTTGCCCCTGGCAGACATACCCTGGTCCTGTTCCACCTATCCTTTTTACAAAGCATGTTTCCCGTTTCCCTGACAATAGAGTCACCAACAACTACTAGTTCCTGTGGGACCAGCGCATTCTGCCTTGGGGGTTGCCGCTGTGTTGCGTGATGACCAAGTGCAAGCTTTTTTATTGATGTGGGCTGATGGGCCCCTCAATTTAGATCTTTTGAGGGCATCCACCCTGTCCTTCAAACTCTCATATAGGCCCATAACGCTGAGTTGTCGCCTGATTTCCTTACATCGTGCACACACAAAGACATCCCCCATGGCAATATCATGTTCCGTTCCAGAGAGTTCGGCAAACATTTCACAAGTTGCACATTTTTTTAGGCTGTGATACGTTGGTGAATCGCCCCCCTCAGTTCTCCCCCGAGTCACAGCACTCCTGCCACTTTGTGCCCGTTGCTTTGCTGCTTTAGTTTGGGGCATGATACTTTAAATTAATAAGATCAATAAATTAAATTAATTAAATGTCAATGCTACGCTATCTAATAGAAACAGTGAAGCGTATTACTCTTTATAATTATACGTTAGAGCTACCTAGCTACCTCAATTAAAAATTTGAATTCCCTACCACTATATACAAAAATAATGACTGCAAGATTCGAATGAAATAACGGTTTTACCTATATTAAGTAGTACAGTAATCCACAAAAACTCTATCTAAATTAAAATAAAAATAACCCAGTGTAACTGTAACTATAAGACTACCTATTAAGTACAATATAAAATAACAATTATGTAAATAAAAAGGCAAACACATTGTTTTTTTGGAGCCTGTAACTCACAGCTGTAATTTTTAAAGAGAGTCAGCGCCCTCACCATATACACCATAGATTGTCTTCTTTGCCCGTCTTTCTGGTTTCATTTGTTCCGGCTGGGCAGGAGGGACTCCTTGCTGTGGTAGAGTGCTGCTGTGTTTTTTCTGGAAGTAATCCGTCGGGTTAGCTATCACTGTCTTCTGTTGCTCGATGTGGTCTATCAGGCCCCTTTCTCCTTCTTTTGAAGCTATTGTGAGTCTCTCCTCAGCTGACTTTGGGTGGTGGTGGCTCTTGGTCATCATTGTCCTTGTCTTTCTCATGATATCCTCCAGCTTGGTGTTAGTCCAATCTATGATCCCAAAGGAGTATGTTAGCACTGGGACTCTGTAGGTGTTTATGGCTTTAACTTTGTTTCCACCATTCAATTTTGCTTTGAGCAGGCTTCTGAGTGTCTGATATTTTTCGCTCAGGCAGGCCTTGATCTCTTTGTGCTCCCAGCCTGCATCATCCCCAGATATTTGTAGGTCTCTTCCCCCTGTCTTGCAGTAATTGATGTAGGCCATGTATAGGTTTTATTATTGTTATTATCATCCAATTCCTTTTTTGCCCGATGAAATACAAAGTACACAAACTATGACATTACTTATGCCAGAACATATATAACAAAGGCAAGTTATCCTAAAATGCCTTAAGTAGTGGAGTTTATAAGACAAAGAACAAATTTTTTTTCGCCACCTTATTTTTACCTTTCAGCCTGTGGCTTTATGTTGTACACTGATGAGCCAAAACATTATGACCAGCAAGTTGTTATGCGAATTGGAGCAACTGCAGGTGAACTACGGCACGTGTGCAGGTCGGGACACTGTATAAAAAACACCTGATACTGAGCTCCGTTAATCAGCGTTACTCTTATTCTTCAGATGGGAAAGGCAGCAGACTTAAGCGAGGTTGACAAAGGCCAGATTGGGTCAGAGCATATCTGAAATGGCACAGCTGGTGGGGTGCTCATGGTCAGCCGTGGTTAGTACATACTGAAAGTGGTCCGAGGAGGGGAACCCATGAACCGCCGTGTGGTGTTTTGTTCGCCCACGGCTCATTGATGCTCGAGGTGAGCGAAGGCTCTCCTGAATGGTACGTGGCAACAGAAGGGCGACTGTGGCGCAGCTAGCCGGTAATTGGAATGCTGGTGATGGGAGTAATATGTCACAACACACAGTACATCGAACCCTGCTGAAAATGGGGCTGCATGGCCACAGGCCGCTCCGAATGCCCATGCTAACCACAGTTCACTGGCGACAGTGCCTACAATGGGCACATGAGCATCAAAACTGGACCTTGAGTGATTGGAAAAAGGTTGTCTGGTCTGATGAATCATATTTCCTGTTGTGAGAGAGAGAGAGAGAGAGAGAGAGAGAGAGAGAGAGAGAGAGAGAGAGAGAGGCTTGAGTTCACACATTATCTTTGTCCCATGATAATATTGGTGAAGGAATTTACAATTTCAAAATGAGGGAGGGAAAAATGTCTAATTTACTCTGTTTTTGATATTGTCTTCTGTTCACCTTTTGATTTATTTATTTCCTCCTTCCAACTGTTAATTACTGAGTACTATAGTTAATTCTGACAATCCAATTCTAACAACATTGGTTCTGTATTGCCACAAGGAACCTACTCATACTACAAAGGAACAAAAACAAAGATTATGAGAACTAGTAAAATTTTACTTGTATTATCTAAAAAAAAAAGAAATTAATAAACAGCCCTTTAGTGATTACATTTGATAGTTCATGCTGAGTTGTAAAATAACTGTTTGAAATTCTCATTAACTCCCCCCCTCCGTAGCCGGGTGGGCAGGAGCAGTGCATAGCACACGCTTCTTGATTAGACCGGAGTTCGAGCTCGTGACCACCAAAAACGGAGGATGCGGAAAGTTCTGGGAATGACCACGGCATATCCCTGGAGCAATATGGCCTTCGTTGCTAATGCTCATAAAAATAAAATAACAGTAACAACAACTGTATCAGATTATGGTAAAGCATTATTACATTGCTTTGTCACAGTTTTGAGTAACATCACAAATTTGGGTAAATCAGTTGCGTTGATTATTAATCAAAGTAACTGCATCTTTTTTTTTTGTATAAAGTAAAAAATGTCAGTAGCTAAAAAAAAAAAAAATTATTTTTATTTTTATGTGGACTATTATGGTTTTATGGAAAGGAAATGATAAAGCTCACTGTGTATACTGCCTGTCTTGTTATTGTCATTGAAAAAATATATATTTTTTTAAATTGACATTTATAATAATAATAAAAAAAAATCCTCACTGGTAGACTTCCCCATCCTGTTAGGTATGCCTGAAAATATGTTACAGATTTTTAACTTATTTTGGGATGCTAGTTAAAACCTGTTTTCTCTTCTGGTTTATTATAAATAAATACATTTTCTGTTTATACTCTGAGAACGCTACACAAGGTTAGAGGAGTTCATAAGATTGGAAGAATACAAGAACATTAAACGGTATTTTGTGGTCATGCCCATTTGAACCATCTTCACTTAGAACACACTCACTTTTTTGTGCCCAATGAGGTCGACCACTCTGCTTCAGTGGCCTTATTTTTGTTATGTGGGTTCTCACTGTTACAGTATCAATAAACTTACTATTGTTTTCAAAATGTGGAGTTAAAGTGTTATATAAGTTTTTAATTCAGTTTCATTGTTAATTCCTACATCATGCTTTTCACTGGACATTATTTGATAGCAAATTATTTTTTATAGAGGGAAAAATTTTCACAAAGTTTGGACAAGGTATGTATCTGGCACTGCTGTAACATTGCTTGCAAATGTTTAAAATTCAGTTAATATGAATGAAGATGAGTGATAAAGAAGTACAAATATACCAAATAAAAGAAAGTGGAAAATATTGCAATGTATCTGCTTTGTAGGTCCCTTGCATTCAATATAGTAATATTTTTATCTTTTTTTCAGATCTCTCTCTCTAAGAAGTTCATCTCTTGTGTATTCTGATATTTCTGACACAATCAATTTTCCTTAACTCATTAATATTTTTAATGAATTATGTCACTGACATGATGCTTTATAGATTAGCAGACATGCCTGTGAAAGTGGCAGACTAAAATTTTATTTGGTTTGCTTGTTCCTGGGAAATGGGGGAAAGTATTTTTTTTTTACATAACATTAATTTTGACAATTCTTTATTTTTCAGTATTATTGAAGTGAAAGCTATGTCATTTGCAAGCAGAGAAATCAGATATACTCTCCATTCTCAGGGTAAAGGTGCAGGCACATTCAGCATAGGACCTACCACTGGTTTAGTTAGATTAGCAAAGGATTTAGATTATGAAGATCTCAGGCAGCCAAAATCATATTCACTTATTGTTACAGCTACTGAAGATTCTGGTGGATTTTCTACATCAGTGGAGGTAATATTTAAGAGTAAATTCCCTTTTGTTTTCTTATTTGTAAATTTTTATTTTTCCCATATTATTTAAATTCCTGGGAAAACGGAAATTTAAAATAGTGCTTGTTACTTTTGAGTGTAGTGCATGCCATTATTTTTAATGTTGTTAAAAGATGCATGTGCATCAGAAATTCATTGAATAAAAATTGCAATAAAATAATAGTAGGCTAAGGTAAAGAAAGAAAGGCAACATGAGAACCACAGGAAACTTACTGGACAAACTAGTTTCCCGCTACTGCAGTTTCTCCCTGCATTCTCAGTAAACACATTGTGTGTGTTACCAGTAGTGGCAATATAAGTCGATAACGATGTATTGATTAGTTTTTTCTCATTATTAAAAAACAGATAATTGGAGTTCATGAGTGGGCTGAAATTTACTTATGGGTACATTCTTCAGACTGCCTCAGTCTTATGGTGTTTATTTCCCCCTTCCCAATGTTTTAAAATAGGAAAATGACTTCCACTACTGATAACACGCACCATCTGTAGAAGTTTTCTTATTTTAAAAAAGCGGGAAGGGAGGATAAACACTCTAAGACTGAGGCAGTCTGGAGGGTGTACCTATAAGTAGAATTTAGCTATGAAGGCATTATACTCATGAACTCCAATAATCTACTCTAATGAGAAAAAACTAATCAATACATCGTTATCTACTTCTACTGCCACTACTGATAACACCAGTCTGTTTAGCGAGAATGCGGGAAGAAACTGCGGTAGCAGGAAACGAGTTTGTCTAGTAAGTTTGCCGTTCAAGAGTAATGCCAATTAAAACAAATATTTTGATTGGCATTACACTTGGTTTTTTTTCCCTCTTCTAAACATTGACCCTGTTATACCTATATGAGGTATCTTTGGTTTTGGACTTGGTGCCCCTGTCATAATATGGGAAGCACAAACATGTTTTGTGTCCCCCCCCCCAGGTGCGATGTTCCCCACTTGGAGGGATACATTCCACGAATTTAGATATTACTTGACTTTAAGATGTGCTTTTAGTTTGGGGGAAGAATATATTCCTCATCTAAAGATAATATTGCTGAGAGCTATCCCTACATTGTCAATATTATGGCCACAGTAGTCTACCCATGTACTATTAAAAATACTCAAACAAATAATATTACTGTCATGGTGTTCTTTTCATGTTGAAATATCTTTATCTGTAAAATTTACTAAAAACATTGGGGGGGGGGGCTGTCCTTATAAAGAGTTTATATTGTACATATTTAAATATCTAGATATGAATTAATAAAATAAATGTTCTGTGTGAGAATACGTATAAAAAAAATTGAAGTTGCAGCTTCACAGATACAGGTAACAAAAATTAAATTTCTAGAAATTAGAGCATGGTGTTTAGCATTAGCAGTAGCAAAGGCACATGATGCAAGAAAGCAAGCTTATATAGCATCAGCCAAAAGAAAAAAAAAAAAAAAACCACCCTTATTTCACCCATCCACTCGCTCCAAATGTTTGTCAAGTTCTGCCTTGAATATATTTAAGCTATTAACTTCTACGACAGATGGAAGTTTGTTCCAGCAATCAACCACCCGCTGGCTAAAGGCAAACTTCAGCACATCTATCCTACAACCATCTTTCCTCAATTTGAATTTATGCCCTCTCAGGCGATTATTCTGAGCAAGAGGAAGAATCCCATCAGCATTGAGCATACCCAAACCATTCAATGCTTTATACACCTCAATCAAACTGTAATTTGCAAAACTTATGCTTTTCTTTGTAAGAGCAACCCTTTGTTCCATTCACTAATCTTGTTGCCCTTCCCTGTACTTGTTCCAACAAATCTACATCCTTCTTAAAATGATACCTCCAGACCTGTATACAGTACTCAAGGTGTGGTTTGACCACTTATACAAGGGGATAATCACCTCCTTATCCCTGCTAGAAAAATTCCTGTATATCATTGACAAGACACCATGAGCTACTCTTGCAGACCGTCTGCACTGCTCAGAAAACTTCATATCTCCTGCACAATTACCCCCCCCCCCCAGGTCCTTTTCATTCTCTACCACTGTCAGTGTGGTACCACAGAGTTGATACATTACTCTGGGATTACTGCTTCCCATATGCAGTACTTTACATTTGTCAATGTTAAACTTCATTTGTCACATCTCAGCCCATCTGCTCAACTTTTCTAGATCCTGTTGCATCAGTGTATTGTCATTAGTGTCATTAACAACCCTGCCAACCTTCGTATCTTCTGCAAACTTGGACATTAAGCCTGATAAACCGTCATCAATATCATTTATAAATACAGAAAGCAACGGACCCATCACTGAACCCTGAGGGACTCCACTAATAACATTAGTCCATGAAGAGCAGTGTTCATTGATTAACATTGTCTTCTCCCACTCAACCATCCCTTTATCCATAGCAGCAATTTGCCTCTAATGCCACACTGCTCCAATTTGTGCAGCAGTCTTCCATGTGCAACAGTACCAAAGGCTTTTCTGAGATCCAAATATATGATATCAAAGTTATTCTTTGCATCCAGTTCCTTTGTGACTACATCATAGTATCCAAACAAATTAGTCAGACAAGACTTTCCCTTAACAAACCCATGCTGTGTCCGAGCTATAACTGGTCTTGTCTAGATGATCCTGCAATGTTTCTTTAACCAGTGCCTCCATTAATTTCCCTTGAACAGAAGTTAAACTAACAGGTGTGTAATTACCTGTGTCTCCTTTTGATCCTCCTTTGTGGATTGGGGTCACATTTGCCCATCTCCAGTCCATGGGTACCTCCCCTGAGTCCAGGGAAGTTCTTATAATTATGGCTAAGGGTTTGCTTACTTCCTTTGCCACCTCCTTTAATATAACTGGATAGATTCCATCCACCCCACGTGCCTTTTTTGTGTTTATCTTCAACAATTTCTCCTTCCCTTTACTCTCAGTTATTACAAGATTATCTAGCTTACTGCCAGAGTTGAATACACCTCTGGCATTCCCCTCCCTGAATAACTCCTCGTGCGAATGTCGATGCAAAATATTCACTTACTTTGTTAGCTACCTGAGCAGGATCATAAACAGTTGAACAATTGATATCAAGTGGAACAATCTGATTCATCCTCCTTCCTTCTAGAGTTTACATAAGTAAAGAACTCTTTGAATCCTTTGCCAAAGATTTCTTGTAATCTGCCTTCGCTTGCCTAACCTGCTTTGTAACTTGGTTACAGACCAGCTTATATCTATCATAGGCTTCTTTGTCACATGTTAATTTATATGTATCTCATGAATTTTTCTTCTCTGTCACATGTCTTAATTAGTTCATCTGACATCCATTTAGGCCTAAATCTTGAAGACTATTTCTTTGTTGGTATGAAAAGCCTAGTAGCTTCCAAGATTAATTCTTTGAATGCTTCCCATTTTGAATTTGCTGTTGGTAACATCATCAGTTGGTCCCACCATAGAATTTAAATACTGTCTCAGACCACCGTAGTCACCTTGACGAAAGCAAAAACCCTCCCCTTTACCCTTGATGGTAGTTACCTCTTTGAGTAAACCCCACTTCAGCATACTGTGATCACTGCCGCCTAGTGGTTCCTTTATCTGCAGATTCTTGATGCATGAAGAATCACTACTGATAATCAGATCAAGAGTATTACTCCCTCTAGTTACCTCTCGAACATGCTGATGTAGAAAACAATCATCCAATAAATCCACAAAAGCCTTGCTAGTGTGTCAGTGACCAACCCACAAATTCCAGTCAATATCCGGGAAATTAAAATCCCCCAATATAAGACACTAATTTACTGTCCCACTCTATTTCTCTGCACAATTGCTTATTATACTCATCAGATTCATTAGGCCTATAACACACACCTACTCTAATTTTTCCTTTCCCAGTGCTTATGTCACACCAAACAGACTTAACATTGCATTGTCCACCAACATCAATTGGATGCACTTCCTTAGATTTTGTGTTTCTTAACTAACAGCATAACCCCTCGTCCCTTCGTGTCCTGTCTATCCTTTCTGTACGCATTGTACTCCCCAAATTCCAGTTTTGCACTGCTTATGTCTGTGTGACACCATGTCTCTGATATCCCAACAATATCTGCCTTTGATGTCTTGACCAGCACTTCAAGCTCATTGAATTTATCAACTATACTCCTAGCATTGGTGTACATGCAAGTATACATGCACCTGTTTCTACTCTTAGTTACCCTAACACAGCCCATGTATTTACTTGTTCCACTATGACTCCCAGCAGTCCTGGAAATTCCCATTGCCTTACTTTCCAGGCTGCTGCTCAATTGCATTTCAATTGAAGTAGTGCAAGAATCACTTTTACCCCTGCCAGCGGCTACTATTAATCTATTAGTCTGTGTATCCCCCCAAGCTAGCAGTTTTCCGACCCACCTAACTTTGCCTCGATAGCATCAGCAAATATATGCTTGCACCCTATCTATTTAAGTGTATCCCATCCCTGTAGAAGTAATCTCTCCTGTTTAGTTATCAAAATGTTTACTATTTTAGCAATAAATATTTATTTTAAGCTGTAATGTTATAATGATTCTCTCCTGCTGTCTTGATCACATGTAAAGTAGATTGAGGATCATTAACAAACTATTACTTTTCTTCTCTGATGATACCATAATTCTAGAGCCAGGTTTTAATATCCTCACTGAGCAATCTGTTTGATTGTTTAATTTAAACTGTGATCAGGTAATCCATTTTTTTTTTTTTTCACTATTTTACATGTTCTTGCCAAATATACTCAATTGTTGTGTCTTTTATTCACATTTTGTGTATGTTCTTCCTTGCTTATCTATGATCTGCATTGTTTCTCTTATGTAAATTTTCTGCAGTTTGTGTTTTATATTTATAAACAGAATGTTTTTGTTTATTATGTCAGATCTTTTAATTTTACCATTTTGTTTATTGGTTTAACCTTGTGGTGGCGGTGGCGGCACCTAACAGGTTCCCGTAAATGGCGTTCCCACTTTAACCATTAATCAGTGATTAAAAATTAGAAATTTTTTCTACCTTCCTAATTGTAAAGAAACGTTTACTGCAGTTGGTTATAAAGTTATTTTCTTAATTTCATACAGAAGCTGCATGCGCAAACTTTCCAGGTGCCTTGCCACTGTTTTTGTAACTATCTGACTTTTGTTTGAAGAGTGGCATGGTACTGGACAAGTGTCAACACTGTTTAAAGTTCCAGGTTGCTTTTTTCCCCATCTCATTAGTTCAATGAGCAACATATGATAACATGAAACCCAATGTTCTCTCTAAGTAGCCACTATTCTGTGGAAACAACTTAGGTAGTTTCAAATTTCACATACTGTGAAGGGCATCAAATTTGAAAGAAACTTCAAAATGGTAGTAACTAAAGGATTGAATATATGATTTTTAAATTTTTTAATAATGTTTATATATATAATCAGAAATATATGCATATGTTTGAAATTTCACAAACTCAAGGACTTTTAAATTAGAAAATAACAGACTGAGACCGATGCTTCTATTTTATGTTTAAAACATTTTCTCATGCTTTTTAGCATAATTAATATTTATTTATTTTAAATAAAAGGTCTAAACAGCATTTCACAAATTTTAATATTTTTTTAAAACTTAAAGCTACATGCAGTTAAGTATTGCAGTCTATTAAGAAAGCATGAAATATTGGTATTGTTAAAGTAGAATTCAAAAAACAAAAATAAATAAATAATTTTCCAAAAACTGAAAAGAAAATGTACGTCTGCCACTCTTGCTGCAAATGGGAGTGCCATCACAGCTGGGTTAAAGACTACCTCTGTTCTATATTTTTACAGATCTTTTTGTTTTTCTCCAAGCCTTTATGTGTAGTCATCATCAACAACCATTTTAAATCCACTGCAGGATGAAGGCCTCTCCAGCAATTTTCCAGTTCCTTCTGTTTTGTGCAATGGACATCCATTTACTACCCATGAACTCGTGAATTTCATCTGTCCCTCTCTGTCGCTGTCTTCCAGGTTTCTTCTGTGTGTAGTACAGCATTTTTGCCCCACTTTTTTTGTAATCAAATTTAGTTTACTTGGATTCTTCCTTTTTTCGTGACTTTTTTTTTTTTTTTTTTTATTGATTTGTGGATATTTGTTGCTACTGACAATGTTGTAATGGCAATTTCTTTAGTTACTTTGGTGTGATATATTGCAATTTGAAACATGTATACGTGTTCCAGAAACCAAGAACAATATGAATGTGAGAAAATTTACATGGTAAAAGCTGAATGTGGCGCTGTTGGTGCCCCAAATAGTACCAACCATGGTGGTGGTGGTGCTGTACCTTGACAGATGCACAAATTCTTTTTAATTTCTAGAAAAGTTTTGAGGTTTTCTGAAGTTTGCATAGAGAACACTAATATCTCATCTTTTTTTATTCTTTATCCATAGCAGTAAGTTACTGCTGTGGATAAAGGGAGGATTAGTATGCCTAACTCTCCTCAATGCTACATGGCTCTGACTTGTATAGCAGTTGTTCATGTGGAATAGTGCTAACAGCTTTAATCAAATCTCTTAAATCAAATTTATTTTTTGCATCCAGCTCCTTTATGACGTATAGTAGATAAGCAGATTGATTGCACAAGATCTCTCCTTAACAAATACATGCTGTAATTGTTGTATAACTGTGTTCCTGTCAAAATGGTCCTATGTTATTTCTTTTTTCTATGTTACAGAAGTCAAGCTTATAGGTCTGCAATTACTCACTTTACCCTTTGATTTGCTGGTTTGCTTGTGACCAAGGTGTTGGGAAAGGCATTGCAGCATTATGCTGTAAAATAAATGTATTTGTTGTGGTGTAATAAATTTAAGGTTAATTTTTAGATTGGATTAAAAAAAAAAAAAAAAACCCTCCTTTAAATGCTGGGAAAGCCTGCATCTACAAATACCATGAGCATACAATGTTGCTCATGAGAGGTGGTTTGCAAGAGATTGAAACTTTGTTTATAAAGTGCAAATTGTCCAGGAAATTGAGCCTTGTAACAAACCACAGTTAGGGGAATTAGCTGTTCACATTTTCAGCCATATAGACAAAGGTGTGCACTTTCTGGAAAATGTTGTTTTCACTGATGAAGCGACATTCCACCTGTTTGGCAAAGCTAACAGACACTATTATTGCATATGATGATCTGAAAATCCCCACTCAGTTCGTGAACACAAGTGTGATAGTCCCGAGGTAAATGTGTGGTGTGCACTGTCCTTCAGCAAGGTGATTGGGCCATTTTTCTTCCACGAAAACACTGAATTCTGCAACTTACCTAGATATCCTCAAATTGTATGCTGTATGCACCTCAATGAAAGATGTGCAGCCACATGTGTTCTACCAGCAAGAGGGAGTACTACTGCACTGGAAATTGCGTATGTCTACACGCTACCAAAGGTGTTCATGTGGAGGTTTACTGAAATGCAATTGTGTGATAAGAAATTCTTTGAGTTGCTTTATCTAGTGCAGCAAACTGTTTTACAATACCTATGACAATACAGTTTTAATTGAGATTCATAATCAGGTGAATAATTTATAGACACCATGTATTATGGTCCCCTGAACTTCAATTAACCATTAGAAAGACACAATATGGCCCTGGCAGCGTATGTGTCGTTAAATTCCACAATAACAACCCCTGAACTTCAGTTTAACCAGGTTTTACTGTATCATTCTTTAATTGCTGATGGTGTTAGCATATCTTTGTTTCAGTGTTCTCAATATTTCCTTACCAGATGACTTTTTGCAAGCACAGAAGCTAAGTCCCGTCACTTTTTTTCTAAAATAAAGTGTGAACACACTCCAGTATATCATGGACTCCAAAACACTATTAATTTAAGTAACAACTGATATTTCATTCTAGATTTTAGACCACCTGGAAACTCAATACAAAAGTCAAGTATTTTGGCATTGGTTTTTAACTACAGGGGATCCTTGTTATCTGAGGATAATTGGTTCCAGAAAATTCCACTTAAAACGAATCCACTTAAAATGGGGACCAATTTTTGTAATGTTTATTATTTAAATAAAACACTAAATGCAACTAAGTGTAATATTTTAAGAGTTTAAGATTCTATAACTATATAATATCTGTGTAGATACACCATCGACAACAAGAAAAACTATGATAGTAGTGTGGAAAGCATCATTTCATCTGTATCTCACATTGTGCTCATCCTTCACAACAAGTTAGGCGCCTCCGTAGCCAGGTGGGAAGGAGCAGCAGTGCATAGCACACGCTTCTTGATTAGACCGTGGTTCGAGCCCGTCACCACTAAATACGGAGGATGCGGAAAGGTCAGGGAATGACCACCGCATATTCCCGGAGCAATATGCCCTTAGTTGCTAATGCTCCTAAAAACCAAATAACAAACAACAACAACATCACAACGAGTTGCCCATGTATTGCACTACTTCAAATAAGTAACGCTTCACTAATAGAGAAGACTATTGTTACTTATTCTCAGTGGACTCACAGATGACACCGTTTCAAAGCTAGTTGGCTTTTCATCAGTGGGTGGGCAGGTACCCTGGTATTGCAAGTGAAGCGTTACTTATTCAATGCAGTACAATACATGGGAAACTCATTGTGAATGATGAATAGATATGGTGTATCTACACCGGTATTATATAGTAATGTTTATTATGTACTTTTACATAGTAAAAAAATGGATGAAGGAACTGAAAATTTTGAATTTTATTAGACATTTTTTATTATAATATGTTACATAATGTAAGGTTAAGTAAAGTTTATTGAAGTTACACTATTTTTCAGTTGTACGAATAAAGAATGAACCAGAGTTTGTGGTTTTTTTTTTCTTTTTTTTCTGTCTTATTTTTTCAGATAAAATTGTGTCGTAGCATTTAGTTAGGCCGTTAACTTCACACTTAACATTTGTTGCACAATCATGAAGAAGATCGTTCTCACAAAAATATTCAAATGCTTGGTCAATTTTCTCAAGGGAAAAAGTTTTAATTCTTTAATTTTCAAATCTTCGTAACTGCGGGGACTCAGATACTGGGAACCCCTGTATTTCTGCATTTTGATTTCAATGATGTTGATGAATCAATATGAAAAAATGTCCTTTTCTCAAAGGGGATATTTTTGCTATGAAAAATATTTGCGCACTCAGCCAAAGCAATAGGGATTTCGAGAATATAAAACTCTGGCTAAAAATTGTCACATACATTGCACCATTGCATTTACACTGTAAAATTGCTTACCTTAACCATTTCAGCAGCGAGTTTGCTGAGATGTGCGGAAATTTGCTGAAGGCAAATTTCCGCACATATATTCTACAACTGTCTTTACTCAATTTGAATTTATGCTCCCTCAGGTTCGTAATCTGAGCAAGGGGAAGCATCCCATCAGAATTGAGCCTGCTCAACCCATTCAAGGCCTTATACACCTCAATCATTATGACATTCTGATTTACTGGCCCACTCTATTACTCTGTACAGTTGTTCATTGTACTCATCAAAGTCGTTAGGCTCTAACACACTCCTACTCTCATTTTTGCTTTCCCAGTGCTTATGTCACACCAAACTGACTCAACATTGCACTGTTCATCTATGTCAACTGAATGCAGTTCCTTAGATTTAGTGTTTCTTAACAGCATAAGACCTCCTCCCTTCCTATCCTATCTTTTCTGTACACATTGTATCCCCCCCCCCCCCAAATTCCAATTCTGTACTGCTTATGTCGGTGTTACACCATGTCTGTGATATATCCCAACAATATCTGCTTTTGATGTCTTGTCTTGAGAAGCACTTCAAATTCATCAAATATATTTACTGTACGCCTGAGTTGATGTACATGCAAGTATACATGCACCTGTTCTTACTTTTAGTTGCCTTAACACAGCCCATGTATTTACTTTTTTCCTGATGACTCCCAACAGTCCTTGAAATCCCCAGCATCTTGCTTTCCAGGCTGCTGTGCCTTTTAATAGAAGCAGTACAAGAATCACTTTCACCTCTGCCTGTGGTTGCTGTTAATCTTTTAGTCTGTGAATCCTCCCCCTGCAGTTTTCTGACTCGCCTAACATTGCCTTGATAGTTGCAGTAAATATTATTGCACCCTTTCTATTTAAGTGTATCCCATCCCTGTAGAAGAACACTCCTGTTAACAAGCACAGATCACACTGAAAAAAATTCTACCCCATTATCCTTTCACAATCTCTTCAGGGCTGAATTGATTGACAAGGCTGTCATCCTATACTCCCTCTTATCATGTCTGTGCAGAATTGCAGAGACTCCCAAATTTAACCCTAATTCACAACTTTTTTTTCAACATTGACGTATACTTGTTAAGTAAATCTGCTGATCTACTGTTAATGTTGTTAGTGCCAATGTGTACAACAATATCACCTATTGTGCCCTTAAAAGATATCTGCTCTACAACATCATCAACCTTTGCCCCTGGCAGACATACCCTGGTCCTATTCCACCTATCCTTTTTGCACAATATATTATCCATCTCCCTGACAACAGAATCACTGAAATAACTAGCTCCTCTGGGTCGAGCATATTCTGCCTTGAAGATTTCTTCTGTGTTGCCTAATGCACAAGAATGAGCTCTGGTATTGAGTTGGGCAGCTGAGAGCTTGGGTTCCCAATTTTAATTCCTTCGTGGGCATCTACCTGACTTTTAAAACTCTCATAGATGCCCATCAGAACACTTGGCTAGATTCATCAGCTTTCTTAAAAATAGCCAAAAAATGGAATGCTAGAATTGGTAGGGCATTTTTTTCTTAAAGGATTACAATAACCAGTAATCCTTTAAGAAAAAGGATTACAGTGATCAGTTGTTTGGAAGGACTGAACTGAAAATTAAATTGTTGATGGCTTGGAATTGTTTAACTGGCTTTGTAGAAATGCATAAAGCACTGAGCAGCATCTATTGTAGGGGAGAGAGGGGTGCAGAACTGTAGGGCATACTTATGCTAACTTAATCATGTATTTGTAAAGTTGATGGTTGTTCAGGATAATGTGGGAAGATGCCTGGGTTATATTATTCATCCTTAAAAAAAAAAAAACAGCAGTTTTGTCCGATGGTAAGTCCACAATAAAAATATTTGCAACTGTAAATAACAAAGGTTTAAGTCTGTATATCAATCAGCATTTTGATGGCAAAGGCTGATAATATTACACCCAGATTAATAAAAAAAATCAATGATTTTAGTGATTTTAAGAATGATTTAGCCATTGTAAAATAGTAAAAGTTATATCAGCATCATAAAATCTTTGATATTTGTGTTCTTCTAAAGAATGAAAATTAATTATTTAAAGAAAATAAGTTAATTTTTCATCTTACTTTTTATATTGGCATATATACTCACTATATGACTAAAAGTATTTGGACACATACAGTCAGTTGCAAAAGGGGAGTTTTCAAAATTCAGAGTTAAAAATTCTGAATTTTGAATTAAAAGGGGATTTGAATTCAAAAATCCATGTATAAGCTACTATGTATAGGCCAAAGGTGGACCTATACATAGCATTGGCCACCTTTGGCCTGCTTGACAGCTTCAGTCCTCTTAAGTGTACATTTGTATTTTCTGCCAAAATTCAGTAGGTGTCGAGGAATTCTAGGTTTCAGGCACTACCAGAACAAACCAAGTCTGAACCAGCAGAAACAGTCTGTACTATCAGACCACCTTCATACTTTATGGTCAAGATGATACGTTGACAGGAAATTCCCTCCTGGCAATATACACAAAAACGCATTTATTGGAATGAAATTTGTAATGAGACTCTCTCCATAGCATCCTTTGTCACTGTTCTAGAAGCTATGAACATGTCATTGTAAATGACAGCACTCTTAATGCAGTTTCATATTGGGCTTAAGTGTAGCTGTCGTACTGCTGAACCATGAAGATGGATAGTTGATGTGCCGTTTCTGTGGCCTGTTGTATGTGCTATCGTGATGTTTTCTGTAGATATGTGTGAGGCACAAACTACTGTTTTTATGATTCAGTGAACACATTCTGTGAATCTGAATTTTCTTTTTTTTTTTTATAATTTATGGTCTTCCAACTTTGAATAATATCTGCTACAATGATTTGGAAGATTCAGATGAGTTGCTGTTACACACTTTTGGATTGCTGATATGGCACCCAACCATCATCCAATGTTAAGTCTAAGTTGCAAATTCAGGCATATATGCAATATTTGTGGAGGTGAGTCTAATCCTTTAGTCATATATTGTATTAAATAAGTTATATACTTTTTATTTTATTTTATTTTATTTATTTTTTTTTTTTGTTATTAGCTGAATATTGCTGTTTCTGATGTTAATGACAACCCTCCGAGATTTGAGGTACCTGATTATCAGGCTCACGGTATTGCAGAAGATGTTCCTGTGGGAACTTCAATTTTGCAAGGTAACATGTATGATAATAAAAATTATCAGTCGATTTATATATATGTATATATATATATATATTAAATGAATTAAAAGCTGTTATTCTGCCAGTTTGCTGCTAAATTTAACATTAATTGCATGTATAATTTTAGAATACGGCCTCCGTAGCCGAGTGGTCAGGAGCAGGAGTGCAGTAGCACACGCTCTTTGAGTAGACCGGGGTTCAAGCCCCTGACTGCTGAATACGGTCAATCTGCCAACCCATAATGGATCAGCGTGGCAGATTATGGTCCATTTCCCTCAGCGTGAATTGTTGAGGAGGCTTCCATCCTGCAGTGGGTTGATAATGGCTGCACTTTACTTTTTTTTTTTTTTTTTTTTTTTTTTAGAATTGGAACCTAGGCCAAATGGCAAACAGAAACAGTAAGCATTAGCCAATTATTGATAGGATGTATTGAGTGGTGCTAGCCCTCATCAATGTACCATTCAATGTATCCTTTTATCAGTAATTAGCTTCATCATCATTTTATTATTATTATATTATTTTATAATAATAATTTATTAAGAATTGTGTTTAATTATAGGGTATAACAATAAAGTCCAACTTAGGTTATCTAAATACTTGGCCTTATGGCTCTATAGGTATACTTTTACTCTGAATACTCGTATTCCATATTCTTATTAAATTTCATTTGTCATTTGATTCCCTTGGTATACAGTTCAGTAAATACTGTAATACAGCAGACTCTCGATTTACTGGGATTGGATTAACCGGGACACCTTCAAGACTCCAAATTTAAAAAATAAAAAAATAACCAGAAATCACGAAATTCAAGTAATAACTAGAATAGGTATAAACAGATATTTTGAAAGTCGTAAATAAGCTACAAGAAGCGGCGTTATAAGTTGTCATTGGGAGATTAATGTGCCTATTATCTTGCAACCCCTACTGTCTTCACACCTGCTGCTCAAAAAAAAAGAGAGAGACCAAATGTTTAGTTTATTTTAGTATGTTGCATCGATTGTTGTGTTCCATCACACTGCAAAAGAACAAATTTTGTTTCATTATTTATGTCAGGGATGTCAATTTTTTTTATAGTAAATATATATATGTTTTTTTGTTTAGAAATCGCGAAAATGATGGGTAAACGCAAAAGAGTTGCGCTTTCAGTTAAACAAAGACTTGAAATTATTCAAAAGTTTGAAAACTGCATCTGTTAAATCTCTAAAGAACCATATGCAACATTGTAAAAAATAAAGGGAAGCTATTAGATTTAAAATCAACATCGCAAAAAAGGAAAGCATCATATTGGACATGGTAATTTTTTTTTATCTATCGCCGTATTTTTTATGCAGATTGCTGAAAATTTTTTGATACAGTAAGTCCCCGACTTATGCAATTACGGATTTGCATAAATTTTTCACTCAATTTTTAAAATTTTTTTTTTAGGATTATAAAATTTAAAACAACAAAAAAATAATAATAAGCAATCAATAACGTTGATCACGGCATGCACAAATTGCACAAGTGAGATCGGAGTAACAAGCAAAAAAATAGAAAATAAAAGAAAATTGTAAGAAGAGAAGATTCTTACAATTATTTATTTATTTTTTATATATGACTGAAGATTTCAGTGAAGGGGACACACACTTCACCATAATAATGTAAAAACCTACAGAATTCCAGCTATCGTTATTTTTGCAAATGCAATAAGCTCTAGTTTACTACCCCTTTATAATAATTGTGCTAACAGAAAAGCCCAATAAAACGGAAAGTGCAAATTGTTTTTATTGATTTATGTCAGTGACCTCCAGAAATGTGCTTTAGTAAAATGTGATCTCACGCGGGTGATAATAGTGAGTTTTCGCCTTAACCTCTGAAGTACTTTACAGAAATTTTCATTTTGACTGTTATCATGGTGCCGACTAAGAGAATAAATGACAGCGCTACTAGTAAATCTATCAAGAAAAGGAAAGCCATAGAGTTGGACCAGAAAATTAAACTAATAAGGATGTATGAAAATGGTCAAACATAACAAGTATCGTGCTGAATTCAGATTTATCAATAATAATACAGTAGCAATATGTTACTAGTCATTCCTGAGTTACATAAAACTCAACGAAGTAAGAAATCCTGGAACGTATGTTGGGGACATCTGTATTTTTGGCTTAACCGGGAAATCGATTATCCGGGATTTGCTTTTTACCATCTATCCCGGAAAATCGAGAGTGTACTGTATATATTTTACAGACTGATGTAATGTTTAATCAATATTTTGATTTCATTAATCTGATCTGAAACTCTTTTTCTAATTTTCTATTTTTTCTACATTTTATCACTTATTCATATATATATATATATATATATATATATATATATATATATATATATATATATATAAAGAATCCAAATATTCCAGAGTTAAATTGTAAAATATATATATAAAATTATTAAGTGTTACATATAGAACTAACCGATTAATGCCATCAAACGATAGAACATTACATCGGTCGTTAGGTATGTCCAAATTATATAAGTTATAGTGTAATGTAAGTACCTCCATCGTTTGAAAATCGATGTAACCACTGGCCAACCGTACCTCCAGTATACATGAAAAATTACATGAAAAATATAAAATATTAGGTTAAATAACAAAATAAGCCTTACATGGGAACCCATTTTACAAGAGACTTTGTCGAGGGCTAAACCCCTACAAAATAAAATTCCACGTTAGACTGAGCCATCGGTTTCTGTTATCATCTGCGGGGGAGTGAGGTACTATTGCTTTAACTACTCTGCTTTCCGTTCGCCTTTAGTTAGCTAAATTAGCCTTTTTTTCTGCAAATTGTTCAGCAAATATTAATAATTTCTCAGTTGTGCTTATAATGTTGCAGCGATCGGTTGGGCTAAATATCATCCAGCCTGTATTCTTACAAATTATGGTTAGACATACCCCTTTTTGGACGGCTAGATTTATACTGATTTATAGTATTTACTATAACCTAATTTTAAATTAGTTGAATTATCCATTATTATGGATATTGGATTTGGTATACAGGCAAATGATAACAGAAACCGATGGCTCAGTCTAACATGGAATTTTATTTTGTAGGGGTTTAGCCCTCGACAAAGTCTCTTGCAAAATGGGTTCCCATGTAAGGCTTATTTTGTTATTTAACCTAATATTTTATATTTTTCATGTAATTTTTCATGTATACTGGAAGTACGGTTGGCCAGTGGTTACATCGATTTTCAAACGATGGAGGTACTTACATTACACTATAACTTATATAATTTGGATATATATATATATATATATATATATATATATATTAAATGAGTAATATGGTAGGTTGATAAACATTAATATACTGAAATTAAGGACTAGTGCCATTGCAGTAGATACATTACATCCATACTGTAATATTTATACAGTATTATTTTATTAATGTATTTATTAGTTTATGGGGAAGATTATCGCAAGAGACATACCTAGATAAATCTATGCAGAATGCACAAGTGAAGTACATTGCTGTAAACTTGCAATCTGGGTGACTTCTTCCAGGGTCAACCAACTAAATTGAAAGGAAAAAAACAACAATAAGAGTTTTTCTGTTTCTGTAAAGATCAACATGCACTAAGGCAAAATCAATTTTCGAGGTTATATAACAAATAACAGAATTTAGGATAATATAGTGTTAACTATATTATCCTAAATTCTATATTATCCTATTATACTCAATTAATATTAGCTATATATTAATTATATATATATTAAGTTCATGCATAATGAAACTGTCATCTCACTATTGCCAAGTTTCATTATGCATGAACTTAATATATAACAAATTGACTAATTACCTGCATATCAAAACACTTTTTACAACATCCAACACAGGCATTAGCACTTTCCAATTCTCACTAGAGGGCCACACATTATACTCTACTACATTTTCTTTTTGACTACAGTAAAATCTACACATGGTTCTTTTGCTTGGACATGGTAAGCCTGCTTTATTCTTGCTTTAGTTAACTTTATATCTTTCATTCTCTGCAGGTCAACGATAATCAATATCTACTATGCATTATATAAATTTGAAATTTCTTAATTTCTGTTCTTTTTTGTATAATTCAAAATTCTATTATTTGTTATATAACCTCAAAATTGATTTTGCCTTGGTGCATGTTGATCATTACAGAAACTGAGAACCTCTTATAATTGTTTTATCCTTTCAGTTTGGGTAGTTAACCCTGGAAGAAGTCACACAGATTGTAGGTATACAACAAGTTTTTGTATATTAACCTTTATGTATATGTAACATATTTCGCTTGTGTACTCCATAGATTTTTCTAGGTATGTCTCGTACGATAATCTTCCCCATAAACTAATACATATATTTAATAGAATAATACTGTAGTGTGTGTTAAATTCTGTTAATTTAATTGGAAATTCTGGGTATAACCTCCATGCACAAATACATGGTGGGTGACCACCCAGGTGTGAACCAACGTAAGCAGGGGTTGAGGTGTGGTGCCCACACCACATGGAGGAGTGCCGCCCCTCTATGTTACCAGGCAGTACTAGGTCGTAGATGACTCAACTGCTGCAATAAAACCACTTTGCTTATTGGAGGCTTAAAGTGGTGGAACCCATGTTTAGTTTCCAGAGCTAAGTTCTGGTCAACTCTTCCATCCTGCAGTATGATTGATGAGTTTTGAGGTTATGATGGTTATGGGGACAAAAAAGACTGGAAGTAATTGTGCAGTCATATATGATGTTCTCTGAGCACTGCAGACAGGCTGCCAGGAGAGCTCATGGGGGTTTTGTCAAAGATATACAGAAATTTTGCTAGAGGGAAAAGGTGATTATCCCTGTATATGAGGTAATGATCAGGCCACGCCTTGAGGACTGTGTACAGGTCTGGATGCCTCATTTTGGGAAGGATGTGGAGTTGCTAGAACAAGTACAGAGAATGGCAACATTGGCGAGGGGAATGAAGGGATCCTCTTATCAAGAAAGTCTTAAGTTCTGTAAATTGCAGCTTTTGGAAACTTGGCACCGGTGAGGTGATCTGATTGAGATGTTGAAGGCTTTGAATAGCTTGAGCAAGCTCATAACTGATAAGATTCTTCCTCTTACTCAGACTACACACATGAGGGGGCATAAATTAAAATTGAGGAAGGATGATTGCAAAATAGATGTGAAGTTTGTCTTTAGCCAGTGAATGGTTGATTGCTGGAAGAAACTTTCATCTGTTGTTGTGGAAGTTGATAGCTTAAATAACTTCAAGGAAGAACTAGACAAACTATTAGAGGGTATTGATAGGTGAAGTGGGTTTGCTTTCTTGCATCATAAGCTGCTAATGCTAACTCTGGAAAACCAATGAGATTTGTTTCCTTTATTTGACTGAAGCTCTTGCAAACTGAAATGAATTTTGAAAAGAAATGACCTAATAGATTGGAACCAGGGTAGTCTGAAAGTTGTGTTGCTCCCCCACATTTTCACTGAAGCAGCATAATTAGATCTTTTCTGTTCTCTTTTATTTTAGATGGTGGAATACACACAATTTTTATAGTTTGGAAGAATGGCACTTCATAAATGTATGAGCTCATGAATGACCACAGACAGGAAAAACTGATGTGCAAAGGAATTTTACTGCAAGGTTTTATTGAAGAAGCACCTCCTAAAAAGACAGTATTGCAGTAGGAACACAAGCCACAATATGATCATTTTGGATGATAATAATAATAATAAAAAAGACTGGACATTGCAGGAACAAGAAATTATTGGTCACTGTAGTTGGGCAGTCATACTGAAATTGGATCCCTAAAGTTACCAACAATTTATGTAGTAATTATAAATATAAAACAAAAAAAAGCATTCTTGTTGTAGGCATTTTTTGTTACACGAAATGAGAGTAAATAAGATAATTTAATCATCATCCAAATCTGTTATACTATACTTAGTGTTCAGGTCACTGTGATAATAAATATTGGTATTAATGACCTCCCCTTCCCCACTTACAGTTATGAATGTGCACTTATAACTAAAAAAGCAAGAAAAACACTAACAGGGAGAAAATTGATTATACTGAGTTATGCAAAGCCATTAGAAAGAGACTCAGAGGACATAAGAAGATTTAACACAAGAAAAGTAGAACAAGCATTAAGGGAAAACAAAGGATTTAAATCAACAGCCATGAGCAGTAATACAGAAAGACAAATGATACTGAAACTGAAGAATAGCGATGGTGTACTTATAAACAGCAGAGAAGGCATAATTCAAATAGCAGAAGACTACTATAGAGAATTATACAAGGAGCAGGGGAATGATGCCAGCAGTGGGGAAGATGGATTGCAAAGTAGCAACACATACGACATACAGGATATTCTTCCTGATGAGGTAGAACACGCATTGAAGAAAATGAAGAATCAGAAAGCCCTGGGGGAAGACGAAGTTACTTTAGAGTTGTTAAAATTGGGAGGAAGAGACATAACACAAAAACTGGCAAGGCTCTTCACAAAGTGCATTAGAAAAGGTGTGACGCCTAAGCAGTGGAATAATGCAATCATAGTTTTGCTGCATAAGAAAGGAGATAAATTGGAAATTATAGACCAGTTAGCTTGTTATCCCACATTTACAAGTTGTTCACAAGGGTCATTACTAACAGATTAGAAAGAATACTTGATGAGAATCAACCGAAAGAGCAAGCTGACTTTAGGACAGGATTCTCAACTATGGATCACCTTCGTGTAATATCACAGCTAATGGAGAAAGCAAACGAATATAAAACACCATTATGCCTGGAATTTGTGGATTATGAAAAGGCATTTGACTCCATACAGCATAAAGCACTTGGAGGCGCTTAAAAATTTTTATGATTGTTCAAGTCTTCTAAGCTGTCTTTGCTTGGATGTCCTGGCGTGTAATGTTTCGGGCACTGCAAGACAAGGCAAAGATACCCCATATATTATGATTTTGAAGAAAATATATGAGTGCTACCTCCTTTATTAGACTAGACAAAGACAGTAGGAAATTTAAAATTGAGAAAGGAGTTCGACAAGGAGACACAATATCTCCGAAGCTGTTTACTGCTGCCCTTAGGAAGCTTTCAGAAGATTAGACTGGTTGCAGAAAGGAGTCAGTGTGAACGGAGAGTACCTAAACTATTTACAGTTTTCAGATGACATTGTGGTCATAAGCCACGATCCCATAGAATTAGAGGAAAATCTTAATCAGTTATGCACAGTTAGTAAGGATTTCGGACTAAAGATGAATATGGCTAAAACAAAAATAATGATGAACAAGTAATGCCACAGAAAGGGAAATAATGATTGAAGGAGCAGTAATTGAAAAGGTGGAGTCATATACTTATCTGGGACAAGTTATTAGCTGTAATAATGATAAACGGCTGGAAGTCAAGAGAAGAATAAATTTTGGATGGATAGCATTCGGGAAATATAGTCACATACTGAAGAGCAATATCCCAGTTTGTCTGAAATGTAAAATAATGAACTAATGTATACTCCTCACCATGACTTATGGAAGTGAAACTTGGGCACTCACCAAAAGAATGGAAGAGAAGCTGAGAACTACACAGCGAAGAATGGAACGAATTATATTGGGAATCAGACTGTTAGATAAGAAGAGAAACACATGGATTAGGCAGCAAACTCAAGTAAAGGACATTCTTGTCAAAACTAAAGAACTAAAATGGTCTTGGGCAGGACACATAGCTCGAAGACATGATGACAGATGGACTAAGAAAATAACAGAATAGTATCCAAGAGGAGCTAGAAGAAAACCTGGAAGACAAAGGCAGAGATGGATAGATGAAATTCATGTTTGTGGGTAGTAAATGGATGGCCAGTGCTCGAAACAGAAGGAACTGGAAAGTTTCTGGAGAGGCCTTCATCCTGCAGTGGATTGAAAATGGCTGATGATGATGATGATGACTTATAACTAAATGTATTGTTTGTAGAAGTGTTTAATGGTTGATTTGTATGTGTTTGGCTGAAAAACGTGGAGTAGCTTGCAGGGAAAACTACCCTCTGCCTGATATCGGCTGACTACAGCCTTGAATGAAGACTCTAGAAGTTCCTTCAGTTGTCAATAGGAATCAAAGTAGACCTCTCCAAAAGAGTGGCAGATGGCATTGTGCCATGCAAACTAGGCTTCCACAGAGGGCCAGGTCACTACAATAGCACAAATATTACAAGATTGTGATCTCTTCTTGAAGTCACTAGTGGGTAATGTAAATATAGTTTGGACAAATATGCAGTCACCTATTAAAATAATTTTATAGCTGCACATTATACCAGGGATGGAAAATATGTTGCATGCCAGAAATTTTGTTGGCATGCAAAGAAATATTAGTAGTGTAAAGTAAAATGAGTAGCAACTTTTTAACCAATGTATTTATTTAAAATAAATAAAAAATAGTCCTGTTGGGAGTCTGTGAATATATCAAATGCCACATGTTAATATTTTTCAACTTAGGTCAATATATATATATATAAAATTTGTTTATTTTTTCCTGCTTTAAATAAACTAAAAGTACATTATGATATGCAGAGATCTCACCACTTTGAATTTGAACGCAAATATCAGTCTCATCTGGATCATAGTGAAGTAGTGGCATGTGATGCAAGAAAGCAAGTGTATGAGCTTACGCAGCATCAGCCAAAAAAAAAAAAAATTACAAAACAATTCCCACTAAATGTTTGTCCAGTTCCTCCTTAAATTTATTTAACTTATCAACTTCCACAACGACAGATGGAAGTTTGTTCCAGCAATTAATCACCCACTGGCTAAAGGCAAATTTCCGCACATCTATTCTACATCTGTCTTTCCTCAATTTGAATTTATGCCCCTTTAGGTTCGTAATCTGAACAAGTGGAAGAATCCCATCAGAATTCAGCATGCTCAATCCATTCGAGGCCTTATACACCTCAATCAGATCACCTTGCAGGTGCCTAGTCTCCAGCCGCTGCAATTTGCAGAACTCAAGCCTCTCTTGGTAAGAGGATCCCTTCATTCCCCTCACCAATCTTGTTGCCCTTCTCTGTACACGCTCAAGCAAATCTACATCCTTTCGAAAATGAGGCCTCCAGACCTTTACTCAAGGCGTGGCCTGACCATTTGCCATATACAGAGGGACAGTCACCTCCTTTTCCCTGCTAGCAAAATTCCTGTATATCATTGACAAAACCCCATGACCTGCCCTGGCAGTCTGTCTTATTGCTTTGCTTGAATAAGTTTTTTTGAGTGACATCACAATTTCTCTGTTGAAACAAGTCAGTCAGTTACATTACTAAACTACTTTTATATTTACCTGACATGCATATGTATGCAGCATCTTGTGCAATACTGTGTTTGTTCTATATCAGTGGTGCCCAATGTATGGCCTGTGCAGAAAGTGAACTAAACAGCATTTTAGAGAGTCGTGCCACTGTGTGTACAGGCATGCAAGCATCGAGCTTGACTGTATAAAACTTGTACGTGTAGTCCAGTTCAGTCATATATACGCTAAGTACAGTTATGTACATACCAATCTTTTCATATTGAGAAATTCTATTTTGATATAACTTGTTCATTGTATTGAATTATTATTAATTGGTATTGAATTAAAAAATTGTTCTTAATAATGTTCTGAAAGAGTAAAGTCGATTTGAAGTGTCATATTTTTAATCAAAGGTTTATTGAAGACTATTTCTTTTATTGAGTAAGTCGAAAATGCAGCGTATTTGATGTATAAGGAGACTGTCAGTTTTTAAAGAATGTAATTTAAAGCTACACTATGATTCCAAGCATAACTGTTATGATCAATATAAAGGAGTGGTCAAAGTTACAAAACGAATTAAGAAAACAACAAAACACGTTGAAAATGTATCACTCAAGAAATTTATCTGCTGTAAGTGCCAGTTACCAAGTTGCACATTTGAGCATTTTTTAAAGTAAACCTTCAGTTGATGGTGAAGTTGTTAAACATTATTTTTTTTAAAAAGTTGTGGAAGCCTTTTGTCCGGAGACAATAATACAAGACATTAGTTTGTCTTGACACAGAATTATGTGAAGAGTAGAAGATATTGGAAAGAATTTGTTTGAACAACTTTTGAAAAATATAAAACAGATGAAATGTTTTAGTGTGGCACTGGATGAGAGTACTGATGGAAATGACACAGCTCAATTTTTTATCTTCATATGTGGAATTAATGATAATTTTGTACCAGCTGAAGATTTAGCTGATCTACAGAGTATGCATAGAACAACTACAGGTGAAAATCTTTCTGAAAATTTTTGCCAATCTAATGAAAAGTTAGGATTAAATATTAAAAACCTGGTATGAGTTACAACTGACAGTGGAAAAAATATGATTGGTTAAAACATTGGGCTTATGGGTAGAATAACCAAGAAATGATAGATATCGGAGCTGAACCTCTGATTGGAATTCACTGCATTGTGCATCAAGAAGCTCAAGAAGTCTCATTAGTTCATCTGACATCCATTTAGGCCTAAACCTTGAACAGATAAAATTTAAATATACACCATAAATTTTATCTAAATTGTTATTAAAGAGCTCATAACTTGACTTTTGCAACTTTTTTTTTTCTCCTCTCCATTAAACCAAAAATTATCTTAAGATTGTTTAAAATTTTTTGATTATTTGTATAAGTTTAAATTATTTTAAGGACAGCAGTATTGAATTTGTTTCTCTTTGTATTTCTCCTCCACCCAAAACAATATATATTAGGAATATTTTATACATTAATTTTGTGTTAATGTATTCTATTTGAATTAATTTTTTTTTGTTTTTTAGACGTATTTGAATAATGCAATCAGTTTGACTAGTGATACTAATATTTTGTTTTATATTTTGCAGTATCAGCAACTGATTTAGACAAAGAAAAAAACTCTGATGTGTCTTATTTCTTGGATAAGGATGATTTTACCATTGATGACAAAGGGATTATTTATTCTAATAAGCGATTGGATGCAGATCTAGTGGATATTTATGTATTAACTGTTAGAGCAACTGACAAAGGAGAACCCTCTCTTACTGGAACTGCTACTGTTCGTATTTATACAGAAAACAGAAATGATGAACCACCAAAATTTAGCCAGGATGTATACACACCTAGTGTTGATGAAACTGCAGGTCCAAACACATTAGTTACCACAGTTGTCGCTAGTGATATTGATGGAGATAATGTCAAATTTGGTTTCTTAGGGGGTGGCACAGTTTCTGGAATGTTTCAGATTGATCCTAGGACAGGTATAAAATTTATTACAGATAATGTTTAATCATTACTAATGTAATTTGGAATTTAGGTAGGATGTTGTAGTTTTTATCAATGAGATTAAATATTTAGTAAGAAGCACTTGCACCACATTATGGCAGACCTAGCTGTTCAGGATTCCTGCATTAGTTTTATGATAGGATCTGGAAAGCATCTTAATGTCATCTTTATCGAATTTAGTGCCAGATAATGTCTTAAACTAATTTTGAAAAATTATTTGTGTGTTATGAATTTTTTTTTACATAATCTCATTAATTTATTCTATCATTATGTAATCCTTGCTAATCCCCTTGTCTTTCTAGATAGAAACCCTGGAAGCAGCCACTGTGACTAACCAACATGGAAAATATAATTTTGAAATATCGCACATTGTTTTATTTGTGCAGCACTAGTAACAAATTAACTCGTAAACCATTAAAATTATATTCAAATATACAAACTGCCTTTTCTTATTATTTACTAAGGTTAAGCTTCTGATTTTAAAAATGAATAATTCATGTCACAGCTTCAATCTTCCTGTTATTCTTACTTGTACAATAGGAAGACAATGCAAATCAGTTTAACCTGTTACCTAATATACTTATAATTTTCCTTCGTGTGTGATGGTACGAGAATTATATTTTCAAGAAAGAATAATGGTCCCTTATAATCACAAGTATAAAGTCCAGGTGATCTTTCATATGTAAAATAATCATTAACTAAGTGGCCTTAATTTTCATTCTCAGGGGTAAGCTTCAAATCTTGCCATCTATATGGGGCTATGATTGTTTAATTGTAAGGAGTTTTTTTTTGGCTGGATGTTTTCCCTGTACCAACATTTTTTTTTTGATCCCTTTTACAACATGCATAGGCTATGGATCAGTAAAAGGAGGTATAACCCTGCATACATAAAACATCTAACAGAAATGCTGTAAAGCATTAACAGTGAAATATTTGCTCAAGTAAATATATCACAATATTTGAGCAAGAAATTGTTGCTGAATGTGGACTTCAGATGAAAGTGGTTAGAGTTAAGATTTTCTCCCTTAAATGAACAGTGAAATTTCTTTCAAATAATAATCTTTTGTTGATGCAGTGCTTCACAAAGTCATGTGCAGAAGCACTGGTACCACCAGCATCACAGTTCACAACAGTGCTCTCCCCAGGACCTATCCAATGGCTGCGCCACCTGGTGAATTTAACCGACCACCCAACTAAAATTTAAATGATTCTTGCAGTACTATATGGTACTGCTCACTGATCGCGATCAGTATTAATTAGAACATACTATGCAATCGAGGTCAGTGCGACAGGAGCATATAATGTTAAATTATGCAATTAATTTTTGCTCTGGATCACTTAAGTCACATTTATAAATAACAGAAAAGTTCATAATATTGCGAAGTATTACACTTCCCTACCCGGCTACTTCATAATGCCACCTGGCTGGCAAAATTTTCTGGGGAGGACACTGCACAAGTATATATGCCAAAGGTTTTTCAGCCTCCTTTGTTACTGTACCATTTAAAAAAATATAATAAAATAAGTTATTGTACCACCACACTATATTTCTAAGTTTCATAATAAATTATAAAACTTAGAAACGTATGAACAAAAACTGATTTCATTGTTTTTACCCATTATAACTTTATTTTTGTAACAAAGTTGTGGTACAGCAGAAGCATCACTAACCAGTTACTGGTCATTAAGAATATAATTATTGGTCCTTATTTTCATATTGATCACTGATGGACATGCCAACATAAAAATTAAAATGATAAAAAATTTTAAAAATACTATTTCCAATTAGTGTGTGTGCTGAGCTTGCCTCATTGAGCACAATTTTTTTATATCAGGAGCAGTTTTTGTTAATTTTAAGTGTAAGCTAGGCTCAATGTGCAATTTATTTTAGTAATGATTTTTAATGGCAAGCATAGCTGAGAATCCATATTCACATAAATATGATGTGCTAAATGGAAACAAATTTTCAAGTTCTGTCTGAAAGAAGTTTGTAATTTAGTCCTTTTTTTTCCCAAAAATTTTTTGTTTGAAGTTCATTGCACATATTATCATTACAAGGAAAGTTCTCTAGATTGGTAACATTCTTGAACTGAAAAATTATTGGGAATATTTTTGGGTCACGAAATGGATTTCTTATCCAAAATCCATTATGTAGTTTTCAGGAAAGTATGAACAAAAGTCAATCAATTCTGCTTAAATATGTTTGTTATCCATTTTTACCTCTCGCTTCAATTTCAGGCCATTTTTGGTTTAAAAAAAAAAAAAAAAATCTAGTGTTGGAAAAGAGTGTCTTTTTTTTTTTTTTTCTTTTTGTTTGTTTTTTTTCCCTAACTTTTGAATCATAAATTAAAGTTTCTTTACAATCAAATTTATTTTATCCATGACGATAAATGCAGTTAAATGTGAACTCTGTAAACGAATTTAATTCATTGAGCTTTGACCTATCTTATCAACTTAATTCATTAAGGAAACAGTCAAGAGATTGGAATTTGTGTCAGGGAGAAATAAATGCACTTCTGAATGCTGTTCAAAAATTCAGTTTGAGTTTGTGTGTTAGAGAAGTGAATCATATTCACTTCCCATTTCATCATTATTTTAATTATTATTAGTAGTGGCAAATGATGCAAGAAAATTTTACACAGCCATCAGCCAAAAAAAAAAAAAGCCAACATTTGCCATTTCACGTGTCTCAGTCCATCTTGCCTAATTTGCCTAGATTAAGCATGGGCAGCCTTTTTTGTTCAGCGGGCCACTTTACTAAAAGAATGGCAAATTTACCTAATAGTCGTGACTTATAACATAAAATAATAAAATTCAACTATTTTATTATAAATAAATCATAAAAATGATGAATTAAGAAATATTAAAAAATGGTATAGTTGAACCAATAATTTTTTCATATATCTAATTGCCATTCATCAAATTCCAGAAATATATATTGTAATTATGATAATTGTATAATTATAGAAACTAAGTTTATTAGAAGGAAAATGTAACCAATTTACTTACTGTTAGTGAGATACTTGGGAGTAATTGTGCAGTCAGATATGAAGTTTTCTGAGCAATGCAGACAGGCTGCCAGGCAGGGCAGGTCATGGGTTGTTGTCAATGATATACAGGAATTTTGTTAGCAGGGAAAAGGAGGTGATTGTACCTCTGTATAAGGCAATGGTCAGGCCATGCCTTGAGTACTGTGTGCAGGTCTGGAGGCCTCATTTTAGGAAGGATGTAGATTTGCTTGAGCTTGTACAGAGAAGGGCAACAAGATTGGTGATGGAAATGAAGGGATCCTCTTACCAGGAGACGTTTAAGTTCTACAAATTGCAGCAGCTGGAGACTAGGCACCTGCGAGGTGATCTGATTGAGGTGTATAAGGCCTTGAATGGGTTGAGCACGCTGAATTCTGATGGGATTCTTCCACTTGTTCAAATTACGAACCTAAGGGGGCATAAATTGAAATTGAGGAAGGACAGATGTAGAATAGATGTGCGGAAATTTGCCTTTAGCCAGCAGGTGATTAATTGCTGGAACAAACTTCCATCTGTCGTTGTGGAAGTTGATAGGTTAAATAAATTTAAGAGGAACTGGACAAATATTTAGAGGGGATTGTTTTGTAAATTTTTTTTTTTTTTTTTTTTGGCTGATGCTGCATAAGCTCATACGTTTGCTTTCTTGCATCACATGCCACTACTACTACTACTACTACTTGCACTTGAGAAAATTTTACCAAATTTTCAAATGTAGCAGGAATAGTTGTTGCCTCCTTCAAGTTGCTTTTAAATGCATATTTGTCGATCTTGATTTAGACTTGGTGAATTTTATACTTGAAAATAATGTTTACATTTATGGGTATCGCCAAAAATTGAGGCATGTTTTCTACCAAATTTTATTATTCATGGAAAGCAGTCTAACAGAAGAGGCAATTCCAGTAGAGAAACATCTTGATTTCTGTTGAAGAAGATCACTGCTTTTAAGTTCAATGTTCAATTAGTTCCATTTGCAGCTCTTTTCTTGCCTGATAGATATCTGCATTAAAAGGATTTGAAAATAGTGTGAAATTTGCATATTTTGATTTGAAATCTAACACCAAATTCTATGTTAATGGCTACTAACTCTTCAGTATATGAAATATACTCAGAACTATTGTGATTGTAAAAGTGGTAAGTGTCATCATCTCTAAGTTGTCTTTCCCAAAGTTGAAGTTTGGTTTGAAAAGCTTTTATATGAGCATAAAGTTCATGAACTGATTTTGTACTTTTATTTTCTGATTTAGCTCGTTTAAATGAGATGTGATATCAACAAGAAATGCAAGATAACACATCCATTCAGTACTTTCCAGTTATGGAACAGATTTGCTTTTTATAAAAGTGCTGAAGAATTTTTTTTTTTTTTTTGCTTAACCAATGAACTTTGCAATAATAGACCAATGTTCTGTATTCATTCTCAAGTTCTTCAAGGAATGGCTTAGACTGGCAATGGTTGAGCCCCCTTTGATATTGTAATATTAATGTTGAGCTACAACTTTCATCACAATTGAAAATTTAAGAGATTTAGTGTACAAGTTCTCTTCTCCTGGTGTATCAAACAGCGAAAAGAAGCAAAATCTTTTTCTTCCAAGTTGAGGAAATGTATTTCCGATTTTATTTTGGAAATAGACCCACCTTATTTCTGATCATTGCTAGAGCCATATCTGTTGTCACACTTTCGAGCTTATCAAAAGAAAGATTAATTAGCATTAGTAGAGGCAAATATCTTCATGGATGCTTTTAGTTCGTTGAATATATCATCATCACCTGTGGTAGTATCATTCATACTTCAAAGGCAAAGAATTTCTTCAGTAATAGAAAAAGCACCATCAATCCCACGAATAAAAATTGCCAGCTGGGCCGTATCCGATATATCAATGCTTTCATCGAGAGCCAACGAAAAAGCCTCAAATTTAGAAGCCAGCATTGCTAAGCTTTTTTCCTATATCTGCAGAAATTTCCTCAGTGTGTCTCGTAACCGTTTTTCAGGACAAGCCAATGGCATGAACTCTTCATTCTTCTCTAGATACAAAATATTAACAGAGGTTAAGCACTCCTTGACAAATTCACCACCAGAGTAACTTTTTGAGTGTTTGGCAATTTTCTCTGGTATAACTCATAAGCAAAATTTTGTCAGAAAATTTCTGCTTTTTCAAAAAAAATATAGTCAGGCTCTTAGTCTGTTTCATCAGTTTTTCTAGTTTCATCTTTCTAATTTCTCCTTAAAGTTTATGATATGATATTCACTATGTTTTGTATTGTAATGATGCTTAATGTTGTATTCCTTGAAGACAGAAACAGTTTCAGAACAGGTTAAACACATGGGTTTGTTTTTTGATTAAAAAAAAAAATAATCATTTGTCCACTGTTCTTGAAACACTCTCTTGTAGGATAGCTTTCTTTTGTTCGACAATGACACTGTAAGGGTTATTTTTCATCAAAAATCAGTGATCAAACTTATAAAGTAAATGCACAAACACAATAAGAACTACGTACCACAAACGAAAATATTATTACTGCAGGAGCCAACAGGACTGCAGTTGCCGGTCTAAACCTGTAGCTCAATTACCTAAGTTGACAATTAGTTCAAGTTTGCAAGAAAACATGAAATTCCACAAAAGTGAAATACATTACTGTAGCACTAGTTAAAGGCGCCTCCGTAGCCAGGTGGGAAGGAGCAGCAGTGCGCAGCACACGCTTCTTGATTAGACCGGGGTTCAAGCCCGTCACCACCAAATACGGGGGATGCGCGAAGGTCAGGGAATGACCACCGCATATCCCGGAGCAATATGGCCTTAGTTGCTAATGCTCCTAAAATCCAAATAACAACAGCACTAGTTAAGTTAATTACTTAAAAATAGTTCAGAGCAAAGACCTTTGCATTCTGCAAAAATTTTAGGTAATAAAAAGGCAAAAATATGAACAAAGTAAGATTTTTCTTGCCCATCTGATTGAATTGTCAGGTGAAAATTAAAAAACGTGTCAGCTGTTTAATGGAAATGAGAGAAAATGACTGAGGGAAAGGATATGAGGATGAACTTATCTAAAACAATGATTTGAACTTATACATGTTAAAATTGCATCAAGTAGAACGGAGTCAATTTTCCTAAATAGCTAACTTAATTTTATTTGATTTTAGGCATATATATGAATTAACATTATTATATTATTTATTTTATAATAATAAAATAAATAATATAATATAATATTATATTTTTATTTTATAACCGAACACTTATACTTCTATAAAATTATCTTTCATAGCAGAATTTACACTTTACAGTATATTAAATATTTTGTCTGTATTGGTTGCGGGCCACAGGCAAGATTGCCACAGGCCCAAGGTTTCCCATATGTGGTCTAGATCTTGTTGCAATTGCATAGCCTGATTACTGTAATTAACTACTCTGCTAACCTTTATATCATTTGCAAACTTAGAGATTAAGCTGTATATGATTTTTATCATTATAAATATAGAAAACAAGGAATGGCCAAGCACTGTACCCTGGGGGACTCTGCTAGTAATATTAGTCCAAGAGCCTCCATAGCCAGGTGGGCAGGAGCAGCAGTGTGTCTCACACACTTCTTCATTAGACTGGGGTTCGAGCCCGTGACCACCAAATATGGAGGATGTGGAAAGGTCAGGGAATGACCACAGCGTATCTCCGGAGTAATATGGCCTTAGTTGCTAATGCTCCTAAAAACTAAATAACAAACAATTAGTCCAAGAAGAGCTGTACCCATTGATAACTTCTGGTTGGAAAAAAAAAAAAATATATATATATTTTTTTTTTTGGCCCCGGTTAAAAGTCATGGTGATTCTTGTAGGTTTGACATTGTGAATTCAAATATGGGAACCATATTGCTGTAACACCCACCAATTTTAAGGGAGAAGGAAAGTCAAAAACTAAGTTTCTAGTAAAAACATTTCATATATTTTAAGAAAACGTACAGTACTAAATATTGAACAATCGGTCTGTTAATCTTATTCTATTTACAAAAATGTGTATTTGATAACAAAACACTTATTTTGTTATTTTTTGCCTTTTTTTTAATCATCCATTGGTTGTTTCCCTTGCAAGATTCCAACAGTAGTTTGCCAACATATTTGGATTCCAATTTCCCTGGTATCTTTTTTCAATTTGAGAAAAGTCTTAGTGAAACCTTTCACTGTGTTTATCGGAGACCGTTCCCAAGTTTTCAGGAAAAAATCTAAATGAGAATGTAGGAAATGAAGTTTTAACGACATGTTGCCTCCCAACTCTCTGTATGCTAAAAATTAGCTCATCCACTGTAATTTTGTGATTTCTCATTGCCTAAAAAGTTCCAGCAGACATTTTCAAATACCTTCTAGGCTCTTATTTCTGTAGCATTTAATTTTTTTGTGAATTACTCATCTTGGAATAGCAGTTTGGTTTGAGGCAAGAGGAAATTCTTGCCTCAAACAGGAAAATCTTTCTCCCTTTTTGTCCGTCGCTTTCACAAATATTTTTATCAAACCTAGCTTGATGTGCAATGGAGGTAAATAGATTTTTTTGACTTATTCACCAAAGAAGCAGGATGTGCTACATTTTTCTGGTGTGGTTTTTTTCTGGCCTGGTGTAGTTTCTGAATGGTGGCCATTGTTTTATCCTGTAGTGGCATCCTTTGCTCGGCTGTCCCACACACAAAAAGCAGTAGTATTTAGTGTATCCACCTTGCAACCCAGTCAGGAAAGCTACCACCTTTAGGTCTGCACAGATATTCTATTTGTATTCTTGATAGCATATTATTTGTAAAAGAACTTGTGTGTTCTCATGTGTTTCTGTCATGTGAACTGCATGGGCCAATGGTATAGATGGATATTTATTTCCATTATGGAGTAAAACTACTTTCAACCTGACCAGTGATGACTCATTGAAAAGCCTCCACTACTTGTGGATGTGCTCCGGATGTAACTCTTTCATTAATTCATTTTACAATAAACCAAAGCCCAATCCCTGCAGTAATAGGTTATGTTCAATTGCCTCTTCCTATAAAAGGACACCTTAACACCCTTTTCAAGAAGATCCCACTGCTAAAGCCCTGATCCTAGTTATTGAGCCTTGGTTTTGGAGTGCTCCAAACATTGGACCAAATCATTCAGTTCTGCCTGCGTGATTAGATGTGAATTTGCACTATCAAGAGTTGAAAGATCTGGTTCTGTATTTGTTCTGGGTTCTGCATCCTCTGAAGACTCCTTTTGTGACCCTGAATCAGTCAAGTCCATAAGTTTCTGCCGGTTTTGGCATTGTATCGTTGTGAGGAACTGGCCTTACAGCAGAAGGTAAGTTGAGATACTCTACTTTATGCTTGGATTTCCCAGAAAAACCAGAAATATTGGCCATGCAAAAGTAACAATTGTTTATGTAGTCTCAACATTCCCACCATATCACCAGAACAGCAGAAAGCATCAATTTATGACTACCTGTTAATGTCCTTGAACATGAGCTACAGGAAATCTTTGCAGCCCATACTTTATCTTGATCTCCAATATTATAATCAAAATAGAGTTCATAAGACTTTTCTCACAAGTTGTGACAATAGCTTCCGCTGCGATTTTAATACCACTTCTCCGCAAATGTAGCAAAAGCTATCAGTCTTATTTCAGCATGAACACAATATATTTCATGTATGTTTAAGCACATAAGAACACAACTAAGAAATTGTAGGTTTTTATTTCTAATTTTAACATAGCTCATGATTTACACTAATGCACACAACACTTATTTACAAACACTAATTCACTAAAACACTTGTTCACTTTGTTCACCACTTGCTCTCTGAAACACTATTTTTTGAAATAGGAAAATGCTTGCTTGGTGCTGAACTTGCTAATATGTATACTGGCACTGGCAGAGAAGTTTCTAGAAGGCTCACAATGTTTCTGGAGAATGCTATTGAAAGTTCTAGGACTATCCAGAAACATCCTGACCACATGTAACAGTATTCTAGAACATTTTCAAATGCTCTAGAAATCTCCCAAATTTTCTAGGGAAAAAAATAGATGGAAAAGATGATTACACCAACTAAGTCTTGGTTTTCAATCATTAAAATACAATAATTGAAAACTGAGGGTGATGAGAACTTTTCAAGCACGTACCTGAGATTTTGAACATATTTCCTGCAAGAATCTGTTGAAATTATTTCTGGGAGGAAATTGATGCTGACCAGTGTAATTACTGTCTTCTCCCACTCAACCGTTTCTTTATACAGCAACTTGTCTTTTATGTGCAACAATATCAAAAGCTTTTCTGAAATCTAAGTTCTACGATGTTAGAATTATTATTTTTTATCCAGTTCCTTTGTTAGCTTATCATAGTAAAACCAATGGTCAGACAAGATCACCCCTGAAGAAATCCATGCTGTGACTGCAGTATAACTTCATTCTAGGAGATCCTGCAGTACTTTTTTAACCAGTGATTCCATTATTTTGTCTGGAACAGAAGCCAAGCCAACAGGTCTGTAATTACTTATCTCTCTTTGATCCCCCTCCCCTCTTTGTGAAATGGGGATACATTTGTGCATATCAAGTTCACAAGGACCTTCCCTAATCTCGGGATGCACTCATAAAGGTTTGCTTATCTCTTTTGCTGCCTCCTTTAATTACACAAGTTAGTAAATGTTCAAATTTAGTGCTCAGGATTTAATGAAATTTTACTTTTGCTACTTGTTCTAAGACAGTTTTTAGCTCTGGGGCCATTGGTTTTGCAGTTGGTGCTTCATGGTGTAAATTGTAATGTGTGAGCCCGAACTCAGGAGCAACTTCATTTTAGTTATTGTTGTTATTTATTTGTTATTTGGTTTTTAGGAGCATTAGCAACTAAGGCCATATTGCTCCTGGATATGTGGTGGTCATTCCCTGACCTTTCCGCATCCTCTGTATTTGGTGGTGACGGGCTCAAACCCCGGTCTAATCAAGAAGCGTGTGCTACGCACTGCTGCTCCTTCCCACCTGGCTACAGAGGTGCCTTCATTTTAGTAACAACTCCACTGTATATTTTGATGAAACATGAGAAATAAAACTATTTCAAAACAAACTTAAAACTATATATATATATATATATATATGCAGGAGGTGTAGGGGTCACAAAGACGAATCGGAATCACATAGCATTGCAGGGTCCGAAATGCCCTCGTCATGCGGTAGAGGACGTTGAACGGGAGGTCGTGTGAACAGCGTTATATGAACAGCGTGAAATGCATTAATAGATTGCTGACTTATAGGTGGCATGATATCAGTTGAGCATTTGTATTAGATATAAAACAGTCTTGTACTTGAGAAACCTTAAAGGAGTTGAATATTTCTTGTAAGTTTTCTCATATACATTAGACTTTAGAGTATTAGAGACAATAGATACTTTTTTTTTACTTTGATATTTTCTGCTTTGTTGTCACTGTATGCAGTATTTTGGCAATAGTTGAATAATTTTTTATAATTATAATTTGATAGATTTTGTTCTTCTGCATACATTTTGTGTAAGAGACTCAGGATATGAACATGACAATTTTAATTTTCTTTTTAAATTTATTTTTATAGGTGTAATTCGTCTGATTAATGGTCCTATCCATTTAGATAAAGACAAATATGAACTAAATGTTACTGCCGAAGATGATGGAGCATGCTGTAAAAATGGTGCTAGAAGTATTCATACGAGTACAGCATTGGTTGTAGTTCTGATAACTGATGTAAATGATAATAAACCTGTATTTGAAAATTGCAGTACTTATGCTCCCAAAGTTCAAGAAGGGGCAGATAGTGGAACTTTTGTATTTAAGGTAAGCATGTCAATAGTCCTGAAAACATTTTCTGCTATCTAAATTGTTTTGACTTAGTATTGATAGTGGCAAATGATGAAGAAAGCAAGCTTATAAAGCATCACCTATCAAAAAAAAAAAAAATATCCAGAAAAACCACTTCCCATGCCATCTGTCCATGTCCTACAGTAATTTGTCTAGTTCTTCCCTGAATTTATTCAAACTACCCACTTCCACAACAACAGTGGAAGTCTGTTCTAACAAACAACCACCCACTGGCTGAAGGCAAACTTCACATCTATTCTTCAGCGGCTGCCTCCATAGCCAGGTGGGCAGGAGCAGCAGTGCACAGCACATGCTTCTTGATTAGACCAGGGTTCGAGCCCGTGACCACCAAATACGGAGGATGCGGAAAGGTCAGGGAATGACCACCGCATATTCCGGAGCAATATGGCCTTAGTTGCAAATGCTCCTAAAAACCAAATAACTAACTATTCTTCAGCCACACTCAATTTAAATGAATTGAGGAAGTATGGTTGCCTGATAGCATTTGAGACTAAGCACCTGCGAGGTGATCTAAGTGAGAAAGAATGCCATCAGCTTTGAGCTTGTTCAATCCATTCAAAGCCTTAACACTTCAATTCAGGTTACCTCGCAGCTGCCTGGTCTTCAGATACTGCAATTTGCAGAAGTGAAGCTTTTCTTGGTAAGACCACCCCCCTCTTGTTTCCTTTATCAGTCTCAGTGTCCTTGTCTGTACCTCTTCCAGCAGATTTACATTCTTCCTAAAATGAGGTCTCCAGCCAGTAGGCAGTATGCAAGATGTGGCCTAACCATTGTTTTGTACAGTGGGATAATCTGCTCTTTATCTCTCTGCTAGCAAAGTTCCTGCATATCCTTGACAAAGCTTCATGAGCTGTCCTGATAGTCTGTAATGGGAGTATGGCATTAAGTACCCTTAATGCCATAGTGCTTCAATTTCTATAGCAGTCTTATTTGTATAACTGTATCAAAAGCTTTCCTGAAACTCAAGTATATATCAATTTTTATTTATTTTTTTTATGCGAACTCGAAAGATATTAGAACCTATAGTACTTAGTACTGCATCTGGGTTGAAGGTGGAGAGGATCAAAGAAGTGTTAGACTTGAATTTCTGTACATTTTAATTTTAACTATATAATATCAGTGTAGATACACCATAGTTTACCTATAAATTTAACTACGTACGTAGTGTAAAGGCATTATTTAATTTTAATTCATATTGTGGCTACCTTCAGAATGAGATACCAGGTATTGCACTACTTCGAACAAATAATGCTTCTCTAGTAGAGGAGACTACTGTTATTTATTTTCAGTGGGCACCACCACCCAGATGGCACCATTTTGAAGCTAGTTGGCTTCATCATCGGTGGACAGGCAGGTACCCTGATAATGCAAGCATGCCATCACAGTTGTGAAGTCATTCCACAATATGAGAAATGCCAAATGGTGAACAGAATGATACAGTATTTTAAGATTAAATGCACAAGGTGTAATATGATATGAGTTTAACTTAACTATATAATATCGGTGTAGATACACCATACTTTACCCATAGATTTAACTACATATATAGTGTAAAGGCATCATTTAATTTTATCACATATTGTGGCTACCTTCACAACGAGATACCAGATATTGCACTACTTCACAATGACTATCTCGTGAAGGTAGCCACAATATGAGATAAAATTAAAAGATGTCTTTACGCTACATATGTAATTAAATTTATGGGTAAACTGTGGTGTATCTACACTGATATTATATAGTTAATTTAAACCCATATCATTATGCCTTGTGCATTTAATCTTCAAATTTTAATTTTAAGGAAATGTGTGAAGGGAGGTTGTTCCAGAAAATAGAAGTTGACAGAATAAACGAGGAAGAATGAAAGTTGGTTCTGTGAGTTTTTAATTGGAGAGTACATGGATGCTGATTAGTTGTGGTACAGGTTTGGAAGCCAATTCAGAAGACCAGTGCTCATGGAAGTAAATCTATAGAAAAGTATGCAGGAGAAAAAACATATATGAGACAGAAAATGGAGAGACTTCGTAAGAGATGGATCATTAATTAACTTCACTGCCCTCTTCTTTTGAATGGAGTCTAGAAGCCTGAGAGAGGTTATGGGGCCACTGCCCCAGATGTGGGAATAATATTCCTTGGTAGGGCGGATTTGAAATTTGTACAGAGTTGAGTAGCTGTTTAGAAAAAAAGTAATGCTGAGAGCAAAAGAGAAAACCCAGTTTATTATATGCAAAGGAAGCAATTTTTGTGATGTACTTATGCCAAGAGAGATTAGAAGTCAGGGTAATCTGTAATAGAGATGTCTTGTCTAGAAATCTAAGTGTCATCGAAGATAAGCATAGGATTGAAAGAATCCTATTTTGCGAGATATAAGACAAAGTTTTAGAAGGATTGAAATTGAACTAGGGTATCTTGCCTGACTGGGGAATTACATGGAAATTAGCATTTAACAAATTGGTAGTAGATATGAGAGGAGTTGAACCTGTTGGTGCTTTCTAACCCATACAAAAATATGGCTACGAATAACAAGGAAATGTGAAAATATCAAAGAAGGTGATGACATTGGCGAATAAAATTGAGTTGTTAGACAAAATTTCTAATGGTGAAAGTGTCTTCTCAGTGGCAAAACATTATAAAATCAATGAGTCAACGGTATGATCAATCAAAAAATCGGAAGAAAAAATCCGCCGTAGTGTCAGTGAAAACGCGCTAATTGCTTCAAAAATTTGCTCTGTAACTCACGATGTTAAAATAGAAAAAATGGAAAAGGCTTTAAATCTGTGGATAGAAGACCGAACTCAAAATAAAATTCCGTTAAGTTCACTCATAATTCGTGAAAAGGCAAAACTCCTTTATCAACACTTTAGCGAAACTGGTGATAGCACTGGCGGGATAAGTTTTTTAGCTAGCAAAGGCACTGGTTTGAAAGATTTGTTTGAAATTTCTAATAACCATTACATTTAATATTAAATTGTTTCTTATTTTCATTTCGATGCCATATGCTTGCATTTCACTATGTACATAGTCATATTATGAAGGTACATATAATACATACATAGACAAAATTTTAGACTAGTTTTTCTTATATTTCATACTTTGGAACGGAACCCCTTTATTACTATGAGAGCCAAAACTCAGTATTCGTGGCATTTCTGAGGAACGTAACCCCGCGAAAAGCGGGGGTTTACTGTACACAAAACAATGATGGGCCCAGCACTGAACCCTGGAGGACTCTGCTAATAACATTAGTGCACGTAGAGCAGTGTCCATTTATCACCACTCTTTGCCATCTCCCACTCAACCATCCCTTTATCCATTGCAGTAACTTGCCCTTAATGTCATACAGCTCCGATTTGTACAGTAGTGTTCCATGTGCAACAGTATCAAAAGCTTTCCTGAAATCCAAGTATATGATATCAAAATTATTTTTTGCATCCAGTTCCTTTGTGACTACACTGTAGTATCCAATCAAATTGGTCAAACTAGACTTTCCCTTAACAAACCCATGCTGTGTCTGAACTATTGCTGGTCTTGTCTAGGTGGTCCTGTATCACTCTTTAACCAGTGACTCGATTATTTTCCCCAGAACAGAAGTTAAACTAACAGTCTATAATTATTTGTGTCTCCCTTTGAATCCCCCTTTGTGAATTGGAGATACATTGCACATCTCCAGTCCATGGGGACCTCCCCTGACTGTAAGGATGCTCTCATAATTATGGCTTAGGATTTGCTTACTTCTCTTGCTGCCTCCTTCATTATAACTAGATAGATTCCATCTGCCCCAGGTGAATTTTTTATGTTTAACTTCAACAATTTCTCCTCCACTTTACTCTCAGTTATTACAAGATTCTCTAGCTTACTTCCAGAGTTGAATACACCTCTGGCATTCCCCTCGCTGAATAACTCCTCATGTGTGAATGTCGATGCAAAATATTCATTTAGTTTGTTAGCTACCTGAGCAGGGTCATCAACAGTTGACCCATCGATATCAAGTGGACCAATCTGATTCATCCCCTTCCTTCTAGAGTTTACTTAAGTAAAGAACTCTTTGCTGTTTTTCTTTGCATCCCTTGCCAAAGATTTCTCGTAATCTGCCTTTGCCTGCCTAACCTCCTTTGTAACTTGGTTACAGATCAACTTGTATCTATCATAGGTTTCTGTGCCACGTGTTAATTTATATGTATCCCATGCATTTTTCTTCTCTGTCATATGTCTCATTAGTTCATCTGACATCCATTTAGGCCTAAACCTTGAACAATATTTCTTAGTTGGTACTTAAAGCCTAGTAGCTTCCAAGATAAGTTCTTTGAATGCTTCCCATTTTGAATTTGCTGTTGGTAACATCTTCAGTTGGTCCCACTGTATAGAATTTAAATACTGTCTCAGACCATATAGTCGTCTTTACGAAAGCAATAACCCTTCCCTTTACCCCTGATGGTAGTTACCTCTTTGAGTAAATCTCACTTCAGCACACTGTGATCACTGCCACCTAGTGGTTCCTTTATCTGCAGATTCTTAATGCATGAAGAATCACTGCTGATAATCAAATCAAGAGTATTACTCCCTCTAGTTGCCTCCCGAACATGCTGATGTAGAAAATAATCATCCAATTAATCCACAAAAGCCGTGCTAGTGTGTGAGTGACCAAACCACAAATTCTAGTCAATATCTGGGAAATTAAAATCCCCCTTTACAAGACTCTCTGATGTACTGGCCCACTCTATTTCCCTGTACAGTTTCTTATTATACTCATCAGAGTCATTAGGCCTATAGCACACTCCTACTCTCAATTTTGATCTCCCAATGTCACACCAAACTGACTCGACACTGCACTGTCCATCGATGTCGACTGGCTTTACTTCCTTGGATTTTATGTGTTTCTTTACTAATAGCATAGCCCCTCCTCCCTTCCTATCCTGTCTATCCTTTCTGTAGACGTTGTACTCCCCAAATTCCAGTTCTGCCTTCCTTATATCTGTGTGACACCACGTCTCTGATATCCGAACAATATCTGCCTTTTAAGCTTTGAGCAATACCTCAAATTCATCAAATTTATTTACCAAGCTCCTAAGAAGCTCCATGAATTGACTAAGAAGCTCCATGAAAATGTACAATATTTATCTTATACCAAGGAACTTGTGATCATACCATGTAACAGCACCGTGCTTTATAACTTGAAACTATTTTCCATTGCTTCTTTCAATGTTCAATCCAAATTTGCCCTTTGCATACAAACTTTTTATTACCCTTTAACTGTTATCCATGATGTCATAATTTTCTGAAAATTGGGATAGATTTCTAGGTACTTTGTATATAATCTTTTTAAAGATTAATTCCAGATTCTTGTTATATTCTTGACTTTTTTTTTTTTTTTTGTTTATAATTCATGTTTTGAATATTTTTAATATTTTGAATATTTGATGTGACATTCTCTGTTTGGCCTAAAATGTTAGTTTTTTTCCCAAGATTAAATTCAGTAGTACACTTCTCTAAGATAATTGCATAGATAATTTTTGCACTCAGCTTTATTTCCACTTTATATATTGATACGATTAATGCCACACTACTGTCTTCTCAGAGTTGTTATTCAGAAGCTCAATGTTTTTTTTTTTTTTTTTTTTTATGTGAACCCCAAACACGAGAGGTATTAGAACCTATAGTACTTAGTACCGTGCTTGGGTTGGAGGTTGAGAAGACGAAAGAAGATATTTGTTGACATTGGACTTGAACTTCTCTAGATTGTAATTTTCAGGAAATACGTATGAAGGAAGGTTGTTCCAGAAAACGGCAGTTGAATGAATAAATGAGGAAGATGAAAAGTTGGTTCTGTGAGTTTGAAGTTGGACAGTAAATGGATGTTGGCTGGTGGCGGCACGTGTTCGGACTGTTTTGAAAGAGAGAGCGGGAATTATAGAAGCCAATTCAGAAGAACGGTGCCCATGGAAGTGTCTGCAGAAGAGGCATGCAGCAGAAACAGTACATTTATGAGAAAGCGAGTGCAGAGACTCTGTTAGAGATGAATCATTAATTAACCTAACTGCCCTCTTCTGAATGGAATCAAGAAGCCTGAGAGAGGTTTTGGGGGGCACCACCCCAGATGTGGGAACAATATTCCATGGCAGGGCGGACTTGCGATTTCTACAGAGTGAACAGCTGTTTGGAAGAAAAGTAACGCTGAGAGCGAAAGAGAAAACCAAGTTTTTTAGATGCAGAGGAGGCAATATTTGTAATGTGCTTGTGCCAAGAGATTAGAAGTCAGGGTAATCCCCAAAAGAGATATATCATTTTGCCTAGAAATCAAGAGTGTCACTAAAGATAAGCATAGTAGCAGAAGAATCCTTTTTGCGAGATATAAGACAAGACTGAGTTTTAGAAGGGTTGAAATCAACTAAGAATTACCTGAAGATCGGTATTTAAGGAATTGGTAGCAGATTTTCGAGAAGTTGAAGCTGATTGAGCAGGACAAGGTTTCTCAAAATGGAAAGTGGAATGCAATGTGCTATCATCAGCAAAACTACGGATAGGATTTCCAGTCAATGGAAGAAGGTCATTAATATACAAGAGAGAAAAGAGTGGAGGAAAGAACTGAACCTTGGGGGACACCGGCATTAGTGGAGAAGTTAGAAGACAGAGAGCCATCTACCATCACTTTCAGTGAGTGATCAGAGAGAAAACTGGATAACAAATTACTAAAAACAGTTGGAAAACCATAAGATGGAAGCTCGTTTAGAAGACCTTTATGCCAAACACGATCAAAAGCCTTTGAGATGTCAAGAGCAACTACTTGTGTTTCGCCGAACCTTTCCATTGAATTCGTCCATAAATGGGTAACATAAGCCAGAATATCACCGATGGATCGACACTGACGGAATCCATACTGGCTATCGTTGATCAGACGGAAGGTTTCTAGGTAGTTTAAGAGTTGGCGGTTAATTGATTTCTCCATTACTTTAGAAAGAGTAGAAGTAATTGGATGGGAGGGATTTGTCACCCTTTTTAGGAACTGGCTGGATATGAGCAAATTTCCAAGCAGAAGAAAAACACCTTTGGAATAAGAAAGTGAAAAAAAGGCTGCAAAGAATAGGAGTAAGTTCAGGAGCACAGGTTTTGAGAACAAGTGGAGAAATACCATCAGGATTTTGATGAATCTCGATCTTAGCATCAAGATTCATCAAAATCCTTCTGATATCCTTTTGACGAAAGACCACAGGAGGCATTGAATGGAGCGTGTTGGGAACGGTGGGAGGTGTTTTACCAAGATCATTAATACATGAGCTGGAAGAAAAATGGGATGTTAGCAGGTCAGCTTTATCCTTTGCTGAAGTGACAACAGACCATCTGGTTTGGACAGAAGTGGAAGCAGAGATGGGCAAAAGTTGCGGCCAATAGCTTTGGCAAGAGACCAGAATGCTCAGCTACCATTAGGGCAAGAAGCAAGTTTTCTACTCTTAGCCTGTTCAAACTCTAGTTTGGACTGATTAATAACTGCTTTACAATTGTTGCGAGCTTTGGTGTAGGCAGAAAATGAAACTGAAGAATTAGAAAGAAACCAATTACGATATGCAACATTCTTCTCTTGAACAGCCTTAGCACATTTATTGGAAAACCAAAGTTTAGATAAAGGACGAGATTTTAAAGTGCAGTGTGGGATAAAGGATTCCATTCCTGGAAGAATAATTTCACTGACACGATCTGAGCAAACATTGACATCAGAAGTTTTGAATCAGTAATCCGACCAAGGAAAAGAAGAAAAGAAGTCTCGCAGGTCATCCCATTTTGCATTCTTGTAATGCCGAACAACACGAGGTTGGGAATAGCCATGAGATAAAGGTTCCATTGGAGAAGAGACAATCACCAAGTTGTGATCTGAAATGCCTAAAGGACCTCTCACTTTGACCGTGTACTTAGAAGGGTTGTTTGTGAGAAAAAGATCAAGCGTATTGGCTGTATGATTAGGATTGTCCAGTATTCTTGTAGGTAAATGAACAATCTGTGCTAGGTCATTAGTAATTGCAAAAGCCTCAGCATCTCGACCTGCTGGGTCGGCGTGACTAGAAAACGGAAGCCAGCTGGAGTTGTGAACATCAAAATCACTAAGGAAAATTACCTCACCGTTAGGAAAGTTGGACTGGAGAAAGTCAAGTTGCAAAGAGAGGAAGTCAAAGAGCCCCAAGTGATTAGTGGAGTTGGGAGAATGGTAGAGACAACAGATGAATTTGACACAATGAGGTAGAGAGATTTTAAGCCAGAGAAGATCAAAGAGAGGAGATTCCAAATTGCCAAGTCTCTGACAGGGAATATCAGAATGGACAAATGCACAAGTACCACCTTTAAGGCGAAAGGAATCATACAGCGAATAATTTGGGCATCTGAGATGAGCAGTTGAATCAACCAATAACTGAGATTCTGTCAGAAAAAGTACATGGGGTTTGGCAGACTGCAAGTGGAAATGGACATCGTTGAGATTAGAATTGAGACCACGTATATTTGTGAAATGAATTAGGAAGTGCTTGGGAGGTTTAGATCGTTTCGCAGATAAGCTTGCTCTAGTAGTTTGACAATTCATGGTGTATTCAATAGTAAGAAAAAGTGGGTGGGACATGTTGTATGAAGTAATGAAATTTTTGGATATGGCGTACACGTGGTAAGAATATACCCAGATCCTTGACATAAAGTGGCCTCGACAATGCTCCCCGCATAAACACTACTCGGACTCCCTCCAGTCACTATCTGGCAGAGTAGAGGTAGCAAGATTATACACTAGCTGATCCAGAAGCCTCCTAGAGAGTTACCAATAGGTTCGGTCCAGTGTACTAACTAGCGGCCAGCCTGCGAACACCATTTTAGAGCTGTGCCCTCGAAATGTAAGGAATATTGGATCTCGCCACGGCGTTCATCATAACCTCAAAAGTCATCAATCATACTGCATGGTGGAAGAGATTGGGAAGGGTTGACCAGAAGTTAGTTCTAGAGACTAAACATGGGTTCCACCACTTCAAGCCTCCAATAAGCAAAGTGGTGGTATTTCACCGGTTGATGAGAGTCATCTACCACCTAGTACTGCCTGGTAACATAGATGGGCGGCGTTCCTCCATGTGGTGTGGGCGCCACATGGAGTGACGTGATCATGACATTATTTTTTTCTGACGCTTTAAGCATATCAGTTCTAACTTATCTACACTTGCTTCCTTTCCATATGCAACATAACCTTTTCTACCTCTATAACAGAAATATTATCTGAAATTTACCCCATTTTCTGCTGTTTTGGGATTCTGACTAAACACCAAAAAATTTCTTTATTTTCTCAGTATTTATTTTCCCACATCTTTCCCAAATATTTTCCTTAGTCTCTTTCATCCATGTCTGAACCTTGTGGTTTTCTCTATATTCCATTTAATTAAGAATTCCATAAGGAATTCTTAATTTCCTGTGTTTACAGAGCTTCTCTTATAATTCTTTTCTTCCACTAAATTTTTCCCAGCCATTCTTCATCAGTCAGCATTAGGAATACAAATATTCCTTCTTTTGAGATGGTTTCTACATTTACTGGTGGTTTACAAATACGAAAAATTTCAAACTCTTATTTGCTAATTATTTTTGCTAATAATTAGCTATATTTGCTAATTATTATTTGCTTTTATTTTTGATTCTGCAGTAAAACCTGGTCAATTTTTGAAGTTCAGGGAACCAAAATAAGTCTGTTTTGATTTAAACTTGTTTGAAGTAAATGTTTAGAACATGCTGGTATTAATTAATCAAGAAATTGTTGGATACCATTATTAACACTGCAGAATTTTCATAATTCTTATTCAAATTAGTTTTTAGTTTTGTTGTTGGTAGTCTTTTGTAAATAGAGAATTAATGCATTAATTTATTCAAGATGAGAAGTTCAATAAATTCCTTGTACATAACAAGATTACTAAGTTTAGTTTTTTCTACCTTTACTAGTCATACAGCCAAAATATGTTGAAATAAGCATTATGTTGTTTATTATGTATAATTGTACATAATAGATTGGAGGGGGTTCATCCATGGGATAATACTTGGAATTCATTCTAAAATGGGTAGATTTTTTGCATTATTACTTTCAGTAAACTTCAAAACTAAGTACAAACTTCTCCCACTAATACACCATGTGAGCTGGTAACAGCCTAATTCTTTAGAACAGCTGAGAAGCAGACAGAAAATGCCCACTGTCTAACTGCAGCTTTAAAACAAAATGTTTTGATTACATTTGCAAAATTATACCTTGTTATATGGAATTGTCTTTATTTTTTATGCATTTAAGTAAGTTGCTATTTATGGAGAAGATTAACATTGAAAGCTACTTAAATATTACACACTGTGTATAATATTTTCTTAACAAATGTATAACAAATAAAGTGGTTTTCAGGACCTTAAGACTTTCAGTTTGAATGTGGATGTATGTGATAAAAGTTTTATATCTTTTGTTCTTTTAACTTGGCTCAGAAAAGTAGTAAAATAGTATTGAAAACATGAGAAAAGCTCTTGAAAACGCTTCATGGTTAATCACTTCTGTAAATAATGATATACAGAAATAACGAAATAATGACATAAATAAGATACACAAAAAATAGATTTTATTCTACACAACCAAGATAAAATTTCACAACTGTATTCAAGTGTACATTTTTTTCCAGCAGTACTAGCACACTGGGCCCTCTCTTTCCTTAGCTGCTCAAAACTAGCATCAAACTGGCTATTAGTTGCACGCAAGCTTGCTGTGATCAGATTAATAGCTGTAATTATCAATAGTAGGTAGCACTGTATTTTGAAGTTCACTGAATGAGTGGAAGTGCGTGAAGAGAGAAATGTAATTTTTTTTTTTTTGTGTGTGGCATACAAGTAAGTAAACAGCAAATAATATACCAAAATATGGATACTGTCCTTAGAAGGTATATACAGCTATGCATACTGAAGATCATAGCAAATATTTTAACACACTGCTTGTAATACACATACACCAAGCTGTATGTCTATTTTGGGAGGAAAAATGAAACTGTTTGAACTTTGAGAGAATTCAGAAAAGTATCACAGGATTTTTAAAATTTTGCGAAATCTTTTTTCTTTTTAAATTTCTTGCACATAAAGGTTTTTACATGTGAGAAATTTAAAAAGATTTTCCATACCTTATTGTGAATTCCTTAAGAGGAATGCTTAATTTTTACACCCTTCAATTGTAATTTTTTTTTTTTTTTTTTTTTTTTTTTAAGAACACTTTCATTGTCATTGTTTGTCTCTTGAATTGAGCACACACAGTGACTTGCATAGCATCTGCATTGGGAATCATATTTTATATTGTTAGCAGTCAGTGTGTTTGTTTATTTTTTATTTTTCAGCAGTGTAAACAAAGTGGATTATACACTGATGAGCCAAAACATTATGACCACCTACCTAATATGATTTGGTCCTCCATGTGCAGCCAAAACAGCTCATACCCGATGAGGCATGAATGCTAAAAATTTCAAAATGTGTCTTGTTTTATCTGTACTGACACATAACCAGCAGATCCTTTAACTCTTGTAAGCTCCGTGGTTGAGACGCTGCAGATCGGAGTTGCTGTTCCAACACAAACCACAGATGCTCAATGGGATTAATGTCTGGGGAATTTGGAGGTTAGGGCAATACCTGGAAGTCTTCCTCATGTTCTGCAAACCAGTCTCGAACAATCCAAACAGTGTGGCATGGCACATTATCCTGCTGAATGATGGCACTGTCAGAGGGGAAGACCATTGCCATGAAAGGGTGTACCTGGTCAGCAATGATGTTTAGGTAGGTGGTATACATCAGAGTGCCCGACACATGGATGACTGGGTCCAGGGTATCCCAGCAGAATATTGCCCAATGCATGACAGCCGCTACTGGCTTGTTTTTGTCCCACAGTGCATCCAGGTGCCATCACTTCCCCAGGTAAACAACGCACAAGTACCCGGCCGTCCACATGGTGCAACAGGAATCATGATTCATCAGACCAGACAACCTTCTTCCAATCACTCAAGGTCCAGTTTCGATGCTCACATGCCCATTGTAGGCGCTGTCAGTGAACCGTGGTTAGTATGGCCACTCTGAGCGGCCTGTGTCTATGCAGCCCCATTTTCAGCAGGGTTCGATGCACTGTGTATTGTGACACATTACTCCCTTCACCAGCATTCCAATTACCGGTGAATTGCACCACAGTTGCCCTTCTGTTGCCATGTACCATCCGGGAGAGCCTTCGCTCACCTCGAGCATCAATGAGCCGTGTGCAGGCAAAACACTGTGCGGGGGATCGTGGGTTTTACCCCCTCGGACCACTTTCAGTACATACCAACCACAGCTGACTGTGAGCATTCCACCAGCCGTGCCGTTTCGAATATGCTCTGACCCAGTCATCTGGCCATTACAATTTGGCCTTTGTCGAACTCGCTTAAGTCTGCTGCCTTTCCCATCTGAAGAACAAGAGTAATGCTGATCAACAGAGCTCAGTATCAGGTGTTTTTTATACCATGTCCTGACCTGTGCACACTCCGTAGTTCACCTGCAGTTGCTTCAATTTGCATAACAAATCGCTGGTCATAATGTTTTGGCTCATTGGTATATATGCATCTGGTAACATGAGTTTTGTGAATTCTCAGTGATTCTGCACACAGTGCTTGGAGAAGTCAATAGTAATGTAAAATTTAAAGGTGTACTATATAGTTATACTGCACTGCACTGCACAGTACACTAGCAGATTTTCATTACAGTTCTGTTTGATTTCATAATAGCAGTGTTTTCCTGTGGTTGGTTTTTGCAACCACAGGAAAGTCTTTTCAAATTAGACAAGCTTTTCACAAGTCATGGAACCCAATCCAGATTGCAACCTTCGTTTTAGATATGTTTTGAATAATACATATTAAATACATTCAGAACCCAATATTTCAGGCCATGAAACGGTAGCAACTTAGAAATACATTACATTTGCAAATAATCCAATATTGAATTAAGGAGGGTATACTGTAATTATTGCTGAAGATGCAAAAGTATATATGCTTGGTAGCTGAAATACTGTGCTCGTAATTTGGAGTGCTGGGCTTGCACAGCATTCTGTGAGCCCTTTACCATTATTGTTAGGTTTTTCTTTCCTAGTTGAAATATCTTTGTAGATAATTGTCATTTTGTGCTTTGTTACTTAAATCTCTAATAAATATTCTTACTCTTCATTCTTGATCATTATCTGCTACTGTTCTTTGTATGATATTAACTACTGTTCTTTGTGTGATATATTAGCTTATCAGAGGCAGCACCCTGGATTGTGACAGTGCTGCCTGCTCTGTCAGACCAGAGTTTTCTTTGTTTCAAAACTGTTTTTTTTTTTTAAATTCTGTTTGTATATTAATGTTAATAATAATTATTATTGAAATGCAATTTTTTCTTCTTTTTTTCCCCTGTTATATCTAGTGACAACTTTTATTAATTCTGATAAAAATAAATTATAAACATGATAAACAAGTATGTTGTGAAATTGAGGATTGAATATTGGTACCTATATGAAAATTTGTTTTGGGGACCATATCTTGTTTTCTTGAGTCTAATTTACGCATCAAACCACAAATTCTTTTAATAGTCTGTTGCTTCTGACCGTATTTATCTTTCCTTCTCTATTACACCTCCCTTCTTGATTGATAAACGAAGTTATTAAACAACATGCTTTTGCAAATAAACTTCATTTAGCATTAGTAGAGGCATATTGATGCAAGAGAGCAATCTTATGTAAAATCAGCCAAAAAAAAAAAAAAAAAAAAAAACACTCTCCTATTTAACCCCTCTGTTTGTTCCAAATACCTGTCCAGCTCAGCCTTAAATTTATTTAGGCTATCAACTTCCACAACAAGGGATGAAAGTCTGTTGCACCAACCAACTACCCACTGGCTAAAAGCAAACTTCTGCACATCTATCCTGCATGTCTTTCCTCAATTTGAATTTATGCCCTCTCAGGTGATTATTCTGAGCAAGAGGAAGAATCCCATCAGCATTGAACATGCTCAAATTATTCAAGGCTTTGTACACTTCAATCAGCATTAGGTGCCCAGTCTTCAGACACTGTAATTTGCAAAACTTAAGCCTTTCTTTGTAAGAGCAACACTTTGTTCCATTCACTAATCTTGTTGCCCTTCTCTGTACTCGTTCCAAAAGCTTTACATCCTTCTTAAAATGAGGCCTCCAGACCTGTATACAATACTCAAGGTGTGGCCTTACAGGGGATAATCACCTCCTTATCCCTGCTAGAAAAATTCCTGTATATCATTGACAAGACACCATGAGCTACTCTTGCAGACTGTCTACACTGCTCAGAAAACTTCATATCTGCCTGCACAAATACCCCCAGGTCCTTTTTGTTCTCTTCCACTGTCAGTGTAGTACCACAGAATTGATACGTTGCTCTGGGGTTACTGCTTCCTATATGTATCACTTTACATTTGTCAATGTTAAACTTCATTTGCCACCTCTCAGCTCATCTGCTCAACTTTTCTAGATCCTGTTGTAGCAGCATACTGTCAGTGTCCTTAACAACTCTTCCAACCTTTGTATCATCTGCAAACTTGGACATTAAGCTTGATATACCATCATCAATATCATTTATAAATACAGAAAACAATAATGGACCCAACACTGAATCCTGAGGGACTCCACTAATAACAGTCCACAATGAGCAGTGACCATTGATTACCAATCTGTCTTCTCCCGCTCAACCATCCCTTTATCCATAGCAGCAATTTACCTCCAATGCCACACTGCTCCAATTTGTTCAACGGTCTTCCATGTGCAACAGTATCAAAAGCCTTTCTAAGATCCAAATATATGATATCAAAGTTATTCCCTGCATCCAGTTAATTTCTGACTACATCATAGTATCCAGTAAAATTGGTCAGGCAAGACTTTCCCTTAAGAAAACTATGCTGTGTCTGAGCTATAACTGAAGTCTTGTCTAGATGATCCTGCAGTGCTTCTTTAACCAGTGCCACCATTAATTTTCCTGGAACAGAAGTTAAACTAACGGGTCTATAATTAGTTGTTGCCCTTTGATCCTCCTTTGTGAATTGGGGTCACATTTGCACATCTCCAGTCCATGGGTACCTCCCCTGAGTCCAAAGAAGCTCTCAAAATTATGGCCAAGGGTTTGCTTACTTCCTTTGCTGCCTCCTTTAATATAATTGGATAGATCCCATCCACCCTGGGTGTCTTTTTTATGTTTATCTTCAATTTCTCTTCCACTTTCCTTTCAGTTATTACAAAATCATCTAGCTCACTGCCAGAGTTTAATTCACCTCTGGCATTCCTCTCCCTGAATAACTCCTCATGTGTGAATATAGATGCAAAATACTCATTTAGTTTGTTAGCCACCTGAGCAGGATCATCAACAGTTGAACCATCAATATTCAGTGGACCAATCTGATTCATCCCTTTCCTTCTAGAGTTTACATAGGTAAAGAATTCTTTGCTGTTTTTCTTTGCATCCTTTGCCAAAGATTTCTCATAATCTGCCTTTGCCTGCCTAATCTCCTTTGTGACTTGGTTACAGACCAGCTTATATCTGTCATAGGCTTCCATGTCACCCATTAACTTATATGTATCCCATGCATTTTTATTCTCTGCCATATGTCTCAGTTCATCTGACATCCATTTAGGCCTAAACCTTGAACAATATTTCTTAGTTGGTATGTAAAGCCTAGTAGCTTCCAAGATAAATTCTTTGAATGCTTCCCATTTTGAATTTGCTGTTGGTCCCACCGTATAGGATTTAAACACTGTCTCTGACCACCGTAGTCACCTTTACGAAAGCAAAAACCCTTCCCTTTACCCCTGATGGAATTAACTCTTTGGGTAAATCGCATTTCAGCACTCTGTGATCACTGCCACCTAGTGGTTCCTTTATCTGCAGATTCTTAATGCATGAAGAAACACTACCGATAATCAGATCAAGTAGTTGCCTCCCGAACATGCCGATGTAGACAATAATCATCCAATAAATGCACAAAAGCCTTGCTTGTGTGTGTGACCAACCCACAAATTCCAGTCAATATGTGGGAAATTAAAATCCCCCATTATAAGACTCTGATTTACTGGCCCACTGTATTGCCCTGTACAGTTTCTTATTATACTCATCAGAATCATTAGGCCTATAACACACTCCTACTCTCAATTTTGATCTCCCAGTGCTTATGTCCCACCAAACTGACTCGACACTGCACTGTCCAGCGATGTCGACTTCACTTCCTTGGATTTTGTGTTTCTTAACTAATAGCATAACCTCTCCTCCCTTTCTATCCTTCCTGTACACATTGTACTCCCTAAATTCCAGTTCTGAATTCCTTATATCTGTGTGACACCACGTCTCTGATATCCCAACAATATATGCCTTTGATGTTTTGAGCAATACCTCAAATTCATTAATTTTATTTACCAAACTCCTAGCATTGGTGTACATGCAAGTATACTTGCACCTGTTCCTATTCTTACCTACCCTAACACAACCCATGTGTTTACTTGTACCGCAATGACTCCCAGCAGTCTCTGGAATACCCTGCATCTTGTTTTCCAGGTTGCGCTCATTCCGGTAGAAGCAGTGCAAGAATCACTTTCACATGTGCCAGTGGCTACTGTTAATCTATTAGTCCTTGTATCCCACCCCGAGCTAGCAGTTTTCCGACCCACCCAATAATGCCTCAATAGCATCAGCAAATATTCTTGCACCCTTTCTATTTAAGTGTATCCCATCCCTGTAGAAGCAGTCTCCCCTGTTAACAAGAGCTTGTGCTACAATTACTTAGTAGATGACAGAGTAGTTCATTACAGTGCTACTGTGCACTGGAATTTTATGTATTGATTTAAATCCCAATTCGAAGATTTTAACAACATTCACATTAATTTGTGGAAGTCTGTAATACCTGAGCTACAACACTTATGAAATATTTTAATACCATTTCAATATTTATTTGTATCATAATTCAGCCATTTTTGGGTTTTTCTATTTTTAGGTTAAAGCCATAGATTTGGACAAAGGTTATAATGGACAAGTTAGATATTCAATTGTACAACAGCCAAATCAAAGGGAAACAAAATTTGTTGTAGAAGAATTTACTGGAAATATCAAAACAAACAAGGTGTGTTGTGAAATTTTGCTATTTTAATTCTTTATTTTAAAATTAAAATTTCTCTATTCTCTAATACCTGAATATTTGTAGAAGAATAAGAGAAATTTACCTCAATATGATACATAGAACCTTCCGTATGATACTGTCCAGCAATTAAAGTGAGTATAAAATTAATGCAAAATGATTACAGTTACAAAAATCAATTAACCGTCTTGGTACGGTCCTGTAAGCCTAAATTTTTAACCCTAAGTCTCCCTGAAAAAAACTAATTAATCCTCTAATTTCTACTTAATTTACAAAATCGAAACCCTCAATATTCATAAACAAGTGTTTTCTTTAAAACTATTAATTAACACGAAAATAGCAAAAATGTGCTATAACATATGACTTTTTGTAATTATGACTGCAAAAACAAACAGCCTTCATATTGATTATATAATGTGTTACTGCATTCGTTTGAATTTTGCACATCATCACGGTGCCACACGGAGTGATAATTGACGCTCAAGCTTTCGTCATCAGCGTTACTAAGGTGATACAGAGATAAAAAAAAGTACGCAACTGTTTCTTGGATAAAACAAACAGTTGCACATTATTACTTTCTACCAATATTTTTCATTATAGCTCTGTTACAGTATTTTGATTTATTGCTTTCCTTATTTGGTTAGGCAACAACGTTTACTGGATGTGTATTTATCTTCTAACGAAATTTACAGAAAATAAATCTATTGTTAGCTGTGTTATAAGTTATAAAATAATTCGTTATTATGTGGGTAGTGGAGAATATTTGATGCTTCTAACATGTACTTATGTACTTTTCAGTAATCCCTCTGGAAATATGGCAAGTTAGCTGCATTATAAATTTCAAACGTCACTGTATAGCTTGTCCTTGAATGCAAATGACTATGATTACTTTCAAGTGACCACATGTTTTCGCCTTGTACAGATGTTTTATTGTGGATAGTTCCTTGTGGTGAAATCAATCAGTAGTAGTCCTTTATTATACCAAGTAATTCGTTATGGTGGGGGAATGCAAACAGTTTTTGCTCCTAATTGATGTAGCACTTTCGATTTTCCCAAAGCGGATCATTTGAAAATACAAGAAACAGCACCACATTTAGCAATCACGGGCTTTATTCTGTGAAATAACCTTCCCACAGTAAAACAAAAGAAGATAATAGGGAGTAAGTCTTTTTCAGTGGAGTATATCTTTTATTGCAGCTCAGAACAAGAAATGCAGACTTCGAACAACATGTGACTGTGGATGGTGAAATTTTTTTTGCTTGTGTAGTAAAAAAGAATTTCCCCCTTTGTGATAATATCAAATGCATACCAAGGAAATATTTTCTAACAATACTTTTGAACAGTCAATTAGGCGTAATCTGTTAGCTTTGTATTGTTAGAAAATATTGCAGTTTTGTGACCAATACACATTTCAAAAAACAGTCCATTATTCATAGCGGATGATTTTTTTTCCCTCCTTTTGTGCACCAATTTTCGATGTTTATAAAGCAGCTATCAATACAAATATTTTCTTGAAATTTAGTTAGAAAATCAAATGGGAGTATAAATGGACAGAAGTTGTGACCAACAGTTTTCAGCATTTAGATTATCCATATCAAACAGAATACTTTATTTTGGTTTTAAAATGTGGAAAATAAGGTGTTTGTACAGGCTTTTTTGCATATTTCAAAAAAGGAAAAAAAAAAAGTTCAAAAAAGCAAAGGTTACTCCCTTTGTCTCTCACATTGGAAAATAGGTGGAGAAATGCTATATTTTTCATATACTCTGAAAGATTTCCAACAAATTGTTGCTTGTTTATTTTGGATTTTTTTTTAAAACCTGCTGGAAACCATTGCCAGGGGCTTGAAACAATCCTCGATGTGTGTGGGGGGGGGGTTAGTTTTTCTACACAGAAGGAATAGCCTTGCTAAGGTACTATTGGCCATGTTGAATTGTCTGCTGCCACAATGGAGAAAATAGTTTAATACTCTTTCTGGTTAATTGTAGAATCCAAAGAAGGAATAGCCATGTTGAGGTATTGGCCACCTTCGTGTTAAACTACAATATTTGTTTTAATAATGGAACAATCTGTATCTGTTGTCACAAAGGAGAAAAATTGAAATCTTAACACTGTTTCTGGTTAGTTTTAGCAGTTTTGAAAGGTTTTATTTCAAAACTTCCACAGTTATTCGGAATACAATTGCACAAGAAACTGAATAGCCATGCACAAAAAGCAGTGAAGTTGCTTTTTTTTTGTATCAGATTATTGGATTGCTACCTTATTGTTGTCATTTGATGACTGCCAATTATTGTTTATAGAAACTTAATCTTCTTCTTGGAGAGTAGATGGCTCTGTAAACTCCAAAAAACACAAAACCTCTTTGCTTGTGGCTGCACGTGGGTAAGAGATAAGATAAGCTTTGGGCTATTAGAGTTATATAATACTAACCTATTCATACTATAAAATCAAACCCCTCATCTTACTTCACAATATAAGATGTTTGATCTTTCATGTTAGTACAAAATGATGCTTTGGCCATTTGCTTATTAATTTTGAAAAAAATGTTTTTGGGTGTCATTCTGCTTCAACCAAGTCTAATTATTAGAAGTTTTATGAGTTGTGATTTTTAAAACCTGGCATATATGTTGTTGAGAGTATTTGTTGCAATTTCAAAATCACCAGCAGGGTCCTTTTCTGTTTTTGTATCTTTGTCAATTAACTCAATTGGCTTAAGCTTTCTGTTGCTTATAATTTTAAATTACAGTAGTGGAGGAATAGGGTTATTATAAACAGCACAAAGAAACTTTGCAGTACAGTACATCATGCATTTATGGAAAACACTAATTTCGATTAGTGGAAAACACGAATTCACCAGTAACGAACTTTCCAGCAACCTGAAAGCAGTTATTAGCTCATATACAGTTTGCCCATTTTAATCCAGTAGCATTTCTGCTCTATTCAAAATATGAATTTATAAAATCTAGGAACAAATGTCTTATGTTATTATTAATAAAAAATTATGAAACTAAATATGCTGTTGTCTACTTTTAACAACCTAAATCTTAGCTGTTTTTTATGAAATACATAAGATTTTCATTTCTAGTGACATTCACATATAATCCTTTCACGTATGAGTTCCTGAAATTTGTGGGGCCTGTGAAAGTTAATTCTAGGAATGCACTTTAACTTGCAGCAAACAGTTTTCCAAATCCACGGGCCCATAGTGGCTGCAAGCTTCCACTGGTGGCAGGCTCTGTGTAGTGAATTTCTTTTAATATTAAAAAGCATTTAAATGCTTTTAAATATTACTTAATTATTTTTTCGTTATAATTTTGATTTGACCCGTAATTAGAATGAAATTACTATTGAAAATCAAATCAGAATTGGAAGAAAAATTACAGAAAAATACAAAAGCTCTTGTTTTTTATATGTATTATTCTCTATATCTATTTCTGTATCACTTGATCCAATTTTAGCTTTTAAACAGACAGCTGAAGCTGATAGGTGTAAGATATTTCTTGTGGTTTTCAAAGCTATTTTTCTGATCTCTATCTGTTATGCCTGCATTTATTTCAAAGTGCAGATAAGGTATAGCTATATCACCTGTGATATAAATGAACAGACTGAAGCCATTACTTATGGCATTTGAAATTGTGGTGGTTGCTAAATATGTGGAAGGACTGAAGTTGTCTCAACTTACTAATTTTTTTTATCTATTTTAAGTTAAATAAATGCTTTTTTTTTATATATATATATAGGTATTTGATAGAGAGGGAGAAGATGGAAGATTTGTAAGTGTAACTTTGAAAGCAACAGATAGAGGCAATCCTCCACTAGAAGGCGTTTGTTCTTTCAAGGTAGAAATTACAGATGTTAATGACAATCAGCCACTGTTCCACCGGACAGAATATCAAGAAAATGTGAAGCAGGATGCCCCAGTTGGAAGTAATATACTCCGTGTTGCTGCTTCTGATGAAGATGCTGATAATAATGGAGCAATATCATATAGTATAACAGCTGCAAATAAAGGAGACCTGGAATACTTCGCAATCAACCCAGATTCTGGATGGATTCACTTGACTAAAGCATTAGATGTAAGAATAACTATTTTTTACCTTGCTGTAATTTGTAATATATAATTTTGTGGCAGAAAATTCTGTTTGTTAGGATATTTTGTTCCAGCGGATCTCTGGAATAATTCCACTTTTTTATATAATTATTATAAAAGTAACAAAAATAATAAAAACACATCAACTCTATTCATAACATTTATTCCTTGCAAAGACTAAAATAATAATGGTAATACAGTGGTACCTTGGTTTGGAAGCATAATTCGTTCCGGAAACGTGCTTGTAATCCAAAGCACTCGTATATCAAAGCGAATTTTCCCATAAGAAATCATGCAAACCCAGATGATTTGTTCCAAAACTCAAAAATATTCATATACTGTAAAAATGATTAATACGAAATACATACATACCTTTTCATATTTTTAATATTTAAATTTAATATACATAAAGCAATCGGATTTGTGGTAGGATGACTTTCACTGTCACTAACGGAATCACTGCTATCTGTTGACTCTTTCTTTTTGTGCGACTTTAACAAGGATCCTCTCCAATGACACTTGCCTCCTCTTGAGGATTTCACGGAAATATGACAATTGCATTGTCGTTAAACAGATTCATCACTCGCACTATTACAAAATGAGGGAGCACACTTGATGCACATAAACAAAGCTGCTCGCGTGTAGCAACTGAATAAACAACACCGTAAAGGCAGAGATACACTATTAACACCTCACATTTTACTAAAGCACATTTCTAGGGTTACTACCATAAAACAATAAAAACAATTTCCAGTTGCATTCCTGCTAGTGGAATCTGTTATAAACTGGTAGTAAACTCGATCTAATTGCATTTGCGATTATGCCGATAGCTGGAATTGTGTGGGTTTTTACGTTATTATGGCGAAATGTTTTCCCCTTCACTGATATAAAAAAACATAAATACATTTTCAGAATCTTCTCTTCATTCCTATCGTGTTGCGTTCGGTTGGGGTGATTCTGCGTTCGACTGCCATTTCTTATAAACACAAAGGCGAATCGTGCATAAGTGAATTCGGTTCGTGTTATATAAGCTATCGTTCGTGTATTTATAAATCGTGTATGATCGAATTTGTGTAGTGTAAACACGTGTTATACGAGGACTGACTGTACTCGTATTGCAAGACCTCGCTCGTTTATCAAGTTAAAATTTATTAAAAATTTTTGCTCGTCTTGCAAAACACTCGTAGACCAAGTTACTCGCAATCCAAGGTACCACTGTAGTCATATAGTGCAAGGAAGCCACAGGCTTTTTCTGCACTGATGGGGGACAAAAAAAGAGAGAGAGAAGATAAGAAAACACAATTATTTGCTTCCCTTTGAATTTATTCAAACTGTCAGCCTCGGCTACCTGTGTAGGCATCCTCTTCCACCAGTTGAACCCTCACTGGCCAAAAGAATTTCCCACAATCTAGTTTAAAACTCTTCCCCTGTAATTATTTAAATTTATGCCCTTGAGTTCTGGAATTCTCAATAACAATGAAAATTTTTCTGCACTGACTGGGGGGGACAAAAAAAGAGAGAGTAGATAAGAAAACACAATTATTTGCTTCCCTCCTCACATAGGTAACTATCTAGTTGACCTTTGAATTTATTCAAACAGTCAGCCTCGGCTACCTGTGTAGGCATCCTCTTCCACCAGTTGAACCCTCACTGGCCAAAATAATTTCCCACAATCTAGTTTAAAACTCTTCCCCTGTAATTATTTGAATTTATGCCCCTGAGTTCTGGAATTCTCAATAACAGTGAAAATTCTGTCTTCATCCATTTTATTAACCCCTCTCAGAGCCTTATAAACCTCAATCAGGTCACCTGAGGTGCCTGGCTGTCAAGCTCTGTTGTAGCCCACGTATAGAGTCTTTCCTCGTATGATCACCCTTTTGCTGATCTCACCATTCAAGTTGCCTGTTTTTGGATCTTTTTAAGAAGATCATTGTCTTTTTTTCAGATGAAGTTTCCATAAAGGTGAAGTGCAGCCATTACCAACCCACTGCAGGATGGAAGCCTTCTCAACAATTCATGCTGAGGGAAATGGACCATAATCTGCCACGCTGGTCCAGTGCGGGTTGGCATATCGACCGTATTCAGCAGTCAGGGGTTTGAACCCCGGTCTACTCAGTGCGTGTGCTACTGCACTCCCGCTCCTGACCACTCGGCTACGGAGGCCGAAATTTCCATACTGAACGCAATAATCCAAATGTGGTATTATAATTGCCTTATACAGTGGGCTATGACCTCCACTACAGGATAATTTTTGATAAATCATCAATAGGACACCATGGGCTTTCCTGGCTGCCTGTTTAAACTGCTCTGAAAACTTCCTGTCTGCCTGTTTAAACTGCTCTGAAAACTTCCTATCTGCCTGTTTAAACTGCTCTGAAAACTTCCTATCTGCCTGTTTAAACTGCTCTGAAAACTTCCTATCTACCTGTATTATAGCTCCCAGTACTATTCCTTTCTTCCTCTACTGTTTTTAATTCAATCCCATCAAGTGTATAAATTTTCGGGTTGCTACTTCCCAAGTGTAACCTTGCATTTTGCCGCACTGAAACATAGCTACCAGTTTTTTGCCATTCTTGCAGCCTGTTCATCCTGAAGAAGTGCTGCTTGGTACTGATCATTAACTATTCAACCAATCTTTATATCGTGTGCAAATTTTGACATCAGGCTTTCTATCCCATCGTTGATGTTTATGAAAACCAGAAACAACAATGGTCCAAGAACCAATCCCTTCTGACTTTACACCAATCTGAAGAATATCCATTAATCACAAGCCTCTGCTTTCTGCCCTGCAGCCACCCAACATGTTCCAGCTTATACAATAACTCAGTACCTCTTGTGAGAGATACTGAGTCAAATGCCTTGTCAAAATCCAAATAAACCACGTTGAAGTTGTTTCCTACATCCAGCTCATGAGTAATGGTGTAAAAATAGCCTACTAAGTTAGTTTAACATGATTTTCCCTTAAAAAAAATCATCTGTGTTGCTCAGAATGCCATACTGTCTAAATGAGGAAATTGTGCTCTTAATTTTTGCTTTTTCCCTACCACAAGGTCAGACCAACTGGTCTGTAATTAGAAAGTTTATTCTTAGAACTGCCTATATATATTGGTGATACATTGGAACTTCTCCAGTCCAAAGGAATCTCTCCCGAGTCCATAAATGCTCTCATAATTAACTTTAATTTTTTAATACACTTCCTGGTTTCCCTCAAAATTACTGGGTATATGGCATTAGCCCCAAGAGCTTTACTTGCCTTTATGCTCAAAGGTTTTTCTAATAAATAGTTGTCTGTAATTTTGAAATCACTAATTTAATGACTTGTCTTCACTTGCACGACCTCTTCTCATCATGAAGTGTCTTTCTTCAGTAAAGACAGATGCAAAGTACCTGTTCAGTTCATATGCAGCATCAACTGGGTTGTCTAAGACTATCCCACATCCAAGGGTCTGATCTAATTTGCTTGTTTCTTCCTTGTATTCACATACATTAATAATTTCTTGTCCCCATTCTTTGCTCTCTAAGGCAGTGTTTCCTCATACACGGCTGTAGCCTCTCTAATCTTATCTCTGTACTATTACTAATATTTCTAATAAAGTACTATTACAAATCAACTTGTTGTAGGCTTTGGTGCTTTTCGTCACTCTTTAACTGTCCCGTGCTATCTTTTTCTGCTCTGTTTGACCAGTCATCTCTGCATTCATCCATTTCGACATCCTCCTCCTCCTCCTGCAATATTTTCTTAACGGTATGTATGCATTCATGGCCTCTGTGATTTTTACTTTTAAGGTATACCATAATTCAAGTATATTTGCCCTCGATCTGCAATCCACCCAATTAATTGATGCCATATAGCACTTTAAACTATCAAAGCCCCCACCCCCTCTTCTGAAATTTAAACCTGTGCCTTTACCTTTAACTACTGCAACATCTTCCCTCTTCCAACTCATGACTGCTTGTGATCACTACCTACCTACCTGCCAATGGTTTTTGTATTTTAAGCCCTGTGATGTCATCTAATTTGGGAGTAATGATGAGGTTAAGAATATTCTCACCCCTAGTATTACCTCTGACATGCTGGTACAAATAATAATCTAATGTATTTAGAAAAATTTTTCCCCAAGATGAATTTTTCTCCTATTTATTCCATTCCATCTGGGGTAGCTTGAATTCACCCATAATAAGAATTCATGCTTGCCTGCTCATTCCATTTGCATGTAAAGATACTCATCATATTCTTCATGATCTGCTCTGTAGATTACAACTGTCATCATACCTTTGCTACCAACTATCTCACACCACACAGATTCCATGCTGGCAGATGCAACTTCAGGCCCAGCAAAAGCTCTTTTTGTGCTCAGGCTGCTTTTGACAAGAAGCATGACAAGAAGCATTTCTGTCTTCCTCATTGTTCCTAAATACATTATATACTGGAACCATACCATACTGGAACTATTGATCCCCAATTTTTGGGTGGCACCATGTTTCTGTTAGTCCTATTATGTCAGCATTAGTTGTCTTAACCAGGAGTTCAAATTCAGCCATTTTGTTAACAACACTTCTGATTACTGCAAGCACAGTTAATACTAAGTATTCTTCTGTAGTTTACTTTGCCAGGACACTGCTTGAAGATATTTAGGCTTGTTTCCCTATCTTTCACATCCCAACCATTTGAAACACTGCTACCCTTAGACCATCTTGCCAACATTGGCTGTTGTGGCAACAAACAAGATTTCTTGAGGTGAGTGCAAGCATTACTTTGATCCCCATCATTAGATAAACATGGATCTATATTACCCATATCCCCTCTAACTAACAGTTTCTCTGAATCCTTAAGATATTATGAATGATACGCAGAAATCCTAGCACCACCTTTGTTCAAATAATTACCATCTCTACAAAATAGATTCCTTCTACTTACAGGTGTGAGCCACGCCAATAAAATCCCCCCCCCCAAAGGTTTTGCAAATTCCCTCAAATCTCAAGTTAATCCGCAAGGCTTTTGGCACATAATCCTTCATATCACGTCTTGGCAGAATTGCGGACACAGACATTCTGACATAACCGTGGCATTATTTTTAAGCTTGGTTCTTTAATTATCCAACAAAAGGTCATGTCATGGTTGTTTAATATTGTTAGTCCCCACATGAATAATAATGTTCTCTTCTCTTAAAAGTCTGACAATATGTTGGTAATATCAATTATTGCTCCTGGCAAGCACACCCTTTTTCTGGTTTGTCTGTCTTTATTACAAAAAATATTATCCATTTCCCTGACAATAGTTCCCCAAAAAAACTAGAGCACTTCAACCAGAGTAATACACAGTTGGCTATTCTTATCTGGACCTGAATCAGGGGTGCATCATTTGACAGGTCATGAAATACTCTAGCACCTGATGAGCTCCCGGTTACATTTGTTTCTAGGGTAATCAAGTTCTTCTCATAATGCACCAAGTTCTAATTTTAGATTGTTACACTCCTTTCATCTGTTCCAAAGAAAAGATTTGCCATTTGAGCTAGGGATGTCTACTAGACCAACCTTAGAATACATGCCACAGGCTATACAAATGACAAACTCATGACTTGCACAAGAAATTCCTGCAGGCATTTTCATCTGGTTTACAATATCCTTTGACTTCGTATTGTAAATGGATCTTGTAGCAACCATTATTAAGGTAAAATTTGAACTTTACAAAGATCACAAAATTTAAATTTACAATATATTATAGGATTTAAATTAAACTGTTAACAAAACTTTAATCACTAGTGAAGTTAAATTTCATTAAAATATCATAATGTGAACCCAATAACACATTGTTTTTTGGTAATTCCTTTCAAAATGAAGTTAATTTTCACTGTATAACTAAGCTATTTATCTCTCTAAAATGTCATTTTTAAGGTCACGAGTGTGACCTTAAGGCCATATAAAAGGTTGTGAGCATGGTTCGTAAATTGTATTAGTTACCAAAATGGACTACACTTTCGTTGTTATCATATGTTCTGTTATAAGAATCAATTACGCCTTTGTGATATTTTTCTAAAGCACATTTCTGGAGGTCACGACCATAAAACAATTCACACTTTCCAGTTTATTGGGCTTTTCTGTTACTGCAAGCAACTATAAACGGGTAGTAAACTTGATCTTCTTGTATTTGCAAAAATACTAATAGCTGAAATTGTGTGGTTTTATGTTATTATGATGAAATGTGTGAATCCCCTCTACTGAAATCTTCAATCGTATAAAAAACAAATAAATTTTCAGAATTTCTCTTCATTCCTTTTTTTTAAAGTTTGTAAACTTGTTACTGCACGTGAATCGTGATAGTTGCAATTTGTGTGTGTCATGAAATTTTTATGCGTGCAACCGTGAAATTTATAATTAAAAGAGATTATCTTGGAACATTTCTGAAGACGACTCCTTGTGCAACAAACTGAGTGCCGAGCCAATAATGAGTGATCAACGAGTGTGCATTTAGTCGATGATGAAGAATAAACATTTTTTAACATTTGTAAGTCATAAATAATTTCTCTATTATTATAATTTGCTTGATTTTACAGGCTACGCTTTCATTTCTTTCGATAAATCAATCATTGTTTAAACATAAACTAATTAGCTAACTAATTTCATTGTTAATAACATAACCCTTTTTTTAATATTGTCTATGGGAAATAAATTCCCGCTTTACGAGTTTTCGCTTTACTAGCACGTGCTAGGAACGAATTAACTCATAAAGTCGAGAATTACCTGTATATTAAAAAAAACCCTCTAAATTATTCCGAAAACTAGCCTTCTATGAAGTTCTGAAATGCACAGCCACCATATATAATCAAGTGCAGCAATATGCTATATGAGCATGCACTGGTTAACATCCGTCCAACGAATCTCAACATTAGAATAATTCACTAATGTTCAAAAATTAAATTACAAACAAAATCTGTGGTATCAAGAAAAATATATCTGATGAATGGAATTTTGTCAGATCTTTTGTGAAGAGTGAAACTCAGTTTTATTGAACTTGAAAAGAGCTTGAGCTATGATAATAATCATAAAATTATTATGAGTTGTTTCTGCATAATTCGTGTACTTAATATGGAGTGTAATCACCCACAACAGTCAAATAACTCCCATAATGAGCTGTCATGCAGCTGATGATTAAGGCCTTATGGTAAGAGTAGGATTAATCTTCTAGTGGCTGTTGTGTTTTAGGTGCATTACCAACTTAGACTGTATTGCACTGCTGTTTATTTTAGGGGCATTATGGCCTTGTGCCGTAAAGCCCATAAACAAACAAACTGTGTATTATGTCTCTACAAGTGTAGGGTCAATTTATGTTGTGCAGGCTGAAATACCCTGAATAACTCATGAGGGGAGTACAGCTGAAGAGGCCTTTAGAAATTCCTAGAGTCATTGGTGGAACTTTAACCCAGTCTCCTTCCTCGGACAAGTAGTGATACCATTGTACTGTCACTGTGGAGCCTATTTCTCCACATTAACAGCTTTTAGCACATATACTTTTCTTGGAAAGTGTTTGTTGTTGTTGTAGTAGTAGCAGTGGCATTTGATGCAAGAAAGCAAGTGTATGAGCTTATGCAGCATCAGCCAAAAAAAAAAAAAAATCACAACATTCCCTCCAAATGCCTGTCCAGTTCCTCCTTAAATTTATTCAACCTATCAACTTCCACAATGACAGATGGAAGTTTGTTCCAGCAATTAACCACACGCTGGCTAAAGGCAAATTTCCGCACATCTAATCTACATCTGTCTTTTCTTAATTTGAATTTATGCCCCCTTAGGTTCGTAATCTGAACAAGTGGAAGGATCCCATCAGAATTCAGCGTGCTCAACCCATTCAAGGCCTTATATACCTCAATCAGATCACCGTGCAGGTGCCTAGTCTCCAGCCACTGCAATTTGCAGAACTTAAGCCTCTCTTGGTAAGAGGATCCCTTCATTCCCCTCACCAATCTTGTTGCCCTTCTCTGTACACGCTCAAGTAAATCTACATCCTTCCTAAAATGAGGCCTCCAGACCTGTACGCAGTACTCAAGGCGTGGCCTGACTTGCCTTATACAGAGGGATAATCACCTCCTTTTCCCTGCTAGCAAAATTCCTATATATCATTGACAAAACCCCATGACCTGCCCTGGCAGCCTGTCTGCATTGCTCAGAAAACTTCATATCTGACTGCACAATTACTCTCAGGTCTTTCATTTTCTACCACCTTAAGTGTAGTACCACACAGTTGGTACGTTTCTCTGGGGTTACTTCTACCCATATGCAGTACTTTGCATTTGTCAAGGTTAAACTTCAGTTGCCACTTCTTAGCCCATCTGCCCAAATTATCTAGATCCTGTTGCAGTAGCACACTGCCATTACTGTCATTAACAACCCTGCCAACCTTTGTATCATCTGCAAACTTCGACATTAAGCGTGATATACCTTCATCAATATCATTGATAAATATACAAAACAACAGTGGACCTAACACCGAACCCTGTGGGACTCCACTAATAACATTAGTCCACGAAGAGCAGCACCCATTGATTACCACCCTCTGTCTTCTCCCACTTAACCATCCTTTTATCCATTGTAGCAACTTACCCTTAATACCATTCTGCTCCAATTTGTACAATAGTCTTCCATGCGCAACAGTGTCAAAAGCTTTCCTGAAATCCAAATATATGATATTAAAATTATTTTTTGCATCCAGTTCCTTTGTAATCACATCATAATATCCTATCAAATTTGTGAGACAAGACTTTCCCTTAACAAACCCATGCTGTGTCTTAATTATTGCTGCAGTCTTGTCTAGATGATCCTGCAATGCATCTTTAACCAGTGACTCCATTATTTTAACCTGAACAGAAGTTAAACTAACTGGTCTGTAATTACTCGTGTCACCCTTCGATCCCCCTTTGTGAATTGGGGATACATTTGCACATCTCCAGTCCGTGGGAACCTCCCCTGAGTCCAAGGACGCTCTCATAATTATGGCTAAGGGTTTGCTTAGTTGCTTTACCACCTCCTTTAATATAACTGGATAGATCCCATCCACCCCAGGTGCTTTTCTTATGTTTAACTTCAACAATTTCTCCTCCACTTTGCTTTCAGTTATTACAAAATCATTAAGTATCCTGCTACAATTTGATAACCTTCTGCCATTTTCAAACCTTAATAATTCCTCATGTGTGAATGTAGATGCAAAATACTCATTCAGTTTGTTTGCTATCTGAGCAGGATCATCAACAGTCGAACCATCGATGTCATTCACTTCCTTAATGCATCCTAGACATGTTCACCTTAACCTGGCAGTGATCACATTCCATCTGATGGGTGCAGTGTAATGAATCTTTCTGCAAAAATTATTGGTTCAAAGTTAATGATTGAAACTTCCTAAATTTAGACTGTTTTGCTAGAATTGTTGAAGTGAAATATTACTTTTTTTCCCCCTATCATGGTGTAATTGTAAGAGAAGACTTGTGAGGTTTAGTGTGACCACTTTTGCAACACTTTTTTGTTTAGTGGTCATGCTACATACATACATGTCTCTCCCCATCAAATATATAATTTGCTGTGTATGTGCATGCATTCATTTTTATTTATTTACCTAGTATATGTGCAGAAATATGCACATAATTTTATATTTTGTGTACTGTTAATGATGTGAAATTTGAATATTTATATGCTGTCATCTTTTATATATTTTATTTTTACTTATTTTTAAATTTTTATAAACAATATATATACAGAAGTATGTTCTCATGCAAAGATTTGAAGTTTTGCCTCCTAGACAAATTTATGAACTTGAAAATGGAACTGACTAAATTCTTTTAAATTTTGAATGTTTTATTTGTTTATTTATTTTTTGCTGAATTTTGAACAGAATTAATTGTTATGTTTTAATGAAATTTGCATGTCAAAAAAAAAAAAAAAAAAAGTCTTTTTTTTTTTTAAATTTCAAATATTTCATTAAAAAATAAAATTTTATATAAGTGGTAATAAGGTTATTACTAGTATATACTCCAAGCAGAAATAAAAAGAGAGAGAGAAAAAAAAAAACCTTTAAAAGTAGTGCATTCTCCCATCCTCTTTTGTTACAATAGGGATGCAGCTACTGCCAGGTTCAAAGAATCTTTGATCAGTAGAATCCTCTTGTGGAAGAACATTATTATCCATGGAAATGTAGGTCAGGGATCTCATTATTGTATCTTTGAGAAGTCAGGGTACTTCTATCAGAGCTGTTTAGAATAGTGTGGTCATATTTTGTTGACTCACAAGGCAGAAGACCATGGCCCTGATGGTAATGGTACTGGCAAAATTATACAAGGTAGCAGGTTACGTATTTTTTTTATTGTTATATGCCTTGTAGAGTATCCACAGTTGGAAGAAATCAGCACGCAGTAAGCAAGAAACTATATGCAGTTGGAATAAAAATACATAATTGAAACATCAATGTAAAATACAGTTTGATTTATTTAAATTTTATTTTATATTACTTATATTGAACCAGATGCACTTTTCATAACTGTTTATTAAAATTATCAAAGAATTCCGATTCTAACTAATTTGATAATCTTATAACAATGTTAAAAAATTGGTAATACAGGAAATTAGCTTTAGAATTTTTTGAAGAACATTATTATCCATGGAAATGTATTCAGGACCTACATCTCAGGGATCTCATTATTGTACCTTTGAGAAGTCTGTACTTCTCAAAGTTGTTTAGAATAGTGTGGTCTGAAAGAGTAAGCTTTACAATTTTTAATCAATGACAGTTGAAGTCCACTGATTTCAATAGTACACTGCTGTTAAAGATGAGCAGTAACTATTTAAAAATATATATATATTAAGGTGTAAAAGTTTTTGTCAATTTTCCAAATTCATCAGTGCAAGTTTATGGCATCTATCTTCATAATGAACTTAAATCTAACTTTAGTTTATAGTAGAGGTAAAATATTGTGCCTGCTAAAATTGTTGGATTTGTTCAATAAAAATTTACTCTCCTCCTCATAGGGATTCCAGATGAGTGAATTAAATTCAGTGATAGGCAATATGTCATTTTGTAAATTTGTGCTAAGAGGTCCAGATTATTAAGGTTCTGGCAGGTTCATTTAATTCAGTGCTGTCTTCTGGCTCGCTTGCATATTGCATTAATGTGAATTTAGAAACTGCTGATATAGCTGAATGTCACAAGGATTCCATATTAACACGTTTGCTGCTGGTCATGAGTCAGCATGCTATCGTCAATAGCACGGCATAGAAGGAGACTGTTGCCAGAAGCCGACTGTGATTCCATAACGAAAAAGCTTGAAAATTGGTAATAAGGGATTGTTAGGTATACCATATCAATATTCAAGTGTCGTATAAGCAGTTTCCAAAAGATTTTGAGATTCACGTGCCAGCGCGTGATAGGCACTGGAGGTCAAATTTGGCTTTAAATGCCACATCACGCGCTGGTGCATGACACAAAAACATAATAATATAGTATGTAAATAATAAAACAAAAAACATGGTAACATTAAGAAATAAGTTTTATTTCATGCCAAACCAATACAGATTACAAATATTATGTGTAAGAATGTTACTTATGTATAATGTTCGCACAATCTAAGCAATAGCCGGGTGATCCTTCACAAACACTGCAGATATAGGTTGTATCCTTACGTTTCCCTTTGGAATAGCAACATTTGCATTGTTTCCTCAATATCTTTCCACCTTTTCTTTCTTCCTGTGGTTTGAGCACATGTTCCAGTTCAGATACATCATGCACAGTATGAGGGAGATCAGATGGCTGTTTCAATAAAGATCTGATCACTGATAAACGGAAGTCATAAAGTTGCATCTTGTTATGTGAATATTTATTATAGATATGTGTGCATTGATTATTAGTTGCAAAATATGCATAAATATTTTTGTAGGCCACCTAATGGTTTTCCTTTCGCAAGGATAATATGCAAGCATTTGATCTTGCTTGTCAATGCCTGACATAAACCCATTATACTCAATTATAGGCAATGGTTTTGATTTCAGTTTGCCTCGTTTGTTCTGCATTTCCACATATCATTTTGGTATTCTGTAGATATGTAACTGACATCTCTTCTGTCTTTCCACTTAGCAATCATTACACCACGGGCACATCTTGATAAAGTTTCCCCTTTCCCTTTCTTCAGCTTTTTTTCTCAAACCTCTTTCGAAAATGTTTTCCTATTACTTCTGATTGTCCCAGTACAATGGGTTTGTCTGTCAGCGAGACACTTAGCGAGTTCATAGCTATTGTAATAATTGTCCATAAATATGCTATGCTCGACATCTAACATCCCATCAAGTAAGTTCATGATGACTTTTTGTGCATGTCTATTTCCACCAGAATCATCCAACATACCGCTATATACTTGAAATTTGATAACCATGCTAGTAGGTGTTGTGATCATATATAACTTGATGCCGTACTTATGGCATTTGTTTTGAATGTACTGTCAAAAAACAAGCCTTCCATGCCACAATATCATAGACTCATCTAACCTAATCTCATGTCCTGTATAATATATTTCTGACATTCGTGCATTGAACAGTTCACCATTTTTCGAATTTTATATAGGCGATCCCGTGGACATACCTCTTTCTTTTCTGGATTTTTTGCAAAATGCAAGGCCCGCAGTAATAATAAGAAACAATTCCTGCTCATGTTATCTGCGAACACATGTAATCCGAACTGCTTATCTGTTTTCCAATAATCTTTTATGTGGTTCAGTCGAATGGTTCCCATATGTAAAATCAATCCAAAAAATACCAGCATTTAATCTCTAGTAGTGTCCTTCCATGCATTTATTCGAGAATGTTCTTTATTTTCTCGGGGAAGAAGTATTTCACGAGCATAAACATTTGTTTGTGTAATTATTTCATCCAAGATATTGTCGGTCAATAAATGACGAAAGTTTAGGATTATCACCTGACACGGGTTGCAGCAAAGACTCGGATTTTGTGAAACAAAACTGTTTCATCGATGTTACGTCATTTTCCCACACGACGTTTTACAACTCACCGGAATCCTGCCGAGGAAGTGTAGCCTCTTCCACAATATCTTTTTCATCTACACTTTCCGAATCCGAAGCGTCCTTTGGAGGGATAAAATCTTCGTCATTGTCGTAACTGACGTCACTGGGATATACGTCAGATAACTCCTCCAACATTTTTGCAATTTCTTCATTTGTAAGGAATTTTTTATATTTCACTTTTCTTCTTTTTGGGCGCGATGGGCCTGCTAAACTATCATCTGCACAACTCATATTACAAGGCTTTTCCGCATGTCACGTAACAAAATGTTCAACACCACATAGAACTACATATATAGTCGATTCCGGTTATTTGGGACACATCGGGACTAGTGCATTTTGGCCCAATTAAGTGGCTGCCCCAATTATCCGAGGTTTCACGTAAATAGTTAAAAATAAAATGTCCCCCCTCCCTTTACATTTGGTTCACCGTACAATCAAATCACGTTACAATGAAGTCACCATTGTAAAGTACTGTTCACTATACGATGTGTAATAAGCGCTGGTCATTGTCATCACGTTTGTGAATTGAATTTTAATTCAATTAAACAGCGATTCTAATTAGTGAAAATAGGAGGAATATTATCCACAGGCTATAAAAGTAAAGATATATTAAGTTTTTTTAAGAAGAGCAGAACCGTGCTCAATTGTTTACAAATCAAAAATGGCATGGAAAATTTAGTTTCCTTGTTGATGTATTTGAAAAACTTAGTGATTTGAGTTTGTTTGTTTGTGGGTTTTATGGCACAAGGGCAACATGACCATAATGCAACTTAAATTTAAGTCTTTAAAGACAGGGAACAAATATATTAATACTCAATCATAAAATAAAAGTTTTCAAAAAGAAGTTTAATCTTTGGAAAACTCAATTTGAGTGTAATAATACTGAAATGTTCCCATGGTTTTCTTATTTTGTTAATAGCAATAATAACATTTTACATTTTAGAGAGATCATTGCCACTCACCTAACAGTGCTGATTGAGAATTTTTCCAAATGATTTAATGTATCTTCGGATAAAATGTTGTCTTGGATTCGTGATCCCTTTGACTTTGAAACTTCTGTATACCCCAAATTGCTATTCAGCAAAAGGAAGATCTTATTGACCTGTCATCTGACGAAGCATTACATGCTTGTTTCAAGACTACAACTTTTGGAAAATTTTGGCTTTCTATTTGAGACAAGTATCCAGAATTATCGAAAATGGCAATGGTTTGAGAAACAAACCCAAAAATGGGTTTGTTTCTCAAAATTAACAGCTATTAAAACAAAAGTGTTCCAGACTTGATCTAGAAGATGACATGAGATAAGCAATTTCAAATTTTGAGCCAAATATGGACCAAATATTATCAGTTATCCAGGCTCATCCTTTTCATTAATTGTTTTGTAATTTTAATTGAAGAATAAGAATTTGATTTATTGTTTTTGCTGTATTAAATTAAAATATTAACAATTATTTTAATGTGCAAATTAAAAAAGGAAACAAATTTTTTTATTCCTTTCTCAGTACTCTAATAAAATTTTCAACTACATAATTTATAAAATGCCACTTTTCTTCTCCGATAATCCGGCCATCCTACTTCAGGGTTTACATTGGAGGATCGCATAAATTTTATATTTAATAAAGAGGGTCACGAATGAAATAAGTTTGCGCGGCACTGGTATAAGGCAGTTGTCAGGCCACACCTTGAGTACTGCGTACAGGTCTGGAAGCCTCATTTTAGGAAGGAGTTGTTGGAATGAGTACAGAGAAGGGCAACGAGATTGGTGAGGGGAGCAATGGGTTGCTCTTCCCAAGAAAGGCTTAAGTTATGCAAATTGTAGCATCTGGAGAACTGAGTATCTTTGAGGTAATCTGATTGAGTTGTATGAGGCCTTGAATGGTTTTAGCAAGCACAGTGCTGATGGGATTCTTCCTTTTGCTCAGATTATGCAATTTATGCTTCCTGAGGGAGCATAAAATTTATATTGTGGAACGAGTTCTAGAAAGATTGTGCCAAAATTTGCCTCTAGTGGGCAGGCAGTTGATTGTTTGAACATACTTCCATCTGTCATGGAAGTTGATTGCTTAAATAAATTCAAGAACTGGACAACCTTTTGGAGCAAATGATGGGTGAAATGGGAAGGTTTTTTTTTTTTTTTGTGATGCTTTGTGAGCTTGCTTTCTTGCATCATATGCCTCTACTGATGATTCCCAGAAGATTGTTGGTGACAGTGTAAAAAGAGGGCAATGATAATTTGGGGGAATGTGAGATTTATCTCATACCCTGCAAAGTTGTTTGTGTTACTATATTCACCATACTTTGAATATAACAAACATATTACTCAATCAAGGTTGAAGGGTTGAGAAAATATTCCCTCCTCCCATGCCCTTTTTTAAAAATAGGAAAAGAAAAGGAGCCATTCATGTGGAACATTGTTTGATATTCTGGGCTTTTGCCAACATGAACTGATAAATTCTAGGATTTACCATATCAAAGTAGTAAAATCAGGATTTTGAAATTTTACTAAAGTGAATTGAAATTCTAGGATTTGTCGGATTTCTCTCTCTCTCTCTCTCTCTCTCTCTCTCTCTCTCTCTCTCTCTCTCTCTCTCTCTCTCTCTGTGTAATTTATGTTATTCTTCAAACTACCCACTTTTTCCAACAATGAATTTTTCTGGTTGAATAGAAATTTTTGCACATCTGTCCTGAATCCTTATTTTAGTTTGAGTTTGTCCTGTTGTGTGAGAAAGTGTTACAATATCATCATTTAAGTTTACTCAATTTGAAGCCCTAAACACCTCAGTTAAGTATCCTTACAAGTGCCTGGTTTCCAGTGCTGCAATTTGCAGAACCAGTCTAATCTTGTTGCTCGTGTGCAGCTACTCCAAGAGGTGGATATCTTATATGCTGTAATTTATGGAACAAACATTTCTTGTATAGTGAAATAGTTGTAATTGATTTTATTTGCTATTTTGCAGAAAGGACAATATCAGTTGAAAGCTTTTGCAACAGATAAAGGAGTACCACCTTATTCTGCTTCTGTAAATGTTGTGATTGATGTAGTGGATCGAAAAAATAATCCTCCAGTTTGGGATAAGATAATGTATGGGCCTTATGTTATCAAAGAAAATATACAAGTTGGAAAAAAAGTTGCCTCGGTTAAAGCAAAGTAAGTTAGTTTTCAATTTTGGTTTGCTTAATGCATTTAACTTAGTTTTATTGCTAGTTAACTAGGTACTTTAGCATCTAGTGTACATACTATGAAATTCAGATATACTTGTACCGTTTGTTAGTACCCATGAATACTTCTAATTGGAGAATAGTGGACCTATTAGACTAGATTAGGTGAGTAAAATTTTGATGTGTTTAGTGGTGCAAAAATATTATGCATATGCATACCAATGCATAATAAATATTTTATACATTACCGAACTTCATACCCAATTTATCTTGACTTATGTGAAGATAAGTTAGGTATGAACAATCTGTATAAAAGATGTATCTGTTGATGGCCAGATTTAATTCTTTCAGTTATGAAGGTTAGTTTTTTTTTTTTTTTTTAAGTTGTAAATTACTAAACACAAAAAAAAATCCCACAAACCCAGTAAAGTATTTTAGAAGAAATATATATAATTTTGGCTAAATCATTGTTGAAGCATGTTATTATAATCTATCAAAATTAGAAAAGCCTAAATGATATATTTCCAGGAAGGATGTAGAGTTGCTTGAGCAAGTATAGAGAAGGCGACAAGATTGGTGAGGGGAACGAAGAGGTGAGCTTACCAAGAAAGGCTTCAGTTCTGTGAATTGCAGCATCTGGAGACTAGGCACCTGCGACATGATCTCATCGAGGTGTATAAGGCCTTGAATAGGTTGAGCAGGCTCGATTCTGATGGGATTCTTCAGATTGCTCAGATTACAAGCCTGAGGGGCCATAAATTAAAACTGAGGAAAGACAGTTGTACAATAGATGTGTGGAAATTTGAAACTTCCATCTGTCTTTGCAAAAGTTGATAGCTTTAATAAATTCAAGGAGGAACTGGACAAGCTTTTAGAGAGAATGGATGTGTGAAATGGGTTTTTTTTTTTTTTTTTGGATGAAGCTACATAAGCTTGCTTCCTTGCATCATATGCCTCTGCTACTACATTAATTATTATGCTTGATGATGGTAAACTGAGATTAATAGTAATGGAGGCATGTGATGCATCAGCCAAAAAAAAGAAAAAAAACCCCAATTTCACACATCCATTCCCTCTAAAAGTTTGTCCAGTTCCTCCTTGAATTTATTTAAGCTACCAACTTCCACGATAGCAGATGGAAGTTAGTTCCAGCAATTAACCACCCGCTGGCTAAAGGCAAATTTCCACACATCTATTCTACAACTGTCTTTCCTCAATTTGAATTTATGTCCCCTCAGGTTCGTAATCTGAGCATGTGGAAGAATCCCATCAGAATTCAGTGCTCAGCCCATTCAAGGCCTTTAACACCTGAATCAGATCATCTCACAGGTGCCTAGTCTCCAGCCACCACAATTTGCACAACTCAAGCCGTTCTTGACAAGGACCCCTTCGTTCCCCTCATCAGTCTTGTTGCCCTTCTCTGTACACACTCAAGCAACTCTGCATCGTTTCTAAAATGACTCATCCAGACCTGTACACAGTACTCGAGGCATGGCCTGACCATTGCCTTATACAAAGGGATAATCACCTCCTTTTCTCTACTAGCAAAATTCCTGTATAACATTGACAATACCGCATGATCTGCTCTGGCAGCCGAAAACCGAAAACTTCAGTTGATTGTTTGAACATACTTCCATCTGTCATGGAAGTTGATTGCTTAAATAAATTCAAGAACTGGACAACCTTTTGGAGCAAATGATGGGTGAAATGGGAAGGGTTTTTTTTTTTTTTTTTTTTTTTTTGTGATGCTTTGTGAGCTTGCTTTCTTGCATCATATGCCTCTACTGATGATTCCCAGAAGATTGTTGGTGACAGTGTAAAAAGAGGGCAATGATAATTTGGGGGAATGTGAGATCTGACTGCACAATTACTCCCAGATCTTTTTCATTTTCGACCACCCTGAGTGTAGTACCACACAGTTGGTACATTTCTTTGGGGTTACTTCTACTCATATGCAGTACTTTGCATTTTTCAAATGGGCGCCTCCGTAGCCAGGTGGGAAGGAGCAGCAGTGCGTAGCACACGCTTCTTGATTAGACCGGGGTTCGAGCCCGTCACCACCAAATACGGAGGATGCGGAAAGGTCATTCAGGGAATGACCACCGCATATCCCGGAGCAATATGGCCTTAGTTGCTAATGCTCCTAAAAACCAAATAACAACAACAACAGCATTTTTCAATGTTAAACTTCAGTTGTCACTTCGCAGTCTATCTGCCCAACTTTTATAGATCCTGTTTCAGTAGCACACTGCCATTACTGCCATTAACAACCCTGCCAACCTTTGTATCATCTGCAGTGTTCAACATTAAGTCTGATATACCTTCATCAATATCATTGATAAATGTATAAAACAGCAGTGGGTAAAAACCGAACCTTGGGGGAACTTCACTAATAACATTATTTCATGAAGAGCAGCGTCCATTGATTACCACTCTGTCTTCTCCCACTCAACCACCCTTTTATCCATTGTAGAAACGTACCCTTAATAACATCCTGCTCCAATTTGTACAGTAGTCTTCCATTTGCAACAATGTTGAAAGCTTTCCTGAAATCCAAGTATGCATTATCAAAATTATTTTTTGCATTCAGTTCCTTTGTAACCACATAGTATCCAATGAAATTTGTCAGACAAGATTTTCACTTAAACCCATGCTGTGTCTGAATAATTACTGCAATCTTGTCTAGATAATCCTGCAATTCACCTTTAACCAGCGAATCGATAATTTTACGGAGAACAGAAGTTAAACTGCCAGGTCTATAATTACGCGTGTCACCCTTTGACCTTCTTTGTGAACTGGGGATACATTTGCATATCTCCAGTCTATTGGAACTTCCCCTGAATTCAATGATGCCCTCATAATTATGCTAAGGGTTTTTTACTTCCTTTGTAGCCTCCTTTAATATAATTGGATAGATTCCATCCACTACAGGTGCATTTCTTATGTTTAACTCTAACAATATCTCCTCCACTTTGCCTTCAGTGATTACAAAATCATTAAGCACCCTGTTACAGTCTGATAAACTTCTGGAATTTTCCTCCCTTAATAACTCCTCCTGTGTGAATGTAGATGCAAAATACTCATTCAGATTATCAGCTCTCTGAGCAAGACCATCCTTATCAAGTGGACCAATCTGATTTATTCCCTTCTATAAGTAAAGAAGTCCTTGCTGTTTTTCTTAGCATCCTTTGCCAAAGATTTCTTGTAATCTGCCTTGGCTTGCCTAACCTCCTTTCCGACTTGATTACAGACTTTATTAGTTTCTAAATATTAGTTAGTGGATGATTGTCTTTTGTCAAATAAATTGATTTTTATGTATGCAGTGACCAAACAGTAAAGGTCTTGGTTGGGTCTCTTAAAGAATGTGATGGAATTTATAACATTTTTTTCTGCATGATTAGTTACGCCTATCATTTAGTTAGAATGTGAGATCGCTCTTTGGTGAAGACAGGATATTAGAGCTGGAAAAGGAATTAGAAAATGTGAATTGGAATATCATCGGTTTGGCTCAATTGGAGATTTGTTTTCCTTGGTCGGATTACTGTTTCAAAACTTCTGATGTCAATGTTTGCTCAGATCGTGTCAGTGAAATTATTCTTGCAGGAATGGAATCCTTTATCCCACACTCCACTTTAAAATCTCGTCCTTTATCTAAACCTTGGTTTTCCAATAAATGTGCTAAGGCTGTTCAAGAGAAGAATGTTGCATATCATAATTGGCTTGTTTCTAATTCTTCAGTTTCATTTTCTGCCTACACCAAAGCTCGCAACAATTGTTAATCAGTCCAAACTAGAGTTTGAACAGGCTAAGAGTAGAAAACTTGTTTCTTGCCCTAATGGTAGCCGAGCATTCTGGTCTCTTGCCAAAGCTATTGGCCGCAACTTTTGCCCATCTCTGCTCCCACCTCTGTCCAAACCAGATGGTTCTGTTGTCACTTCAGCCAAGGATAAAGCTGACCTGCTAGCATCCCATTTTTCTTCCAACTCATGTATTAATGATCTTGGTAAAATACCGCCCACCATTCCCAACACGCTCCATTCAATGCCTCCTGTGGTCTTCCATCAAAAGGATGTCAGAAGGATTTTGACGAACCTTGATGCTAAGAAAGCTCCAGGTCCTGATGGTATTTCTCCACTTGTTCTCAAAACCTGTGCTCCTGAACTTACTCCTATTCTTTGCCGCCTTTTTTCACTTTCTTATTCCAAAGGTGTTTTTCCTTCTGCTTGGAAATTTGCTAATATACAGCCAGTTCCTAAAAAGGGTGACAAATCCTTCCCATCCAATTATCCTTCCCATCCGATTATCGTCCCATTGCAATTACTTCTACTCTTTCTACAGTAATGGAGAAATCAATTAACTGCCAACTCTTAAAACTACCTAGAAACCTTCCATCTGATCAACGATCGCCAGTATGGATTCCATCAGTGTTGATCCACTGGTGATATTCCAGCTTATGTTACCCATTTATGGACTAATTCAGTGGAAAGGTTTGGTGAAACACAAGTAGTTGCTCTTCACATCTCAAAGGCTTTCGATCGTGTTTGGCATAAAGGTCTTCTAAACAAGCTTCCATCTTATGGTTTTCCAACTGTTTTTAGTAATTAGTTATCCAGTTTTCTCTCTGACCGCTCACTGAGGGTGATGGTAGATGGTTCTCTGTCTTCTAACTTCTCCACTAATGCCAGTGTCCCCCAAGGTTCAGTTCTTTCCCCCACTCTTTTCCTGTTGTATATTAATGACCTTCACCCATTGACTGGAAATCCTATCCATAGTTTTGCCGATGATAGCACATTGCGTTCCTCTTTCCATTTTGAGAAACCTTGCCCTGCTCAATCATCTTCAACTTCTCGAATGTCTGCTACCAATTCCTTAAATGCCGATCTCCTGGTAAATCTCCAGTGGGGCAAAGACAACACTTGATTTCAACCCTTCTAAAACTCAGTCGTGTCTTATATCTCACAAAAAGGATTCTTCTGCTCCTATGCTTATCTTTAGTGACACTCCGATTTCTAGGCAAAATGATATTATCTCTTTTGGGGATTACCCTAACTTCTAATCACTCTTGGCACAAGCACATTACAAATATTGCTCCCTCTGCATCTAAAAAACTCTTTCGCTCTCGCAGTTACTTTTATTCCAAACAGCTGCTCACTCTGTATAAATTGCAAATCCACCCTGCCATGGAATATTGTTCCCACATCTGTGGTGGTGCCCCAAAACCGCTCTCAGGCTTCTTGATTCCATTCAGAAGAGGGTAGTTAGGTTAATTAATGATTCATCTCTAACAGAGTGTCTCCATTCGCTTTATCATAGACGTACTGTTTCTGCTGCATGCCTCTTCGAATTTTGTTCTTCTGAATTGGCTTCTATAATTCCCGCTCTCTCTTTCAAAACAGTCCAAACACGTGCCGTCACCGGCGAACATCCATTTACTGTCCAACTATAAACTCACAAAACCAACTTTTCATCTTCCTCGTTTATTCATTCCACTGCAGTTTTCTGGAACAACCTTCCTTCATACATATTTTCTGAAAATTAGTCTACAGAAGTTCAAGTCCAATGTTAAAAAAAAAATGTCTTCTTTCGTCTTCTCAACCTCCAACCCAAGCACGGTACTAAGTACTATAGGTTCTAATACCTCTCTCGTGTTTGGGGTTTACATAAAAAAAAAGTGGAAATCTGCTGTACACCAATGGAAACAGTGAAAAGAGCAAAGGTGGAGTTGGCTTTCTGGTTCGTAAAGATATAAAAAACAACATTTTTGAATTTAAAAGTACATCACCAAGGGTGTCGTGACTACTACTGAGGATTTCTAAGAGGTACAAGCTAAAGGTTATAGTAATTTTTGCACCAACATCGAGCCATGATGATGAAGAGGTTGAAGAAATGTACACTGAAATTGAGAGTCTTCTAGATGTGCAGAAAACCCACTACACTATCATCATGTGGGACTTCAATGCTAAGGTTGGAAAGAGACAAAACAGCACAGAAAGGGGAACTATAGGAAATTTTGGAATTGGTGAAAGACTTGTGGAGTTTGCAGAATCTTGAGGATTGTCAGTAATGAACACTTTTTTCAAGAAAAGGGTGAACAGAAAGTGGACATGGAAGAGCTCAAATGGATTAACAACTAATGAAATCGACTTAATACCCACTAACAGAAGATATATTGTGTATGATGTTACTGTCCTCAACAAGGTAAATGTTGGAAGTGATCACAGAATGGTAAGATGGACACTTGATAGAGATGTAAGAAAAGAAAGGAAAAATACTGACTCAAGTAAATAATATGAAGGTCTTTGAGATAACAGAAGAGGAGAAAAAGCAGTATGTACTGCAACTTAAAAACAAGTTTGAGCTTCTACAGACGGCTCAGGACCAAGATATCGATGAGGAATATCACAACTTTCTGAAAGTGATAAAGCCCAAGAAACCTATAGGTAAAAAGAAATCCAAAACAAAAAAAATTAGTCAAGAAACACTTGTCATGATGAACCGAAGACGACAAATGAAGAGCAAGGTAAACACTGACAAGGAGACAATTTGAGTATACTGAGTTATGCAAAGCCATTAGAAAGAGACTCAGATGACATAAGAAAATTTAACAGAAGAAAAGTAAACAAGCATTAAGGGAAAACAAAGGACTTAAATCAGCAGCCATGAGCAGTAATACAGAAAGACAAATGATACTGAAACTGAAGAATGGTGATGGTGTACTTATAAATAGCAGAGAAGGCATAATTCAAATAGCAGAAGATTACTATAGAGAATTATACAAGGAGCGAGGGAATGATGCCAGCAATGGAGAAGATGGATCGCAAATTAGTAACACATATGACATACCTGATATCCTTCCTGATGAAGTAGAACATGCATTGAAGAAAATGAAGAATCAGAAAGCCCCGGGGAAGATGAAGTTAGAGTTGTTAGAATTGGGAGGAAGAGAAGTGGCACAAAAACTCGCAAGACTTTTCACAAAATGCATTAGAAAAGGTGTGATGCCTAAGGAGTGGAATAATGCAACCATAGTTTTGCTGCATAAGAAAGGAGATAAATCAGAAATTGGAAATTATGGACAAATTAGCTTGTTATCCCACATATACAAGTTGTTCACAAGGGTCATTACTAACAGATTAGAAAGAATACTTGATGAGAATCAACTGAAAGAGCAAGCTGGCTTTAGGACAGGATTCTCAACTATGGATCACCTTCACGTAATATCACAACTAATCGAGAAAGCAAACCAATATAAAACACCATTATGCCTGGCATTTGTGGATTATGAAAAGGAATTTGACTCCATACAGCATAAGGCAATGTTTCGGGCACTGGAAAGACAAGGCATAGATACCCCATATATTATGATTTTGAAGAAAATATATGAGAATGCTACCTCCTTTATTAGACTAGACAAAGACAGTAGCATTTTTAAAACTTAGAAAGGAGTTCGACAAGGAGACAACATCTCCAAAGTTGTTTACTGCCACCCTTGAGGAAGCTTTCAGAAGATTAGACTGGTTGCAGAAAGGAGTCATTGTGAATGGAGAGTACCTAAACCATTTACGATTTGTAAATGACATTGTGGTCATAAGTCATGATCCCAAAGAATTAGAGGAAAACCTTAATCAGTTATGCAGAGCTGGCAAGGATTTTGGACTAAAGATGAATATGGCTAAAACAAAAGTGATGATGAGCAAGTATGCCATAGAATTGATTGAAGGAGCAGTAATTGAAAAAGGTGGAATCATATACTTATCTGGGACAAGTCATCATCTGTAATAATGATAAATGGCTGGAAGTCAAGAGAAGAATAAATTTTGGATGGATAGCATTTAGGAAATATAGTCACATACAGAGGAGCAATATCCCAATTTGTCTGAAACGTAAAAAAGTGAACCAATGTATACTACCTACCATGACTTACGGAAGTGAAACTTGGGCACTCACCAAAAGAATGGAAGAGAAGCTGAGAACGACACGGCGAAGAATGGAACGAATTATATTGGAAATCAGACTGTTAGATAAGAAGAGAAACATGTTGATTAGGCAGCAAACTCAAGTAAAGGACATTCTTATCAAAACTAAAGAACTAAAATGGTCTTGGGCAGGACACATAGCTTGAAGACATGATGACAGTTGGACTAAGAGAATAACAGAATGGTACCCAGGAGGAGCTAGAAGAAAACCTGGAAGACAATGACAGAGATGGACAGATGAAATTCATGAGTTTAAGGGTAGTAAATGGATCGCCATTGCACAAAACAGAAGGAACTGGAAAGTTGCTGGAGAGGCCTCATCCTGTAGTGGATTGATAATGGCTGATGATGATGATCATTTAGTTTATATCATACTGTTACCATAATACCAATATCTCATGTCATGGGTCCTGTGAAGCTTTCATATTACCCATTGCTTCAAAGTCACTGCATGCTGTGCAGTATGATATGGTACATTGGCATGCAGAAATGGAATAGAGCCCTCAACACAATGCTGCTACAGTGCTGGAAGGCAATTGTCGATAATGCCAGTGCATTACATGACATTCATTATCCTAGTAACGACAACCAATGGTCGAAGCCCAAACCATGAGAAAGAACTCTAGACTGTGACACCTTCTCCGAACACAGGTGGGATAACATTTTCTGGTAAATAACATTTTTCAGTTAAGCACCAGGCTAAATCAATATCTGGGAAGTTAAAATCCTCCATTATAAGACAAGTCACAAAGGAAATTAGGAAGGCAGGTTACGAGAAATCTTTGGTTAAGAATTCTAAGAAAAACAGCAAGGACTTTACTTATATAAACTCTAGAAGGAAGGGGATGAATCATATTGGTACACTTCATGTTGATGGTTCGACTGTTGATAATACTGCTCAGGTTGCTGACAAACTGAATGAGTATTTTGCATCTACATTCACACAGGAGGAATTCTGTAGGGAGGTGGAGGACAGGTAGCTTATTAAACTCTTAACAGGGAACTTAATGATTTTGTAATAACTGAGAGCAAAGTGGAGGGAAAGTTGTTGCAGTTAAACATAAGAAAGGCATCTGCTGTGAATGGAATCTATCCAATTATATTAAAGGAGGTGGCAAAGGAAGTAAGCAAACCCTTAGCCATATTTATGAGAGCATCCTTGGACTCAGGAGAAGTCCCCATGGACTGGAGATGTGCAACTGTATCCCCAGTTCACAAAGGTGGTCAAAGGGTGACACGAATAATTACAGACTTGTTAGTTTAACTTCTGTTCCCAGGAAAATAATGGATTCATTGGTTAAAGAAGCATTGCAGGATCATCTAGACAAGACTGCAGTAATAGTTAAGACAGCATGGGTTTGTTAAAGGGATGGCTTGTCTGACCGATTTGATTGGATACTATGATATGGTCACAAAGGAACTGGATGCAAAAATTAATTTTGATATCATATGCTTGGATTTGAAGAAAGCTTTTGATACTGTTGCACATGGAAGACTACTGTACAAATTGGAACAGTATGGTATTGAGGGCAAGTTGCTACAATGGATAAAAGGATGGTTGAGTGGGAGAAAACAGATTGGTAATCAGTGGATGTTGCTCTTCGTGGACTAATGTTATTAGTGGAGTCCCCCAGGGTTCGGTGTTGGGCTCACTGCCGTTTTGTGTATTTATCAATGGTATTGATGAAGATATATCAGGCTTAATGTCGAACATTGCAGATGGTACAAAGCTTGGCAGGGTTGTTAATGTCTGTAATGGCAGTTTGCTACTGCAACAGGATCTAGAAAAGTTGGGCAGATGGGCTGAGAAATGGCAACTGAAGTTTAACATTGAGAAATGCAAAGTACTGCACCTGGGTAGAACTAACCCTAGAAAAACATACCAACTGCGTGGTACTACACTAAGGGTAGTAGAAAGACCTGGGAGTAATTGTTCAGTCATTCAGGTGTGAAGTTTTCTGAGCAGTGCAGACAGGCTGCCTGAACAGGTCATGGGGTATTGTCAATGATATTTAGGAAATTTGTTAGTAGTGAAAAGGAGTTGTTTATCCCTTTGTATATGGCAATGTTCAGGCCACACCTTGAATACTGTGTACAGGTCCGGAAGCCTCATTTTAGGAAGAATGTACAGTTGCTTGAGCGAGTACAGAGAAGGGCAACAAGATTGGTGAGAGAGAATGAAGGGGTCCTTACCAAGAAAGGCTTAAGTTCTGCAAATTACAGGTCCGGAGACTAGGCACATTGCGAGGTGATCTGATTGAAGTTTATATAGCCTTGAATGGGTTGAGCAGGCTCAATTCTTATGGGATTCTTTCTCTTGCTCAGATTAAGAACCTGAGGGAGCATATATTCAAATTGAGAAAAGACAGTTCTAGAATAAATGTATGGAAATTTGCCTTTAGCCAGGGGATAGTTGATTGCTGGAACAAACTTCCATCTGTTGTCGTGGAAGTTGATATTTTGAATAAATTTAAGGAGGAACTGGAGAAAGTTTTAGAGAATGGATGTGTGAATTTTTTTTTGGCTGATGCTACATGATCTTGCTTTATTGCATCACATGCATGTGATGCATGATGAAGGCATGTGATTTTTGTATCACATGCCTCAATAATGTAGCTTTGTAACATTCCAGAAACTAATCCAATGGATTAGGCAAGTTGATGCACCTCTTCTATAAAATTTGATTCTATGCAGCAATTTATATATCATCCTTGTTCTAATATTAGTTTTTATCTGACATGATCTATGTACCATATTTCGCACCATCTGGTCTCTTTCCCTCAAATTTTTGCAATTTGATAGGCATTTACTGGCTGCAGTAGTGCCATGAGGTTTCCATTTAGTGATTATGTAAGTCACTGTTTATCTAGGGTGTTGCAGTTTTGCTGCGATGGCATTTAACATACTGATTGCTAATATTGGTATGCTATGTAAATCTGCTTGCTTCAATTGGTATGCTATGTAAATCTGCTTGCTTCAATTGGTATGCTATGTAAATCTGCTTGCTTCAAGCATGAATGCAGTTACTTTTAATAAATTCATTTCTGGTGTGGGTGGTAGGTATGTTTCATTTTATTTAGATACCAGTGGTATCTGTATACTTTTGGCAGTATGGTGTTTGTGTGTGTTTCTTATTGATCTGCAGAGTAATTTGATCTATATCATTATAATTGGATTTATTTGTTTCTTTTGATTTGATATATAGGATTTTCCATAAAGCATGCAAATATTTAAAGTTATTACATTTCATTAGTTTCTAATTTTCAGGCTCATTTCATAATCTCATCATTTGTGATGATTAAATCTTATAATTTTTGACTAACTTTCTGCAGATCAGCTGTCAAGAGCTTTAATTAACACTTCATGATATTTCACTTTCAGTTATTTTCCATAACTAAATGTATTTAATGAATCATATCAGTTATATACAGATGGTGTGGTAAAATCAAAGATAAAAACAAATGTGAAATAGGACTATGGGTTATGCATTAAATCGCAAAATGCAACAATAATTAGAAGGAATGCCCGAAAGAACATTTTTAATTTTAAGAAAATGAAGCGGTTACAAAAAAAGATAAGTCATAGCAAAGCTTGTCTTTGGCCCTCATGACAGAATACTGTCTGAGCTGGAACATAGATCACAGGATAGTTGAAGGGCAGCAGGCAGAGGGTTGTGTTTATTCTTCAGATTGGTCTAACATTAGAAGTGGGGTTCCTTCAAGGATCATTTCTGTGATGACTGATTTTCTTTCTGATTTTCATAAATGATGTCAATGGAGGGAGAGAAGGAGTGATAACAAAATTTGCAGATATGAAGATTGGTAGAGTGGTTAATAATCAGCACTAAGCAATACTCCTTCAGGATGACTTGGATAGGCTGTCTTACACTTTGCTGTGAAGTGCTACACTTAGGAAATAGTAAACAAAAATAACCTACCCCCACTTTGGTGGGACTGAATTAAAATAGAGCGAACAAGGGATTTATGAGTTAGTACAGATGGATACAAAATTTTCTGTGCATATAGATATAGCAAGGATGGCTGACGGTGTCCTATTGATTTATCAAACACTGCTTGTAGATATAAGGTGGTCATTAACCCAGTGTTTAAAGTAATTGTGAGACTGCTTGGAATATTGTGTCCAGGTATGGAAATTACTCCTTAAAAAAAAAAAAAAAAAGACCAAAAATGGGCGAAAGTCCAAAGAAAGGGCACCTATACGAGGAGAGCTAACTACAGGCTTTGCAACCAGGCACATTATTTTAATTTTTATTACATTATATTTTTTATTTGATTTGTTTTTTGGCTAGTGTAGCAAAAGTCTGGCCTTCTTGTACTATATGGTTGATACCAACACTAATTTAAGTAATTAGGAGGAATAACCCAGAGAATCTTGTGTAAGTTCAAGACACTGAAGCAGATAAAAAAAAAGAAAAAAAAAAGGAAAGTGGGAAAAAGGGAAGCATGAACAGTTAAGTAGAATGTAAAAGACTTAATAGATCACAGAAATTCATTTTATAAGCAGATGTAACTACACTCCTATTGTTAATTGAATATCTCTTTCTCCATACATAAAGAAACTGTTGTTTTTTGTTCAGAATGTTCTTCAGGATGACTTTAGCATTAGTAGAGGCATTTGATGCAAGAAAGCAAGCTTATGCAGCATCAGCCAAAAAAAAAAAATAAATAAAATAAATAAATTAAAATAAAAAATAACCACTTCCACTTCACCCCTCTGTCCGTTCGAAATACCTGTCCAGCTGAGCCTTAAACTTATTCAGGCTATCAACCTCCACGACAAGGGATGGAAGTCTGTTCCACCAACCAACCACCCGCTGGCTAAAGGCAAATTTCCTCACGTCTATCCTACATCTGTCTTTCCTCAATTTGAATTTATGCCCTCTCAGGTGATTATTCTGAGCAAGAGGAAGAATCCCATCAGCATTGAGCATGCTCAAACCATTCAAGGGTTTATACACCTCTATCAGATCACCTCGCTGGTGCCTAGTCCCCAGACACTGTAATTTGCAAAACTTAAGCCTTTCTTCGTAAGAGCACCCCTTTGTTCCATTCACCAATCTTGCCCTTCTCTGTACTCGTTCCAGCATTTCTACATCCTTCTTGAAATGAGGCCTCCAGACCTGTATACAGTACTCTAGGTGTGGCCTGACCATTGCCTTATACAAGGGAATAATCACCTCCTTATCCCTGCTAGAAAAATTCCTATATATCATTGACAATACACTATGAGCTACACTTGCAGCCCGTCTGCACTGCTCAGAAAACTTCATATCTACCTGCACAACCACCCCCCAGGTCCCTTTCATTCTCTACCACTGTCAGTGTAGTACCACAGAGTTGATACGTTGCTCTGGGGTTGCTGTTTCCCATATGTAGTACTTTACATTTGTCAATGTTAAACTTCATTTGCCACCTCTCAGCCCATCTGCTCAACCTTTCCAGATCCTGTTGCAGTAGCATAGTGTCAGTAGTGTCCTTGACAACCCTGCTAACCTTTGTATCATCTGCAAACTTGGACATTAAGCTTGATATACCATCATCAATATCATTTATAAATACAGAAAACAATAATGGACCCAATACTGAACCCTGAGGGACTCCACTAATAACATTAGTCCACGATGAGCAGTGTCCATTGATTACCACTCTGTCTTCTCCCCCTCAACCACCCCCTTTATCCATAGCAGCAATTTGCCTCCAATGCCACACTGCTCCAATTTGTGCAGCAGTCTTCCATGTGCAACAGTATCAAAAGCCTTTCTAAGATCCAAGTATATAATATCAAAGTTATTTCCTGCATCCAGTTCTTTTGTGACTGCATCATAGTATCCAATCAAATTGGTCAGGCAAGACTTCCCCTTAACAAAACCATGCTGTGTCTGAGCTATAACTGAAGTCTTGTCTAGATGATCCTGCAGTGCTTCTTTAACCAGTGCCTCCATTAATTTTCCGGGAACAGAAGTTAAACTAACAGGTCTATAATTACTTGTGTCGCCCTTTGATCCTCCTTTGTGAATTGGGGTCACATTTGCACATCTCCAGTCCATGGGTACTTCCCCTGAGTCCAAGGAAGCTCTCATAATTATGGCTAAGGGTTTGCTTACTTCCTTTGCTGCCTCCTTTAATATAACTGGATAGATCCCATCCACCCCAGGTGCCTTTCTTGTATTTATCTTCAACAATTTCTCCTCCACTTTACTCTCAGTTATTACAAGATTCTCTAGCTTACTGCCAGAGTTGAATACACCTCTAGCATTCCCCTCGCTGAATATCTCCTCATGTGTGAATGTCGATGCAAAATATTCATTTAGTTTGTTAGCTACCTGAGCAGGATCATCAACAGTTGACCCATCGATATCAAGTGGACCAATCTGATTCATCCCCTTCCTTCTAGAGTTTACATAAGTAAAGAACTCTTTGCTGTTTTTCTTTGCATCCCTTGCCAACGACTTGGATAGGCTGTCTTACACTTCGTTGTGAAGTGTAAGACAGCCTATCTAATATATATCTATATAATACCATACAAATTGTTTATCAGTCTTTCTTTGTGTGAGTGATTGCATAAGAGGTTATTATTGAATATATTCACATAAAAACAACATTGCAAAGTGACAATTGCCACATCCTGAAAGTGTGGAGTGACTTATCTGAGCTTTGGTGTACAAATAAATCTTTTTAACTTAACTCAGGTAACAATGATGTGCTCTTGATGAAGAAAACTTAGCAGTGGTAAACAATTCAATAATATAATGATATATTTAACATCAAGAGAAAATAATTTTTATAGGTAAATGTTCCATTTGAATGTTTAAAATTAAATTTGTTGTTGCACAATAAATTTTTTATTGCATATAAAAGGAATTTTACTTTTCGCACATACTGCTAGATTATGTTTTGCAAAATTTCATATATGTTGATATTTATTCAATTTTATATTTCAGTTCTGGCATTCCAGGGAATCCTACTGTGTTTTATTCACTTATTAGAGGAGGTACTGAGCAAACAAACAAGAAGGACACTTTTTATATAATTCAACATTCAGAAAATGGCATCACCTGGGCTGATGTATATGTTAACTATGCATTGGATTATGAAAGAGTCCAAGAATACAATTTAACTGTTCGAGTAAAGGTAGGCAGAATATTTATTGAAATAATTCTTAATAACATTGGGAACAAAAGTGCTATGTACATCTTGTTAATTTGATATCAGGTTATTTGAAATTGCTACTGTTCCCTTACCAGTGATATAAGGTTTTATGTGCATTTTAGTACAGATTATTTGAAATATGTCTACATTGAAGTTCAAAGTCTGAATTGTACCTATTCAAAATCACAGAATTCATGTAACCATAAATTGTGATGTGGGTGCAAATGTGGCCTGTTAAATTGTTCAATATTAGAAGTTCACATAAGTGAAAAGAACCATGATCTGAAAAGATGGTAGCCCTGTTTCAATATACGGGCTGGCCTCGATTAATTCTTCCTGCGTGCGCATCATGCAAAATGGAAACTCTTTAATCGAAATAATAATCAATAGGAAAAATTTATAATTGGTCCGTGACCTTCAGGAATCACCATAAATACCTTTTTTAAATAACTTTAACTGCATACCAAGTAAAAGATATAATAAAAATAATTATAGAATTAAACGTTTATTGCACAAAATACATAATGAAGAAACTAACTATTTGCTACGGAAATATTTGAACACAGTCGTTTGAACAGTTTTGCTTTCTTTTTTTCATCATACAATTTGATAGCCGATAATAAGCTTCTCTAGGCCCTCGCGAAATAACATGCTTCTTTCGATGTTAGGATCAACACCCATTACCTTTTGTTTAAGGTTCTCTGTGATATGAAAGATTTTGCCTAGTTCTTTTACCATTATCTCCTTTGTGATAACGTTTTCATCTGGCTCACACCCTTTTTCTTCAGCTTCTTCATACGCACGCTGCTACTCTATTTGAAGGAAATCATTGTTTCTTAGCTGTTGTGAATGTGAATTCAGTGATTCTTGAATGTTAGCCATATGCCTGTATCCAAGCCTTTGAAACCAAGGTCATTACCAATATTAGTTATGTCTTCAATAACTTTTTGAATTGCATCTTTGAATCCAGTAAAATCGTTTGCGCAATGGGGTAAAAGATGCTTCCAAACTGCTCTCATATTGTTGGCTGTCACTTCTTCCCATGCTGCATGAATGGTTTCAATGGCCACTTGTATGTTATATTTTTTCCAACATTCTGGTACAGAAATTTGACTTGTCTCCTGTTGTAGCTTTAACTGCCTGTGCAAATGTTCTACAGAGATAGTAAGCCTTGAAAGTTGCAATCGTCCCTTGGTCCATGGGTTGCAATAATGAAATTGTATTTGCCAGTAAAAAACAACTTTCACATTTTCATTTAAGTCACCAAGTGCAGAAGGATGTCCAGGTGCATATCTAAAAGAAACAGAGCTTTAAAAGTAAGATGGTTTTTCTTGCAATAGGCTTCAACTGTTGGATAGAAATAAGATGTAAACTAGTCTTCAAATAGGGCTTTGGTCAACCATGCTCTTTTATTTGAATGCAAAATGACTGGAAGGGTTCGATGGCTGTATCCTTTTAAAGCCCTAGGATTTTGTGTACAGTGCACAAGCAAGATGGGTGAATGAGTGAAATGAGAAAGAAGCGTGTTTTTTTTTGTTTTTTGTTTTTTTTTGGTGATGCTATATAAGCTTGCTTTCTTGCATCATGCACCCTTGCTAATGCTAATAGGCTTCAATTTAAAATCACCTTCAGCATTACCTCCTAATGAAAGTGTTAGTCTATCTTTTGAGACTTTATACCAAAGTTGCGATGCTTCATTTGCAGCCAAATAAGTTTTAGTTGGCACTTCTTTCCAAAATAGGCCTGTTTCGTCTACATTAAATATTTGCTAATCATTGTATTCACCATCCTGAATGATTTTTTGCAATTCTGCAGGAAATTTGACTGCAGCATCTTCATCAGTACTAGCAACTTCCCCTGTTACTTTAACATTATGCAGTCCTGCTCGATTTTCGAAACGTTCAAACTACCCTGAACTAACAACAAACGTTTCAGTCTCCCCTTGATATTTTGTTTCTTTGAGCTTAGTAAAAAGATTAATAGCTTTGGTCTGAATATTGTCCTTAGATAATGGAATTCTTTTTTGATTGCAATCTTTTATCCAAATTGATAAAAGACTTTCCATTTCAATCATTATTGGAGTTCTGTTTCTGATATTTTGTAAAACAAAAGAAGTTGATAAAACTTTCTTTATATTCGTCCTTACGACTCAGGATAGTTTGTACGGTAGACTCACTGTATCCTAGATCTCTTACAATTTTTGCATAGTTTGCACCGCTTTCATGTTTAATTCAAGTTTTTCAGCTAAAGTAATAACTTTTTTTTTTTTTATTGCAATCACATTGTTTTTCACTCATTCTTTTATCCATATTTAACAGGGGTAGAAAATTAGAATTTTTAAATACGTCTGCATGTGACTTTATTAGCTGGAGACAAACAAGTAACACATCTACTTCGGATGGTTGATGGAACACACTGAGGCACGCAGCAGGCAAACGCTTGTTTATTGTCTGTCAGACGCTTAGCGCACAATTCAAATCTTTTTCAACTATCACTAAAAAGAGAATGTGTTAACTGGAAATTTGCATCGCGTAAAGTAAAAAGTGGTATAATTTTTTCAAATCACAGTTCAAATCTTTTTCAACTATCACTAAAAAGAGAACATGTTAACTGGAAATTTGCATCGCGTAAAGTAAAAAGTGGTATAATTTTTTCAAATCAAGTAACTGAAAAATTTGTTAATCAAACTCGCATTATGTGAGGCCTGGCTGTATAATATTATTTTTACCTTAATTCACTGAATTTGCTGACCTCAATTAAAGAAGAATACTTAAATTACAATGTTCGACCATGTATTCAGAACCCCATAAGATAATGTCAAAAGTTTGGACACTCCCAGACAGTATGCCAGGGAGTGTGCCAACTAGAAAAAAATTTCAAAACTATAAGATAAAAAATAAATTACTCTGCCATGACATTCATTTGCATCTGTACCACTTGGAATTAACAGACTCTAACCACCCATACAAAGGTGCCAGTCTCATCACACATTAATTGCAGAATGGGCGTGATCTGTGCTTTTGAGCCACTACCCATCTTCCAAGTTTCATCTAGCAGACCAAAAACCCACAATCGCAGCCCTTCTAAAATCACTCCATGTGATTGAATACCAGAAAAGTTGTATAGGCTAGGCCCTGTTGAATTGATAACAGGTTCAACCAAAGTAGTGTGGACTCGGATGATGCTATCAATTGAGATGAAATGCTACTTAATATCTGTGCAGAAGATATCCTGGAGACTGGATGCCTTGTTGTTACAAACACATAAGCAGAACAAGATTAGGATGATAAATTCCTTTATTCAAACAAAAAAAAACTGGCACGAGCAATCAGCTAATAAAGAGTAGACAGATTCACCTTCCGCCTTCAAAAACAAATAATGCACTTTCTTCAGTGGTGCTGTAGAGGTTCTGTACAGCAATACTGATGATTTAATCTCCCAATGTAGCTATCTGCCTTCAACAAAATCCAAGACAATTTGACAATTGTTGATGAATGGAAAACAAAATTGGAGAGCATCTTTGCTGGTTGTAAGTCTAAAGGGTATTTTTAATTCAGATTTTATTCTGAGTTACCTGAAAATAAACTCAGTGTATTTAAAAAAAAAAAAAAAAAAAAAGTGGCTTTACAATGTATTAAAAAATTAAAATACTTTACTTCTCTTAAAGTAAATGTCAAAATGTATTAAACTAATAAATTTTTAAGAATCACTGATAAATTATATTAAAAAAATCGTAGCCAGATTGCTTTTTTTAATCACAAATTTTTTAATGTAATTATAAATATCAAAAATCTAATATTGGAATAAAATTATTTCATTTTGCACTTAAACCATCCTCCTTGAGACTATAGTGTGGTTTTGCCACCATCGTGGGTAGTACAATTGGTAGAATTGCTATCCTCCCCACACTGGGTGGAAAAGACCTGAGTTTGAGTCCCGTTGATGATGAGAGGAATTTTTATGAGCCTTTTTCACAGCTTCGCTGAGTTAGTCGGTCTCAGGCGAGGGTAGCAGGAGTTTTTGGTCCAGCAAACAGAAAATCGACCCTGAACACTCAGTTTACAGACAGTATATACAGAGCAATATGGCCTTAGTCGTTGATGCTCCTAAAACCCTACAACAACAGATATAATGGTTTTGCCACTTGTCACTCATTTGGATAGATACCATACTTAAGTGCTATTCAGTTGAGGCTGTAGTTAGCCAATCTCAGACAGAGCGAGTAGTGTCTTCCCTGTGAGTTATTCCAGGATTTTCAACCTACACAATACACATTGGTGTGATATGGTCTAAGTCACTGATATGCCTGAAACCCTACAACAGAATGGAGACAGACTTTTTTTTATTAATAATAATAAAATGAATTAATGTTAGTAAAATTTGATGTACACCCTCTGAAGAATACCTGTAGAGCAGCGGTTCCCAACTGATGGTTTGAAAACCCTCAGGTTGTTGTTGTTGTTATTTGGTTTTTAGGAGCATTAGCAACTTAGGCCATATTGCTCTGGGGATATGCGGTGGTCATTTCCTGACCTTTCCGCATCCTCTGTATTTGGTGGTCACGGGCTCAAACCCAGGTCTAATCAAGAAGTGTGTGCCACGCACTGCTGCTCCTGCCCACCTGGCTATGGGGGCACCGATTACCCCAAGGGGTTTTGCACTAAAAATTCTGTAATGGCATCTGCTTAGATTTACATAGGTTTTTATGCAGTTCAGTTCAAATTTGTATTTAGTTGTGGTTTGGGTCACGAGCCCTTACATAGAAAGCACACGCAACAGGATGTTAGTGGAGGAATTGTACAAACCATGCCAATGTGTATCTAACTAATAATACAAGTATATAACTAATAAAAAACAAATAAAATAAATATAAAGTAATGAATTGCCAATGAAAGGAACCACACCTCCCAAAATTTTTTATAATTAGTTTACTATCTTACAGTATATCGTGTTAAATGTTTTTTATTCATTCTCAAAGACTATTGTTATGTATAGGTACTTAATAATTTTATATTATTACACAATATTGCTTATAAAAACTTAGTACTGGAAATATTTTATAATAAAAATTTAGAACTATTATACAATTTCAGAGAATATAGGCTTAGTGGTTCGTGATAAAAATATTATGCTGAAAGGAGTTCACGAGTCAAAAAAGGTTGAGAACTGCTGCTGTAGAGTTTAGAAAAAAATGATATGAATTTAGATATAATAAAAAAAAAAGAAAAAAAGAAGTATTTCACAACTTAATTGTAACTATTTTATTGTAGATATACCAGTGCAGTGGTTAACAATGAGCAGTGTATAAGTACAAGGTGGATTCAAGTTATAAGGTCTCCAGATTTATTTCTTGTAAAATGCACAAGATAAAGAAATGAAACATAAATAATTTTTCTACATAGACTCCTGGAGCGAGGCAACCAGCTCACTGGTGAATAGCAAATTTAGCTCACTGATGAATAGCAAAAGTAGCTGCTTTTCAGTTATGAAAAGTTCTGCTACAAAGAGTGTTATTCATTGCCGAAGACAATCAAATGTTCACTGGGTGTAAGGTCAGGTGAATATGGAGGATGTGAAATAACTTTAGTTTCGTGTTCTCTCAAATTTTGCACTTTAGCAGTACGACGGGGCAGAGCATTATGCTGGTGGAATTGAATGCAATTCAATCTCTAGGTGTGTTTCTTCTGAAAAGCTGGAAGAAACTTTTTCTTCAGAATCTCTTCATACAGTTTCCTGTCAGTTTAGTCCTTTGAAAATGTAGTGTGTAGGGATTATTCTATCACTATTCCAGAAAACAGTGGCGATCATTTTCTCTGCACTTGCATCAACAGAAATATTTTGAGCTGCGATGACCCATCACGCTTCCAATAGGCAAGACTGCTGCTTGGTTTTGGGAATGAACAGTAAAATCCGTGGAGAAGAAACAACCATTGATTGAAGCATCTTGAATGAGCACCACTTTGCATAACTTGACACGAATGCTGTTTTGTTCCCAGGAATGCTGCTGAATACCAAAGAATGGTATGCAAACAGCCAATAGAACTGGCTGTTGCAGGTTCATCCACTGTGATCTCCTGTCATCCAAAACAATTTCCTCCACCTAGCAGATGTTGGCCTCAGAATGACTGGCCCTAGGTCTTGGTTGACGAGTATTGTTTTTGCAAGACTACCATCTTTCACAAAACTTTCGCTCCCAGCTATGCTTATTTTTCACATCCATAATACTGGCAGGACACACTTCTCACACTTTCCTAAAGAATTTCAATAAATTTTTCCCCTTTAAATGCAATTTCAAGTCTTACAAACATACAGCAGGTGCTATAATTGATGTGTTCATTGCATCATGTTATTACAGCATTCTGAACTACTTTCTACCTTTTTTAAAGCATCTGCAATAATATATTTTTATTATTTAATTTAATTTAGTTTGGAGACATTATAAATGCAACTTGTACATAGCTGTGTACATATCCCAGGCCACCACAAGCCTAACACAGTGTGTTTACAAAATTCACAATATTTAAAATCTCAAAAAATACTTATTCAGTATGAAATTAAAATTTCAGCAAACTTTTTCCAAAATAATTTTATTCAAAAGTTTATGTAAATGGTGAGAATTTGTAAAATGGCAGTGAATATAAATTACAGTTGAATCTCGTTAATACATAGTTCAAGGGACCTATATTTTCACGTTTTGTAATAAACGAGATTTGTATTAATGATGTTCCCCAAAAGTGTCGATTTTACCCCCTTTTTTTTTTTTGGTACATAATACTGTATATCTAAGAATAATAATAACAAAATCAAAAATAAATTAATTTAAATTAATAAAATAAAATAAAAAACAAATGCATTGTCTAACACTACAGTAATAGAAATAACATTTTTTTTTTTTAAAGATTTTATTTTATTTTATTTGTAAGGTAAACTAAGAAAAAAGCAATTAACAGAAATGAAAATATTGTACAATTTATATTTTGGTATATACAATATTTTAGTATCACAGTAAAAGAATTACAATCTTAATATAAAAGGAGACATACAAACCATTAACTTTGTAAAAATTTAATCTAATTTAAAAGAAGAATCCAATGTTGTTTGCACAGTTTTTACCCTATGTGAATTTTAACTACAGCACAGACATTACAAATACGATAGTTGTTTCTTTATCAAAGTTACTGCAGGCCAACACATTTTTTCCTATTATGTTCAATGCATTTTGGGCATCTTTTTTAGATGGCAGTGTGTGCGCTTCACTTTTGGTGTCACTGGTAACAAAATCGTCGTTTTGTTTGGTGCTCAGAAGCTCTTCTGGTGTTGGCATTGCAGTGGTAGCAACTTCATCCACCTTCACAAACTTCAAATTTGCCAACAAACCCATATGCTCCTTCAAATTTCTCCATTCCTCAATGTTGCTATCACATTCATCTGTTGGACCATGTTTTTCAATGATATTCTCTCCAAAGCCACTCTTTCTGAAGCAGTTGATTACTACACTTGATGAAATACTGTCCCAAGCAATAACAAGATTATGGATAGCATCCAAGACATTCCAATTTGGCTGCAAATTATTCCCTCCTATGTTGCGGATCAAGTACCTTATCAGGCGGGCTCTGATAAGGTACTTATGCTCTCTTGAGGTTATAAATAATGCCTTGATCCAGTAGTTGCATTAAGCTGGTGGTATTGGGTGGTAAAAACAACAGCCATTATATTTGTCAACTTAATTGTCTCAGCAGAATGTACTGTGCAATGACCTAGAATCATCAAAATGTTCCTTTTTTTTCTGTAGCCATTCTTCTGTCTGCTTTTGATAACCAAGACTGAAAAATTTTGACCGTAAACCAAGCACTTCTATTGGCCCCTCATCACAGGGAAGTTGGTTAACTGCTTTAAAACATCTTGGCTTGGAAAACTTACCAATCATAAGTGGGCGTAGTTTTGTACTGCCATCTGAATTGCAGCATAACGGAACAGCGAGTCTTTGTCTACTTAATTTTCCACCATGACAAGACTCCTCGGACAGCAAATGTTTGTTTGGCAGCAAATTATAAAGTAAACCTGTCTCATCAAGATTAAAAATATCCTTTGCCTCGTATTTATCAAGAATGGACCGTACAGAATGCAACCAGCCTGTAGCCTTTTCTTTGTCGACTCTGGAGCCAGCTGCTGTTGAATTTGAAGTTGCTGAGCTAGATAATTTGCCTTTTCTTTCAAAATCAGACCTGATATTGGCAAATTAGATGCACATATTTGTTGGTACCACTCAAAGTTTTGTTTCAAGCTCCTCATGTTTTGCACCACAAATTCATTTCCTGTTTTTCATCGCTGCTCCAGTGTCACACACTTCTTTGAGTTTTTCAGTATTGTAGGTAAAGGGACGTATTCCTTTGCAATGTCCATTTTGCCTCACCCTCTTGTATAATTTTTAGTTTAATTTCTGGGCTTAATTCCGTCCATTTATGTTTTGTTGCCATAACACTGCTAGATAAGATTTAATATAAACAAATTTTAAATTAATTTATAGACAAGTTCCAAAAAAGACATCAGCTCAGATAAAATGGCACAAAAAATAGATTGCTGTATACGGTAGCAAAAGACTCTTTGACCTGGGGTAACAATTGTAACTTACCTGTGGAGAGCAAGGGGTGCATGTAAACAACTTAAAGCTTTTTATTCTTTTGTTAATTTAACAACATCATCCTTCAGAAAGATGTTTTTCAGAGTGCACTTGATGTTTTAGCTACCACAAACTGCTTTTGTTTACACAAAACTAATTTCTAACAAGTCAGTGCAGGTGCAGTATAGCCTCAGAAACTTATGCGCCATTAAACCTCCATAACACACACACACACACACACACACACACACACACACGTCAGTGCCATCCTTTGGGAAGCTGGGTGGCCAGAGGCAATAATTGGACAGCTCTGCCAAGATTTGTATTAAACATACAAAATGACAATATTTATTTCTCACTGGGTGAAAAAGAACTTTGGGTTACATATTAACCGAATTTTGTAATAAACAAATACATTTACTTAGAAAAGCCTATCTTTTCGCAGGGGAATAGTATGTGCTTCGTATAAAGGAATACTTTGCATAAAATGAGTTTGTATTAACGAAATTTTACTGTAGCATAGAATTGTAAATTGTCTTAATTTTCTGAATTTAAAACTAACTTTATTTTCAGGAAATCAGTTTAAATTATTTTTACAGAAGGTTTTCAAACTTTAATTTCCACTTTTAGAATAATGGAGCACAACAGTTAGCATCTGAAGCCACTGTTAACATCCAGGTTGCTGATGTCAATGATGAAGTTCCATTATTTATTGAGCAAGAACAGGAAACAGTTTTAGAAGGAATGCCTATACATACATTAGTTACTCAAGTACAAGCAATTGACAAGGATGGAACTTATCCCAACAATAAAGTATAGTATACCTTTCTAGTTGTTGAATATTTACTACATTAGATAGTAGTAGTAGTAGTGGCATGTGATGCAAGAAAGCAAATGTATGAGCTTATGCAGCACCAGCCAAAAAAAAAAAAATCACACCATTCCCTCCAAATGCCTGTCCGGTTCCTCCTTAAATTTATTTAATCTATCAACTTCCACAACAACAGATGGAAGTTGGTTCCAGTAATTAACCACCTGCACGCTAAAGGCAAATTTCCTCACATCTATTCTACATCTGTCTTTTCTTAATTTGAATTTATGCCCCCTTAGGTTTGTAATCTGAACGAGTGGAAGGATCCCATCAGAATTCAGCGTGCTGCTTAACCCATTCAAGGCCTTACACACCTCAATCAGATCACCGCACAGGTGCCTAGTCTCCAGCCATTGCAATTTGCAGAACTTAAGCCTCTCATGGTAAGAGGATCCGTTCATTCCCCTCACCAATCTTGTTGCCCTTCTCTGTATACTCTCAAGAAAATCTATATCCTTCCTAAAATGAGGCCTCCAGACCTGTACGCAGTACTCAAGGCTTGGCCTGACCATTGCCTTATACAGAGGGATAATCACATCCTTTTCCCTGCTAGCAAAATTCCTATATATCATTAACAAAACCCCATGACCTGCCCTGGCAGCTTGTCTGCGTTGCTCAGAAAACTTCATATCTGACTGCACAATTACTCCCAGGTCTTTTTCATTTTCTACCACCTTAAGTGTAGTACCACACAGTTGGTACGTTTCTCTGGCGTTTACTTCTACCCATATGCAGTACTTTGCATTTGTCAAGGTTAAACTTCAGTTGCCACTTCTTTGCCCATCTGCCCAAATTATCTAGAACCTCTTGCAGTAGCACACTGTCATTAACAACCCTGCCAACCTTTGTATCATCTGCAAACTTTGACACTAAGCCTGATATACCTTCATCAATATCATTGATAAATAAACAAAACAGAGGACCCAACACTGAACTCTGTGAGACTTCACTAATAACCTTAGTCCATGAAGAGCAGCACCCATTAATTACCACCCTCTGTCTTCTCCCACTCAATGATCCTTTTATCCATTGTAGCAACTTACCCTTAATACCATTCTGCTCCAATTTGTACAATAGTCTTCCATGTGCAACAGTGTCAAAAGCTTTCCTGAAATCCAAATATATGATATCAAAATTATTTTTTGCATCCAGTTCCTTTGTAACCACATCATAATATCCTATCAAATTTGGGGAGGGGAAACCACACACATATCACCTGTCCATCTCCTCCAGTAGTTTGTCTAGTTCCTTGAATTTATTCAAACTACCCACTTCAGCAACAGATGGAGGTCTTTTTCAACAATCAACTACCCACTGCTGAAGGCAAAAAACTTCTGCACATCTCTTTTGCAACTATCTTTCCTCGGTTTGAATTTATGACCACTCATGTGCATAGTCTGAGCAAGAGGAAGAATCAGATCACCTTAAAGGTGCCTAGTCTCCAGATGTGCTTCAGTTTTCAGACATGAAGCCTGTCTTGGTATGAGTATCATTTTCCTCTACTCATCAATTTTGTTGCCCTTCTCTGCATGCATTTCCTTATACAATGGAATAATCACTTACATAATCCTGCTTTAAAAATTCCTGTATATCATTGACAATACCTCATGAGCTGTCCCAGCAGCCTGTCTGCACTGCTCAGAACTTCATATTTGACTCCACAGTTATCCCCAAGTCTCTTTCATTTTCCACTACACTGAGTTCCACATTGTTGGTATATTAATTTGGGATTACTTACTCCCATGTGTAGTACCTTGCTCACTGGGATCTGTACAGTGGGATCAACTGACGATGTTACCAACAGTAAATTCTAAGTGGGAAGCATTCAAGGAATTAATCATGGATGCTACTAAAAGTTTCATGCCTATTAAAAAATATTGTTCAAGGTTTAGGCCTAAATGGTTATCTAATGAACTAATGAGACTCGTAACAGAGAAGAAAAATGCATGGGATGCATATAAATTATCAAGCGACTCAGAAGCCTATGGCAGATATAAGCTAGTCTGTAATCAGGTGACAAAGGAGGTTAGGCAGGCGAAGGCAGATTACGAGAAATCCTTGGCAAAAGATGCTAAGAAAAACAGCAAGGATTTCTTTACTTATATAAACTCTAAAAGGAAGGGGCTGAATCTGATTGGTCCACTTGACATCGATGGTTCGACTGTTGATGATCCTGCTCAGATAGCAAACAAACTGAATGAGTATTTTGCATCTACATTCACACATGAGGAATTATTAAGGTTTGAAAATGGCAGAAGGTTATCAAATTGTAGCAGGATACTTAATGATTTTGTAATAACTGAGAGCAAAGTGGAGGAGAAATTGTTGAAGTTAAACATAAGAAAAGCACCTGGGGTGGATGGGATGTATCCAGTTATATTAAAGGAGGCAGCAAAGCAACTAAGCAAACCCTTAGCCATAATTATGAGAGCATCCTTGGATTCAGGGGGGGGGGTCCCCACGGACTGGAGATGTGCAAATGTATCCCCAATTCACAAAGGGGGATCGAAGGGTGACATGAGTAATTACAGACCAGTTAGTTTAACTTCTGTTCCGGGTAAAATAATGGAGTCACTGGTTAAAGATGCATTGCAGGATCATCTAGACAAGACTGCAGCAATAATTCAGACACAGCATGGGTTTGTTAAGGGAAAGTCTTGTCTGACAAATTTGATAGGATATTATGATGCAAAAAATAATTTTGATATCATATATTTGGATTTCAGGAAAGCTTTTGACACTGTTGCGCATGGAAGACTATTGTACAAATTGGAGCAGAATGGTATTAAGGGTAAGTTGCTACAATGGATAAAAGGATGGTTAAGTGGGAGAAGACAGAGGGTGGTAATCAATGGGTGCTGCTCTTCGTGGACTAATGTTATTAGTGGAGTCCCACATGGTTCGGTGTTAGGTCCACTGTTGTTTTGTATATTTATCAATGATATTGATGAAGGTATATCAGGCTTAATGTCGAAGTTTGCAGATGATACAAAGGTTGGCAGGGTTGTTAATGGCAGTGTGCTACTGCAACAGGATCTAGATAATTTGGGCAGATGGGCTAAGAAGTGGCAACTGAAGTTTAACCTTGACAAATGCAAAGTACTGCATATGGGTAGAAGTAAACCCCAGAGAAACGTACCAACTGTGTGGTACTACACTTAAGGTGGTAGAAAATGAAAAAGACCTGGGAGTAATTGTGCAGTCAGATATGAAGTTTTCTGAGCAATGCAGACAGGCTGCCAGGGCAGGTCATGGGGTTTTGTCAATGATATATAGGAATTTTGCTAGCAGGGAGAAGGAGGTGATTGTCCCTCTGTATAAGGCAATGGTCAGACCACGCCTTAAGTACTGCGTACAGGTCTGGAGGCCTCATTTTAGGAAAGATGTAGTTTTACTTGAGTGTGTACAGAGAAGGGCAACAAGATTGGTGAGGGGAATGAACAGATCCTCTTACCAAGAGAGAGGGTTAAGTTCTGCAAATTGCAGTGGCTGGAGACTAGGCACCTGCGCGGTGATCTGATTGAGGTATATAAGGCCTTGAATGGGTTGAGCATGCTGATAGGTGGTAGATGACTTTCAGCAACCGGTGAAATACCACCACTTTGCTTATTGGAGGCTTGAAGTGGTGAAACCCATGTTTAGTCTCTAGAGCAAAGTTTCCGGCATCCCCCTCCCCCCATACTTCTCCTTAAACCCATTCACTGTACTGAGTACTATAGGTTTTGATACCTTTCGTGTTTGGGGTTTTCGTAAAAAAAAAAAAAAAAAAAAAAAATTCTGATGGGATCCTTCCACTTGTTCAGATTAAGAAAAGACAGGTGTAGAATAGATGTGCAGAAATTTGCCTTTAACCAGCGGGTGGTTAATTACTGGAACAAACTTCCATCTGTCGTTGTGGAAGTTGACAGGTTAAATAAATTTAAGGAGGAACTGGACAGGCATTTGGAGGGAATAGTGTGTATTTTTTTTTTTTTTATTTTTTTTTTATTTTATTTTATTATTTTTTTTATTTTTATTATTATTATTATTATTTTTTTTTTGCTGATGCTGCATAAGCTCATACAGTTGCTTTCTTGCATCACATGCCACTACTACTACTACTACTACTTTTAAACTTCAGTTGCCACTTAGTCCATGTGCCTGATTTTTCTAGATCTTGGTGGAGTAGCATACTTTGATTGTCGTTAAACCACCCTCCCAACATTTGTTATTATCCACAGATTTACATTAAGCCTGATATATCTTCATCAATATCATTAATAAATATAGAAAACAATAATGGGTCCAGCACTGTAATTAACTCCTGGATTTCTGTTCCCCATCTGCCAAACCTTACATTTAGAAGCATTAAGAAGCAGTCAGACCAGTCTTCTGACATTTAATTCATCAACAAACTTTCGCTAATTCCCTCTACTTATCAGTGTTTATTTAGGAATACTAGAAACAGGATTTCTGATGTAAAAAAGATCGAACACCAATATTCGTGTACTTGTGAAAAAAACAATGCATGCATTAATGCATTTTATTATCTTTTGGAAACTTCCCATTTAGTGCAAGGATTTGAGGTTTGCACAATACAGTAGGGATTATTTTGATAGGTTATGTTCAGATTGAAACATAGTGGTATTTTTATCATTTAATATTCTAAAGTTTTTAATATAATTAATAGTGGCAGAATATATGCAACAGATTAATATTTGGTTTTTATGGAGAAATATTGAGATATTAGAAATTTGCTTAGCAGTCATTTGTGTGTGTCCCCCCCGCCCACATCACAACCACCAGTGTTACACTTCTCTTTACACTTAAGGGATCTTAATTTTAAAAAATCCAGTAGTTACTCCCTAGATTGCAACCATGAACTGTTTTTGAAACTATATTTACACCTGGTTACACTGATTGGCATTTGTACTTGTGCAGGACAAATTGTGTAATTTATGTAAATGTATGCATTTGATAGTATGAACCAGAGCTATGCTTTATACGTTCTACGTTGATATCAATATTTGTAAAAGAATAAGAGAAGTTTACCTCAGTATGATACATAGAACACTTCCATATGATACTCTCCAGAAATTAAAACTAAAAAAATCGAAAATCTTGCATTACAGTAAGAAATAACAGGTAGGAAAATCGTTTTGCATTTTTTTTGTTAAATTAATTTTTTACTTAATTTTTTAATTGTGTTCATTTGATTTTTAATTATTGTTAATTTCTTACTATAATATTTTCAATTTTTTAAAATTGTTTTTGGTTTAATTTTTTGAGAGTATCATAACGAAGTGTTCTATTTATCATATTGAGGTAAACCTCTTATTATTTTACAAATAAATGTATGCAGTATGAACCTGCTTTACACTTGCAAATATGAATCTGTGGTAAAAGAAAAAAAACTTAACTTATAATTTACCATATTTTCTACACCATAAGATGCAGTTTTATCCCTGGAGAATGTTGCCTAAAATTCCCTTCTGTATTGTGATCTGAAGGTATGCTAGCCATAAAAAGGGTGGTTGGGAAATTAAACATAGTTAGTTAATTCCTTTTGGTTTTAGCCAGCTGCAGTCATTGAGCATCTTAATTAATAAACTTTTTAAAGCATTCATGGATGACGAGTGGGCCAAATGAACAGAGAAACCAAACAATGATTTGATACCAAGAAGAAAAATGAGGTGACCAACAATTTTACAAGTGTATATGAATGGGTGAAAAATATGAGGGGATTAGTGAAGCATGAGATAGTTGTCGTCTTTCAAGAATGTAAAATCAACAATATCCTTGATAGTACTGAAAATTATACTGTTTGAAGAATGTAAAAGTTCAATCCATAATGTTAGCAATGCCATGTGTGACATTAGCACCATTTTTGGCATTCTACACAACAAACCAAAGCTTCTTTGTATACTAATATTTTATTTAGTAAGCACTTGCAAAAGTGTATTTCAAATATATAAGCAATAACAATTTTTCTCAAAATTGACTTATAAACCGTGAGCATGTTATTCATAATTATTCCCTCAAGCATGTTCATTTAGATGGTTTTAAGACACAAATATGATAAAAAAAAAAAAAATAAAAAAAAAAATTTTATAGAAATGCTTATATTCAAAACAAAATGAAATAGAGTTCAAATTGAATAGAATACAAATAATATTATTTTTTAAACAATAAATATGTTAAATGTTAATGACTACAAATTCAATCAGGTGTTCTTACTTTTTAAAGAAATTGGAATTTCTCTTCATAAAGGCACTGTATATTGTATTGTCCTTTCATTCTTTTGTACCTTAACATTTTCATTTGCATTTAATTTTATTTTTCCTTTTGAATTTTTTTTTTTTTTTTCTTCTGTACAAAGCAGTTGAAAAACCACACTGAAATATGTCCAAAATAGTATCATTGTATTCTCACTTAGGAGAGATCTGCATTAATAAAGTATATACAAGGGTGGGTCAGTAAGTAACAGATAAGCTGTAACATCTTTATTATCTGAGATATTGTAACCATACATAAAATACAGGCTTTTAACTTTGTGAAAATATCACTTAATATAAGAACAACCATACTCGCTGCATTTTCTCTAGCATTCTTTACAGGAAGTGAATGCACTTTGGTAAAAATGCATAGGTGTAAATGCCAGGAGACTGACATTTACACCCATGCCTAGGCACCTCTGTAGCCAGGTGGGCAGGAGCAGCAGTGCATAGCACACGCTTCTTTATTAGACGGGGGTTCGAGCCCGTGACCACCAAATACGGAGGATGCGGAAAGGTCAGGGAATGACCACCGCATATCCCCGGAGCAATATGGCCTAAGTTGCTAATGGTCCTAAAAGGCAAATAACAACAACAACGCCTGTGCCTAATGTCAGAAATGAGTTCCATTTCAGTCTCAAATCTGACCATGCAGGTATGCCTTCAGTCTGCCAAATAAAAAATAAAAAAAATCTGATGGGATGAGGTCAGGTCTATAGGGCGAGGCATTATGCTCCACCCACCTGGACAATTATTTGTCTGTCATCTGTGATGTGTGTGGCCTTGCATTATCCTGGTCAAACTTTGTCCTGACAATTCATCTCAGGCCTTTTGGTTTTCATGGCTTGATTAAGATTTTGCAGGGACAGGCAGTATCTTTCTTTGTTGATGGTGGTTCGACTTTCCAAGTAATTGATAAAAAATCATGCCATTTTGATCCTAGAAGAAGGTTGCAATAAATTTTGTAGTTGATTTGAAAAGTTTTGGCCTTTTGTTTACAGGTTTTTATGGATCTTAGTTTGGGTTCTGGGAAAAGTGAAGTTTCATCACATGTGATGATCCCTTGAAAACGCTCAGGACTGCCAGCACCAAACCTCTCCAGTAGATCTTCACAATCTCTTTCCTCACGGACATCTCTCATGTGGGCAGCTTCGATACCTGCTGAGAACAGCTTTTTCTGTACTCCAGTCTTTTTTGATGGTGGTCCCTTCCCTTTGACATTTTCACAGTGTACATCACTTCTGTACTTGTCATTTCAATTGCACTGGTTGTAGAGTTCTTTATTTTCACTGTCTGTGACAGACATCAGTCTTCTTACTCTTGGTTTGTCCTTGATGTCGAAATCACCTTCCCAAAACTGTAGAAGCCACCTCTGGACATTACTTCGATCAGTTATCTGGTCTCCATGGACTGTGAAATGGCTGTCACTTTACCCATCCATATCTTCAGATTTAAAAACACCCAAAAAATTATATTAGTTGTGGTAATGGAGTAATTGGTAGTACAACAAGAGTATATTATAAATTCCTACCCCCTTTTCTTATGCACATGCATGTGTAAGTATTGTGTATTACTTATTGACCCACCATTGTACACGAAAAAAAGAAAAGCACTCGGCATTATACAGTCAAAATTAGTGAGTATTGCTGATTTTCACTTTTGTATCAGATTGCTGTAAACACAATGAAACTGGATATATCCTGTCCACCCCAGGTGCCTTATGTTTAACTTCAATTTCTCCTCCACTTTGCTCTCAGTTATTACAAAATCACTTGGCTCCCTGTTAGAGTTTAATAAACTTCTTTCATTTCCCCTCCTTGAAAATAACTCATGTGTGAATGTAGATGCAAAATACTCATTTAGTTTATCAGCTACCTGAGCATGATCATCAATAGTCAATCCATCTGTGAAATGATCCAATCTGATTCATTCCTTTTCATCTAGTGTTCACATAAGTAAAGAACTCTTTGCATCCTTTGCCAAACATTTCTCATAATCTTCTTTTGCCTGCTTAACCTCCTTTGTGACTTGATTACAGACATTTTATGTGTGTCATAGGCTTCTGTGTCACCTGATAATTTCTATGCATCCCATACATTTTACTTCTCTGTCACGAGCCTCATTAATTCATCTGACATCCGTTTAATGGAATGGAATCTATCCAATCATGTTAAGGGAGACAGCAAAGGAGGTAAGCAAAACCCTTAATCACAATTATGAGAGCCACCTTGGATTCATGGAAGGTTCCTGTTGACTCAATGTGCGAATGTATCCCCAATTCATAAAGGGGATCAAAAGGTGACACGAGTAGTTTTAGACCTGTCAACTTAACGTCTGTTCCAGGGAAAATAACGGAATCACTGGTTAAAGTAGTAATGCAGGACCATCTGGACAGCAATGCATTTATATGGCAGTTACAACGTGGATTTTTTAAGAGGCAGTCTTGCTAACCAATCTGACAGGTTACTTTCATGCAGTGACAAGGGAGCTGGATGCAAAAAATAATTTTGATACCATATACTTGGATTTCAGGGAGGCTTTTGATACAGTTGCACATAAGACTGCTATATGAACTGGAGCAGTGTGGCTTTGAGGGCAAGGGATAACGGGATGATTAAATGGAAGAATGTCTGCTGGAATGGATGCAGAGAAGGGCAATGAGATTGGTGAAGGGAACAAAAGAGTGCTCTTTCCTAGAAAGGTTCTGCAAATTGCAGTGTCTGGAGACTAGGTACCTGTGGGATGATCTAATTGGGGTTTTTAAGGCCTTGAATGGATTGAGTAAGCTGAATGTGAATGGGACTACACACATGAGGGGGTATAAATTTAAGTTGAAGGTTGATTGCAGAATAGATGTGCAGAAGTTTGCCTTCTATTGTAGGAACAGGCTTCTATCTGTTGTGGAAGTGAATGGTTTTAAATAAATTCAAGGAAGAACTAGACAGATTTTTGGAGGGCAATGATGGGTGAAGTGTTTTTGTGTGTTTTGGTTGATGCTATATAAGCTTGCTTTCATTTGCTACTACTACTGCTTAAAAAATACTTATGACAGCTTGAAATTCATTTGAAAAGGCAAAATATTACAAAAAATAGTGGTTGTTTATGGGTGAATAAGGTGCTACTCAGTTGGAGTATGTAAAATTCTCTTGCCCTCTGTGTGATTATTGGATTAGAAAGACATGTCCAAAAAAAAGGACAAATCTGAAGTAAGCAAAAATGTTATCAATGAGCCATTACAAAAGTAGCTTAAGGCCATGGATAAAAGCCTACATTGTTTCAAAATTTCACAATAAATTATATTGAATTCCCCATTGGTGTTTTCAATAGACCACAAATCAGCAAGCTGTTGTGAGATGTTAATTCAACATATATCTCAGAAAAAAGGTGGAAGCTTTAACATTTGTGAATATTGCAGAAAAAAAATTTTTAGGCACCTTTTAAAAGAGTTTTAAAAGGTGCAGTTGTTAATATTTGTTAAAAAAAAAATGCTCAAACTAAATAAAGTACAGTTGTGTCCCCATATCTGCTGATTCAGTTACCCGCGGTTAACCACGGAAAAATTTAATGGATGCACCGTTTTCAAACTTTTGAATAATTTCAAGTTTTTCTTTAATTTGAAAGCACAACTCTTGTGTTTGCCTATTTTTGCAATTTCTAAACAAAAAAAATAGTTACTACAAAAAAAAAAAAAAAAATCCGACAACTTGACATAAATAACGAAACAAAATTTGTCATTTTGTGGTGTGACAGAACACAACAATCTGCGTGATGCACTAAAGCAAACTAAACATTTGGTCTCTCTCTCTTTTTTTTTTTTTTTTTTTTGTTTTGTTTTGAGCAGTAGGTGTGAACTGCAATAATTAAAGACAAACACCAGCCAAGGAATAAAATTTTTACTATAAAAATAATGTGATACACTATCGGAAATATTACAATAAATTACGATAAAACGTTAAAAATATACCGAAGCAATAAAATTATCTAAAATAAACTGAATTAAAAGCGATAAAACCTGAAGCTGTTGAAGACTGCTGTCTCCTTCTTCAACAGTATACTCTTACTGCAATGACACATCCTTAAGTAGCAGACCCATGGCACTCATGCACGTGGTCCATCAGACACATGGTCGGCATTCCCCACGCGCGCATCGGAAACGGAAGTGGCTCGGGAGCGTGTCAAACAGAACCGGTCATCCCATCTGATGACAACCGCCTCAAACAGGGGGTGTAAACGTGTCCCCCTATTAACAGGACGCGGTCATTACAGACTGTGTCCATAGATTTTGGGAACGCAAGTGGCTCGAGAGCTTGCGAATCAGTTCATCCAGTTGTAATACTATTAACAGGGACAGGGGGACACGTTTACACCCCCTGTTTCAGGCGGTTGTCCTCAGATGGGATGACCGGTTCTGTTTGACAAGCTCCCGAGCCACTTCCGTTTCCGATGCGCATGTGGGGAATGCCGACCATGTGTCTGATGGACCACGTGCATGAGTGCCGTGGGTCTGCTACTTAAGGATGTGTCATTGCAGTAATAGTATACTGTTGAAGAAGGAGACAGCAGTCTCCGAAAGGTTCAGGTTTTATCGCTTTTAATCCAGTTTATTTTAGATAATTTTATTGCTTCAGTATATTTTTAACGTTTTATCGTAATTTATTGTAATATTTCCGATAGTGTATCACATTATTTTTATAGTAAAAATTTTTTTTATTCCTTGGCTGGTGTTTGTCTAATTATTGCAGTATGGAATTTCCCAGCCCCATAGGCCTGTTTGAAGATATAGTAGGTGTGAAGACAGTGGGGGTTGCAAGATAATAGGTACACTAATCTCCCAGTGACGACTTATAACACCGGTTCTTGTTGCTTATTTGGAGTCTTGAAGTGTCCTGGTAAATCGAGTCTGTTGTACTTTATTATTACCGTATTTAATGTTGGTAAAGTCTTACTGTGGGTTTAATTTATCAATTAAACTTTATTATATGTATGTATGTATGTACAAGAAAATCACATTATATAGAGAGTCATCAGGTGTTCGTTTATATCCATGGTTTCAGCCATCCATGGTAGGTCTTGGAACGTATCCCCCGTGGCTACAGGGGTCTAACTGTATTATTTTGGCAAGATGACAGAGTACCTATGTAGATTATTAAGAAAAATGATAACGTACCTACATACATTACACCCTCAATTTTATAGACTAATAAGGCGAAGGGTCTTCTGTTGGTGAATTTCTTTAAAGTTTTTTGATGTGAAAACATCTGTGGCGGCACTAGAGTAAAACCAGTTGGTAACGAAATTTTTTTACGGAAGTGACGCAGTTGATTGGGAACGAAATTTTTTATATAAATGACGCAATCGATGTCACTTCCTATTAGGTGGCTGTTAAAATTTCAAATGACATCACTTCCTGAATGGTGCTAACAATGCTAATTCAGTCACTAACTTTGATTTAGTAGAGTAAGTTCATACTAAGATACGGAAATGACATCACTTCCTAAATGGTGCCAACTCAGTCACTAATGTTGATTCGGTAGAGTAAGCAGTGGGTAGTAATATTATGAAAGAATAAAAGCTTCAACGCTACTGAAGAAGTCTCTTGTGTAAAAAAGGAATGAGTTCAAAAATAAAGAGAATGAAAAAAATGCAGACTTTAATAAACTCTGCTTAAGATTTTGATCAACATCAATTTTCTAAGTAGCTTAAGTAAGTTTCAATCAAACCATTCAAAAATTTAAATAGTTTTGATTCAAGAATGCAACAAAAAAAAATAATCACTTTTTGCAGTAGTTTTTGGTTATGACGTCATACTAGTCTACAAATGGATTTCACTAACTATTGAACTGTAAAAATACCAAATCTAATTTCAGTTAACCTATAAGAGCATTTCGAAGATGGCTAAAACTGCAGCTGAGCGAAATCAAGAAAAGTATGCAAGAATAAAAGCTTCAAAGCCACCGATGAAGCCTCCCATGTTGACAAAAGAAAGAGTTCAAAAAAATGAGAACAGATTTTAATAAAATATGCTTCTCGAAATTTACATTGACTTCTCATCAAGAAGCTGGACCATCGACATCACAAAATTATATTCAAGAACTTCCTGAAGATTTCATTCCAGAAGAAAGATTTGAGTTCAAATGAGTTACCTGAGGATTTTTAGTTGATTCCTGAACCGGCTAGAGCAGTGGTTTTCAACCAGGGTGCCGCAACAACGTTCCAGGGGTGCCACGTAATTTGGGTTTAAGTTAAACTTTTTTTTTTTTTTTTTTTAATTTATGTTTATTTCATTATAAAACGGTGTACAGTATCTTTTTAATTTTATGATTTATAATTGATGTTTACTTAGTACCTCTATATAAAGAATAAAGTTATTATATACTATATATATATATATATATAATTTGTATTATGAAATATAATTTTTATAATTATATTATTGTAATAACTATCATATACAGAGAGAGAATCGGATATAACAGACAGAAAACTGAGTAGGGATGCCGCAAAATAAAATAAATTACTTAGGGGTGCCATTATTAAAAAAAGGTTGAAAACCACTGGGCTAGAGTATACTGCAACAACAAGCTTCGATTGCATCATCCAAAAGGAAACAAAATCATATTTCAGCCGAAATCACTTGTAGATATTTCACACCTTTCAACAGTAGTCAAGCATGAAATCATTTACAAGAACATCGAACATGACCATAACTCTATATAAAGAATTTGAACGACAATTTCTGAAACACATTTGGAGCTGTTTGTGATATCTGCAATTGATTATGATATGAAAATGATGTAAAATTGTGCACTCCAGGAAGTTACCCGTTACTTTTCCTAGAATTTCGAACAGCAGACATAAGTATGAAGGCTTGTAATACTTGTCGAGCACCTCACAGAAATGATTCTATTCCAACGGTTTCATTTATCCTGTTATTCCACCTCATCTGCCTTGATTGGATTTAGTAACCGAGCGACTCATTTCTCCTTGTATACCATTCATGGAGATTAGAAGACTAAGACATGGTTTTGGCCAATATGAAATTTTGGGCCAAATTATAAATGTTCCTGTAAATGTTAATTCGATGGTCAATCATTTGCCTTGGTGAATAGATGACGATTATTGCATTAGCATTCATATCAAATGTAAAAAAAAATACATAAATCGAATTATTTAATGGGCTTGGTTCATAAACGAGATGTAAGGGTTTGGTTAAAGTATCTACTTGCGACTCCTTTGTATCGTCTGTATGATATCGAGATTGACGATGTATTGTATTCTTCGATGAAAACATGGAACATGATGCTCCTACACATGATGATGAAATGAGTGAAGCTATACCTATTGAAGAAAGTTTAGTCGCTCAAACAAACTCTTTTGTGGAGTGATGACAGATATTTATGAATAGCTCCTAGTGAATGAAATGTTCCACAAAGTTTGCTTTTTGATGAATATGCTGAAGAATTGTCCTTTCCTTTGCATTTACCTTGGTCAGTATCAAGAGTTTACAGATAATTTAAAAGTTACACCATTTATGATGGCATAGAGTGATTCCATCATAAACATTCAATAGGTATAACTTTGTTGTACAGATCGCCATGGAGTGACACCTTATCTTTATATGGCCATGAAAATAACGAGACTAAGAACTTGAGATTCATTAACAGTTGCTTTTAAATACATCGGAAAAGACACTAGCTCACCAAAGAAAAATCCAATTGCAAGAATACGTCAATAACTGCATTGAAAACAATTTAGCATTTTTGAAGCCGATTCCTAATTGAACTTTTTTACCGGACACAATGTAAAAGACATCTATTTGCAAAGATCTGACAATTGGGTAAACCTACGTTCTTAACTTTGAGAGCAAACGAAATTGGTTGCCCTAAATTGCAAAAAATTATACAAATTAAAACAGGATGATTTGGATATCCCTGACGAGCGAACAGAAACTCTTCATTTTATGGCAAAGGCGACATTAGTAATGAAGCTGCTGTAATTTGTGCAATTCATTTTAATAACCTTGTGAATTGTATTTTTACTTTACTCCAGTCTAAGCATTTCAGTCCATTTCGACAATATGACGTCATCAGCTATTTTAAACGGATTGAATTTCAGCATTGTAGCAGTCCACATGCTCGCATTCTTTTGTTGCTCCCTAAAGAACCTATGGGAAATGTTATGAATGCAATGATAAGTCAGCTCATCTCTGTTTCTATTACAAAAGCCTCTGGTAATATCAAACTCATAAACATACTTTTACTTGTTACAAAAGGATCCAAGCTACCTACAAACAGGTTTGTCATTTTGAAGCTCCATTTATGCCATCATGATCTATGATGATATTAATTCCCATGCCAAAAGCAGACACTTGACAAGTAAAATATAATGCTGAATACAAGAAATTGTGGAAGAATCTAGATGACAAAGAATATACTAGCATCGATCGCTTCTTTAAAGAAAATAGCATTCATTTGGAATCATATTATATCAATTTACTTCGAACTGGTATTGCTTCGCCAAAAGTCTTTCTGATACGGGAATCTCATCAAAAATGGCATAACCCCTTCAATCCTTTTGTGTTTAGCATTTTAAAGTCTAACGTGGACATTCAATTCATTGTGGATGGATATTCTTGTGCTGCTTATGTTGTCAAATACGTAAATAAGACCAATTGCAGGATTAGCAATTTACAACGTAAAGTTATTGAAATTATGAATGAGTATCCTGAGTTTGACTTCGTTGAAATCGCAAGAAAATTAAGCATTGACATGCTCAGATCTTAAAATTACTAGTCAAGAGGCTGCTTGGTATTTGCTTCATCAACTGATGTCTGAGAGTTCAACTGTTGTTACTTATATACCTACCATGTGGCCTATCAAGCAACAACATAATAGAAAATCGAATGAAGAAATGGAACAAGAAAACTGGATGACAATTCTACTGACATTTTGAAAGAGAATTGGCTTAATAAGTACGAGAAAAGACCTCCAGAACTAGAAAACGTTACTTTAGCTGACTTCGTTGCCAATTATGCTTGCACCTCGCAACATGAGTATTGACTTCATCAATATCCAGAAATACTTCAATATCGAAATTATGATATGGTCAACAACATGAATGAATATAAAAGTGAGATGGTTACTCTTCATTTACCTTTTCGAAGGAAGAAGAGGAAATACTTTCTGAAATGAAATTTCTCAATTTGTATGTTAAACCTGAACAAGTTATTTTAGAACATCGTAAAAATTATGAATCTGATTTAGATAATTACAAAACTATGGAGATGTGTCATGAAATATACCATACTGACATAGAAGCTGATGCATCTGCCATCGGTGATACAAAACTTTGCAATGTTGACTCGTGAAGATGTTGATCCATATAAAAATTTCTACGAATACCCATACAGTGAAATGAATACCGATCTTCAACTAGCAACTTTAAATCAGCTTGATGTAATAGCAAATAAATGAGAAAATTTAATGCCAAACAATCAGTTTTGGGATTTAATGCAGAAAGCTAATTTAAAACAGGAAGGAATTTTATTACTTGTCATTTATACTTTACTTCAATCTAATCTTCAGCCTATCCAAATATTCCTTACTGGCCCTGCTGACTGTGGCAAGACATTTGTGATTCGATTATTGATGGAAGTTTATAATCGGTTTAATAGTACTGATAATTTTTGTAATGCTTATATAACTTGTGCTTCTACTGGAAAAGCTGCTGTAGCTATTAATGGTACTACTGTGCACACCGCATTGAAAATTTCAATATTGAAGAATTTACCCCTGTCTTATGAAGTTGCTCAACAATATTGTATTCTTTTCAAATATATACGTGTTTTAATTATCAACGAAGTTAGTTTGATTGGAGCTGAACTTTTATCTCAGATAGATGTTTACCTGCAACAAATTGCAGGCCATGTAGATCATAATTTCGTTGGATTTAGACATTTTTTTTGATTGGTGATTTGCAACAGCTGCCCCCCTCCCCAATATGAGCAACACCTATTTTTCAACAGATTAAGCAATGTGTCGCAGGCAGGCCCCAATATTTGGCATGGGTTATAATATTATGAACTGAATGAAGTGATGAGACAGTCGAATTCAGAATTCTCGAGAGTGTTGACTAAAATTGGAAACTCTTTTCGGTTAACCCATTGACAAACAAGAACTAGGAACTTATTGAGTCGATTTGTGAGCAAAGAAGCAGGTATTCACTTATATTTGAAAAATAAATCTGTGTACGATTATAACAATTTGTGTTAAATTTGTCTTCGGATGCAGAATGTGAGGTTCATATGCGGCAAAAACTTCATAAAATGGCAGTATTAGATGCTGGTGGATTACTCTATGAACTTCCTTTACTTATTGGCAAACCATACTTGATAACCACTAATATTGATGTGTCCGATGGTCTGGCTAACGGAGTCTTAGGAAAATTGGCATGTATTGAATATGATGAAGAGACTAATTGTATTAAATGTCTTTGGATGAAATTTCCAGGATGCTGTGGGTCGACTTGCTAGAACGAGGGCTCATTGGTTTGCTGTAGCTAGAGAAATCGATTTAGAATCTGCACTGATCACAAGAAGTAAGAGTGTTTTGTTGAATAACAACAGAACGATCTCGGCTAAACAAAATCATTTTCCACTAATATACTGGCTTGTGTTATTACCATCCATAGATCTCAGGGAGGTACTTTCAATTCCATAGTTTATGAATGCGAGAAATACCATTAGCAACTAGTTTTTTGCATTGTTTCGAGTTATCGATATCAATGATCTTTACGTTGTTGCTGCAAATGGAGAAAAGAAATTTTATCATGGACTGAGGAATGCTACATCCACTCTTGCACTTCAAACTGAAATGACCAGGTTGCCGAGTAATTCTTTACTTGCCATGCAAGATACTTTATATGAGTTCATCAGTAAATGACAACATCTTTCCATTTTAACTTTAAATTGTTGAAGTTTACGTGCTCACAGGACCTCAAGGACCACAGTGATGATCTCACTGATGCAGTCACACAACAATCCAATTTACTTCTACTTTCTGAAACGTGGCTAAATAACAAAGAAGTAATCATAACCTAACTTCTATTGTGTCATTCAATTCAAACAAGAAGATCAATTTTGCAGTGTAGCAGTTTATCATAAGAGAGAAAATCGTACTCATGTGGTTACTTCTCATATTATTAGCCATATGGTGCAAGGAAGCCATGACAAACTGTTGGAAAATCCATGAGTGTTAGACCTGTTGGAGACATTTGTGCAGCTGAATGCCTTCTTCCTGATGGTCTAACGATATTGTCTATAGTCATTTACATTTCACCTAACCAAAAGATCGAACACATCATTGAATTCTTCCATTTCATTTTACTTCCTTGCATGATTGAAGGAGCTGCACTGCTACAACAATTTTTTCACAAAAAATATGACCGAATACTAATGATACTTAGTGGAGATTTCAACGTTCATTTTGCAGATACTCAATCCAAACTTTTGACTGATTTCTTAGAAAGTAAATTTGGACTAATGTTAAATACTTCTAGTTCTGTATGGACTACTAATCATGGAACTATAATTGATGCTGTGTTTCAAAGACATGTACACTCTTTACAATCTCAATATCATAATTTAGCTATCACAAATCCATTGCAAGTAAATTACCTATTGAACCTGTATTGCAAGTAAATTACCTATTGAACCTGTATGCAACCTCAAATTCATGAAGCTGTCAAAAAAAAATAAATGCTTTAAAATGCTAAACATGTTCAGATTCTTTTCATCCTAAATCCCTTTAACCTTGTCCAAGCCCAAGGATGTTTTCACATAAAATAAAACATCTGTAGTGCATACAGGGTATACACACGCTGCTTTTTTTACAAGACCATTTGTATCAACATAATTGAAAAATTTAAACAGTTACTTTGTACGTGTTAGAAATACCCAAATAAATTTAAATAAAAAACAAGGTTTTGCTTACCTTGACTTTATTATTTGATACATAGTTTATAATAGAAGAAAATTCACAGTGACTGCAGTGGTGCCTTGAGAAACTTTATTCAGAGTTGGAGCTAAGCAGCCAAAGTTGAGATACTGTTGAATCTTCAGAGCTGGAGGACTCCTTAAAAATTGCTTTTGCTTAGCCTTGTTTATTACAATGTCTGACATTAACTTTCATACCTTATTCCTTGTAGATGTAAGAAACGCCAGTCTAACTTTTCTAACAGCTTTAATTTCTGTTCAGCACTCAGATGCACACTATTTTTATTTTCATAAGTTTCTTAGGACCATGATAATCTACTGTGAGGTTATAATAAAGATATAGGACACAGATGTGCTCTTAACAATATGGTACAAAGCATATCCATAAACAGACTGGGACATGCTGTCAGCTGCTGTGACCCAAGTTTCCAGTTTCCCTATGCCAAGAACACACTCAAAATCCACTCTGGTGCTAGTTTTTTTTTTTTTTTTCCATTAAATTAAGATCTGTAAAATCAAGGTTTTACTGTATTTTCTGCTAAAAACCCTATTGAACATTCAAATACATTTATATTTTGTTGTAATAGGTAGGGCACTTTGTGTTCAAAAATTGTGACGAAGCAATATCGATTACAAATTTGGAATCAGCACCTAAAATTTGTATGAGTTCACTGATTTGCATTAAAAAAAAAAGCAAGAAACAGTGTCACTAAGTAAATTTAGTTAAATTATTTAGTGTTAATTAATATTAGATAATAAGCACACTTACAGTGTGAGTGAAATTTCTTCTGATTATTTCATACACAACCAATGTCCCCTATGTCAATGTCTAAATTCTTGTATGATTCAGTTTGAAAATTATTAATGAATTGTTGATGATCAAATAATGTAGTAAATGGATTTTTTTTCTAAAATGCATTTAACATAAATACTTCTGTTTTGTTGTAGCTGTCTATTTTTCAGCACTGATTAATTTAAAGTATTAAAATATGAAAAATTTTAATTTCAGTATTTTGAGAAAATTCTTGACCATATTTTAAATTTTATGGTGTATTTCACTGCAGAACTTTGACTTTTTTCTCCAATTTGTCTCTTATTATAAAGGTTTACTATTCAGTTGAGTCCAGGGATGATGGTGATAAATTTCAGATTAATAGAGAAACAGGAGAAATCTTTACACTTAAAGTGTTTGACAGAGAAGAGAGGCAGTCGTATGTGATTATTGTAAAAGCTGAAGATGGAGCACCTTCTGATCGAAGTGGTAGATCTGGAGAGCCAAATTCTGGTATGTTATAATTTTATTATAAAACTAGCAGTTTGAATTAATTTTGAACAGTTTAGTATATTATACAATAGTGGACAAAAAAATTTTAAACACTTAAAGGAACTTGGATATAGTTAATGTCTTTGCAACAGTGATACCTGTAGGTTAATGCATTATAATATACAATGTCGGTAATAACTGTTTTTATTGAAATAATTTTATAGCTTTTGAATAGGTGAATGTGAACAGATGATGGTCAGTCATAGGTTAAGCCTTTATCCTAGAATACATCAGTTTGGCGCCTCCGTAGCCAAGTGGGCAAGAGCAGCAGTGCGTAGCACACGCTTCTGGATTAGACCGGGGTTCGAGCCTGTGAGCCACCAAATATGGAGAATGCAGAAAGGTCAGAGAATGACCACCGCATATCCCTGGAGCAATATGGCCTAAGTTGCTAATGCTCTTAAAAGGCAAATAACAACAACAACACATCAGTTACACCAAGCTAGATAATGCTGCTGCACAGTGATGTGGTCTTCTATTTCATTATGGATAAGTTGAAGGAAAAACTGATGTGCATTGAAGACGATATCATTAAAATATGATGAGTGAAAACATAAAATATGATAAGTTTTCACTTATCATATTTTAATGATATCATCTTCAATGCACATCAGTTTTTCCTTCCCTTTGACTGGATTTAATGTTTTTCATCCCGGGAATACCGGCTCACAAGATTAAGTAGTGGAGAACTGTAATAAATTTCTCAAGCCAAGATTTGAAATTTCAGGATATCCATTTCTGATTGCAATCCAGAACACATCTGGGGGGAGAGGGACTTCAGTATGTTTAATTTTAAGACTTCAATCACTTGAAATTGATGCTAATTATTGTTCTTCAATCACTCTGAACCCTAAGGCAGATGAGATAGACACAGTAAAATGCATAGACATAGATTGCCCCAGCTAAAACTATGTTTAATGATGGAAAGTAATTTTCAGTGTTGTTTCCAATGCTTCTAAATGATCAGTTATGAGAGCAGTGATATCCTATTTAATTGGTTCCGGGTATTAATACAAACTGGTAGCTTGTCTGTATAAATATGGATGTTATCGTTGGATCTTTACATACTGGTATTCAAGCTGTTCAAATGGATGAATATTTTAGTCAATAAGCTGACTTTGCACACCACAGCTCATTAGCATTAGTAGAGGCATTTGATGCAAGAAAGCAAGCTTATACATGATTCAGCCAAAAAATAAATAAATAAAAACCCACACTTCTCATTTCACCCATCCATTTGCTCTAAAAGTTTGTCCAGCTCTTCCTTGAATTTATTTAAGCTATCAGCTTCAACGACAGATAGAAGTTTGTTTCAGCAACCAACTACCAGCTGGGCTAAAGGCAAATTTCTGCACTTCTATACTACAACTGTCTTTCCTCAATTTGATATATGCCCCCTCAAGTTCATAATCTGAGCAAGCAGAAGAATCCCATCAGCATTGAGCCTGCTGAAAGCATTCAAGGCCTTAAACACCTCAATCACATCACCTCACAAGTGCCTAGTCTCCAGATGCTGCAATTTCCAGAACTTAAGTCTTTCTTGGTAAGAGAGCCCTTCACCAATCTTGTTGCTCTTCTCTGTACTAGTTCTAGCAACTACATTGTTCCTAAAATGAGGCCTCTGTATGCAGTACTCAGGGTGTGGCCTAACCATTGCCTTATACAAAGGGATAATCACCTCCTTATCACTACTAACAAAATTCCTGTAATGTTATTTATGTATTCGTAAAAATTGTTCTTCTGATTGAAAAGAAAACTTTCATTTTGTCTTTTAGTTCATAGATGTGAAAGAGTATCTTTCTGCTCGATAGCCATATTACTTCTGTATGGAAAATTAAACATTCATGCTTAGAATCTATAGCATTTCAAAGCTGATTGAACAGGTTGGTTTTTGATGGTCTTGATTTAATGTAATTGATCATTAATGCAGCCTAATTTAATACTGATTTCAACTAATTGCCTAGTGTTCTTCTAACAAGGGCTGTTCATAAATGTGTGAGTAGACATCACATTTGGGTTTTCTTTCTCTACAAATGAAATAAAACCTGTGATGGACCCAGTCATTGATGGAGCACTAATGGTATAGACACCCATTCATAATTTACATGAAAGTTCTAATTTTTTTAAGTAGCCAGTCAAAGTATAACAACATTAGCATTAGTAGAGGCATTTGATGCAAGCTTATGCAGCATCAGCCAAAAAAAAAAAAAAAAAAAAACCCACTTCCACTTCACCCCTCTGTTCGTTCAAAATACCTGTCCAGCTGAGCCTTAAACTTATTTAGGCTATCAACTTCCACCACAAGGGATGGCAGTCTGTTCCACCAACCAACCACCCGCTGGCTAAAGGCAAATTTCCGCACGTCTATCCTACATCTGTCTTTCCTCAATTTGTATTTATGCCTTCTCAGGTGATTTTTCTGAGCTAGAGGAAGAATCCCATCAGCATTGAGCATGCTTAAACCATTCAAGGCTTTATACACCTCTATCAGATCACCTCGCTGGTGCCTAGTCTCCAGACACTGTAATTTGCAAAACTTAAGCCTTTCTTCGCAAGAGCACCCCTTTGTTCCATTCACTAATCTTGTTGCCCTTCTCTGTACTCGTTCCAGCAGCTCTACATCCTTCTTGAAATGAGGCCTCCAGACCTGTATACAGTACTCTAGGTGTGGCCTGACCATTGCCTTATACAATGGAATAATCACCTCCTTATCCCTGCTGGAAAAATTCTTGTATATCATTGACAATACTCCATGAGCTACTCTTGCAGCCCATCTGCACTGCTCAGAGAACTTCATATCTGACTGCACAATCACCCCCAAGTCCCTTTCATTCTCTACCACTGTCAGTGTAGTACCACAGAGTTGATACGTTACTCTGGGGTTGCTGTTATAAAAAGTGTTGTACTGCTGGTGCATTAAGCTCTTTCTAGCATAAGAATTGAGTTATAATTTCAGTTCCGTAACAAAAAAACAAAGGCTAATAGTTGTGCTTTGCCACTAATATGAGTAGATTAGTGCACTTATAATGCAAAACAGATTTTTTTTAGCATTGTAGATACTTGTTCCTTGATGTGAGAAGACATTTCAATTATTTTTTTTCGAATTGTTATCTGATGGGGTATTTTAGTAATTTATTTTTCAGCTTCACCCCCTCCCCCCCCCCTCAAACAGTGTTCTGACAATCAAATGACAACTTGGAAAAATAAGGGACTGTGCTGCAGTGTTTGGTTTCTTTTGCAATGCAATGATTTCTGCTACTTGATAATAGCAGTCTGAGCCTTTTCAGAAATTTGTATTTTTTTCCCTAAATATAGTTTGCTTTTTTTTCCTTCAAGTAATCTTTTTGAAATAGATCAAATCTTTATCCACAAGATTCACATGATTAGTGACTAAATTTCTCTTCAATTTTTTAGGAACCATGGCATTGTTAGAAAGGTTTTCACCACAAACAACACACTGTTGGAGGAGTAGTAGTATGTGATGCAACAAAACAAGCTTATATAGCATCAGCCAAAATAAAAAAAAAAAAAACAATTTCACACATCCATTCACTCTAAAAGTTCGTCCAGTTTCTCCTTGAATTTATTTAAGCTATCAAATTCCACAACAGATGGAAGTTTGTTCCAGCAATCAACTATCCGCTGGCTAAAGGCAAAAATACTGCACAGCTGTTCTACAACTGTCTTTCCTCAATTTGAATCTATGCCCCCTATGTTCGTAATCTGAGCAAAAGAAAGAATCCCATCAGAATTGAGCCTGCTAAACACATTCAAAGCCTTATACACTTCAATCAGGTCACCTTGCAGGTGCCTAGTCTCCAGATTCTGCAATATGCAGAACATAAGCCTTTCTTGGTAAGGACCCCTTTGTTCCCCTCACCAATCTTGTAACCATTCTCTGTAGTCAATCAAGCAATTCTACATCCTTCCTAAAATGATGCCTCCAGACCTGCACGCAGTACTCAAGGTGTGGCCTGACCTGACCTGACTATTGCCTTATACAGGAGGGATAGTCACTTTTTTCTACTAGCTAAATACTAGCTAAATTGGCAGCCTGTCTGCACTGTCAGAAAACTTCATATCTGTCTGCACAATCTCTGTGGTTTCTTCTACCCATATGCAGTACTTTGCATTTGTTAGTGTTAAACTTCAGTTGCCACTTCTCAGCCCATCTGCCCAAATTTTCTAGATCCTGTTGCAGTAGCACACTGCCGTTACTGTCATTATAAACCTTGCCAACCTTAGTATCATCTGCAAACTTGGATTTTAAGCCTGATATACCTTCATCAATATCTTTGATAAATGTACAAAACAACAGTGCGCCCAACACCCGAACCCCTAGGTGACTCCACTAATAACAATAGCCCATGAAAAGCAACATCCATTGATTACCACTCTGTTTTCTTCCACTCAACCACCCTTTTATCCATTGTAGCAACTTGCACTTAATACCATGCTGCTCCAACTTGCACAGTAGTCTTCCATGTGCAACAGTATCAAAAGCTTTCCTGAAATCCAAGTATATGATATCAGAATTATTTTTTGCATCCAGTTCCTTTATTGACCACATCATAGCATGCAATCAGATTTGTCAGACAGTACTTTCCTTTAACCAATTCATGCTGTGTCTGAATTATTACTGCAGTCTTGTCTAGATGATCATGTAATGCTTCTTTAACCAGTGACTCCATTATTTTCCCCGTACAGAAGTTAAACTAACAGGTCTGTAATTACTCCTGTCACCCTTTGATCTCCCTTTGTGAATTGGGGATACATATGCACATCTCTGGTCCATAGTGGCTTCCCTTGAGTTCAAGGATTCTCTCATAATTATGGCTAAGGGTTTGATTACTTCCTTTGTCTCCTCCTTTAACATAACTAGATAGATTCCCATCCATCCCAGGTGCCTTTCTGATGTTTAACTTCAATAATTTTTCCTCCACTTTGCTCTCAGTTATTAGAAAATCATTAAGCTCCCTGGCAGAGTTTAAGCTTCTGTCCTCCACTTTCCTACAGAATTCTTTGTGTGATTGTAGAGGGAGGATAGTCTTTCTCGTCCCACAAAAGAAAATCTGAAACTTCAATAACTTTTCACATAATTTTGGGAAGCTTTGCACCAGTTCGGTTGTTTGTTCCTCATTAAATCAGGCTGACTTTTTTCAATTGTAGGCCTCCCAATATAATCCTTCTTGCTTCACACCTTCTGATGAAATTTTCCGTTTTACTTTTAGGGTAGTTACTTAAGCATGAAAAAGTAATGATTAAATTAAATGATAAAAAATAGACTGCCGAATGCTTTATGTAGTTATACGAATGTACTCACAAACACTGATCATCTCTGCACATCACTGAGCACAAAACTGAGAATTTATTTCTCTTATAGGTCAACTGATCATTGGGCATAAGTTACTAGATAGCATTTGCATTGAGACTTCTGGCACCATCAAGGGGATGTACAATGTAATGCCCATTGCCATTGTAATAATTATTTGGAGACAGCACTCAGCTGTTGTACTTAGTTTGGGTGTTCCTATCACGGATGTCTCTCTCTCTCCTCACATGGAGAGAGAGAGAGAGAGAGAGAGAGAGAGAGATTATTAGCTATTTTCTTCCATTGCTGGGCTCTTGAGGTTAGAAATGCTCAGGCATTAATGAAAAGAAAGCTGAAAGCAAAATTGACAGCTAGAAGGAGGTTATAAACAAATCATAACTGTGCCACCAAAGGAGCATTCCAGCTGGAATTCCCCAGAATTCATGTTAGGACAATGCACAGAAGACAAATTTTGTCTTTATATAATGACTTCTTGATTATACCTGGCTGGCCCTAACTCCTGACAACATCAGTGATAGTGCACAGGAGTACATTTTCCAGAGTGGAGACAGTTCTGCAGGCTCTGGACTCTATTAGGAGGATATTCTCTGTGCTTGAGTTAGCCTTTTCTGGACAGAGTTGTTCTCAACGTGGTGTCCTCATGCTCTAGCACCAAAGGTCAGAATAGGCAGGAATAGAGATTTGTAGTAGATCCAGATGCAAGGTTTAAGACCCCAGTCCCTCCGTGTGACTCTAGCCATCTTCCCAGTTATATTCTTGATTTTTTTCTTTGATGAAGTCACAATGCGGTATGAAAGGGTTGTTGTCATCCAGTACTATTCCTGTGTATTTGATCTGGGCATGTCTGTACTTTACTGTCAGTGGTCTCCTGGTGTTCATTGTACCCTTGATGCGCATTTGTTTGGTCTTGGTGGTGGAGACTGTTAGTTTGTTTACTTCGCACCACTGGTAAGGACTACAGTGGTACCTTGGTTTGCGAGCATAATTCGTTCCGGAAACGTGCTCGTAATCCAAAGCACTCGTATATCAAAGCGAATTTCCCCATAAGAAATAATGGAAACCCAGATGATTTGTTCCAAAACTCAAAAATATTCATATACTGTAAAAATGATTAATACAAAATACATACCTTTTTATATTTTTAATATTTAAATTTAATATACATAAAGCAATCGAATTTATTAATTATTGGGTAGGACGACTTTCACTGTCTCTAATGGAATCACTGCAATCTGTTGACTTTTTCTTTTTGTGCGACTTTAACAAGGAATCTTTCCAATGACACTTGCTTTTGCCTCCTTTTGAGGATTTCAGAAATCAGATTCATCGCTCGCACTATTACAAAATGAGGAGGCACGCTTGATACACATAAACAAAGCTGCGCGCGTGTAGCAACTGAATAAACACCGTAAAGGCAGAGATACACAATTAATTAACACCTCACATTTTACTAAAGCACATTTCTAGGGGTTCCTACCATAAAACAATAAAAACAATTTCCAGTTGCGTTCCTGCTAGTGGAATCTGTTATAAACTGGTAGTAAACTCGATCTAATTGCATTTGCGATTATACTAGCTGGAATTGTTGGGTTTCACGTTATTATGGTGAAATGTGTTTCCCCTTCACGGATATAAAAAAACCATAAATACATTTTCAAAATCTTCTCTTCATTGCTATCGGGTTGCGGTGATTCTGCGTTCGACTGCCATTTCTTGTAAACACAAAGGCGAATTCAGTTCGTGTTATATAAGATATCGTTCCCGTATTTATAAATCGTGTATCATCGAATTCGTGTAGTGTAAACACGTGTTATACGAGGCCTGACTGTACTCGTATTGCAAGACCTCGCTCGTTTATCAAGTTAAAATTTATTAAAAATTTTTGCTCGTCTTGCAAAACACTCGCATACCAAGTTACTCGTAATCCAAGGTACCACTGTACTGGCAACAATTAAGAGACCATGTGCACCCTGCCATTTTGCATTTTTTACCGGAGAGAAATTGAACCTTCCAAGACAATGTGCTGTATCATCAGGCCCACACTACTCACGAGTGGTTCAAGGAGCACAGTGAAGATATCGTCATCTTCATTGGCTTCCAAATTTGCCCGACCTCAATCCAACTGAATACCTGTGGCATGTTTTGGAATGGGATGTCATCGCAAAATGACTGCAGATCCCTACAAAAGTCTTCAGACCTCTAGTAGAGTCAGTGCCTAGCATTGTTATATGTGCGAGTGGTGACCTAACACTGTTAGGTTGGTAGTCACAATTCAGTGATTACTGAATGTATATTTCTAATTTATTGATATATTTACCTGCAGTACAGTGTAGGAACTGTCCTGGCCCTACAGTTTCTAAATATAAAATTAATTTGTATTGCATTATCATTATTACTACTTCCATGAATTATTTACATTGGTCTAGATGTATGAAACACAATGTCCCAGATGGATAATCACACTTTTCTCTGACAAAGTTTGCTATAATATTCCATCTTCCACTATTTTTTTGTATTTCACTTCACTCAGAAATAATAAATATTCTATAATATTTCGTCATTACACCTTATTTACTAAAAAAAAAATAAGTATCAATACTGACATTATGTAATTATGGAGATACTATCTTTCTCGTATATATTGTATAACTTGTTATTTTTTACCTTCTGTTTGCTTTCAAATCCTTTTCACACACACACACACACACACACACACACACACACACACACACACACACACACACACACACACACACACACACACACACACACACACACACACACACCTGTGGTGAAAAATTTCTGAATGAACTGCTGTAGTTAGGAAATTATGGAATTTTGTGGCTATTTGTATGGATTTCCTTCAAAAGTGATCTTTCTTATTATCAGTGTATACAGTGTCAAATGAAGGTCTTTCTTCATTTGACACTATATGCTGATTCCGTTAGTGCTTCTGAAAGCATTTCTAGTAAGCTTTGTTTTGATAATAGTTCTGTGTTGCATTCTGAATAATTTTCTCATTTGTTGAAATCCTTGACCTCTCAAGGGGACGTGAAGCTTGTCCAGGAAGCCCAATCCAGTAAGATTTGCAGATGTGTGAATTGCAGTGATGAAATTTAAAGCACAGAGTGTGCAGGAGCATTGTCACAATGCAGGTGTCAGTTCTCCAACTTTGCTAAATCACCATATAACTGTTTTGTTGTATAATCCTGGTTCATAATTTGACTGTTCAGGGAAAATTTGTAACGAACAGTGCTCTGTAAGTAAAAAAAAAAAAAAAAAAAAAAAAACCCCAATCAATAAGATCTTCACTGACTGAGAGGACTGGCCTTTCTGGGCATTTGGCTTTTCCTGGTGATAGCTTTGCACCCAAAATTTGTTGCTAGTAATGACAGAAGTGTTATAGTTAAATTGCAGATAGGGTGAATCTTTTTCTTACCTTTAAAAAAAATGCAACTAAAAAAATTTTTCTGATGTCACATGTTGATCAAATATTTACATGTTGTTTTTTAATATAGGATCAGGCACACTTTGCCTTAACTTTGTCAAACTGATAGAGCAAGCTTATCTGCGAAAAGATCTAAACCTCCCAAGCACTTCCTAATTCATTTCACAAATATACGTGGTCTCAATTCTAATCTCAACGATGTCCATTTCTACTTGCAGTCTGCCAAACCCCATGTACTTTTTCTGACAGAATCTCAGTTATCGGTTGATTCAACTACTGCTCATCTCAGATGCCCAAATTATTCCCTATATGATTCCTTTCGCCTCAAAGGTGGTACTTGTGCATATGTCCATTCTGATATTCCCTGTCAGAGACTTGGCAATTTGGAATCTCCTCTCTTTGATCTTCTCTGGCTTAAAATCTCTCTACCTCATTGTGCCAAATTCATCTGTTGTCTCTACTGTTCTCCCAACTCCACTAATCATTTGGGGCTCTTTGACTTCCTCTCTTTGCAACTTGACTTTCTCCAGGCCAACTTTCCTAACAGTGAGGTAATTTTCCTTGGTGATTTTAATGTTCAAAACTCCAGCTAGCTTCCGTTTTCTAGTCACACTGACCGAGCAGGTCGAGATGCTGAGGCTTTTGCAATTACTAATGACCTAGCACAGATTGTTCATTTATCTACAAGAATACCGGACAATCCTAATCATACAGCCAATACGCTTGATCTTTTTCTCACAAACAACCCTTCTAAGTACACGGTCGAAGTGAGAGGTCCTTTAGGCACTTCAGATCACAACTTGGTGATTGTCTCTTTTCCAATGGAACCTTTATCTCATGGCTATTCCCAACCTCATGTTGTTCGGCATTACAAGAATGCAAAATGGGATGACCTGCGAGTCTTCTTTTCCTTGGTCGGATTACTGTTTCAAAACTTCTGATGTCAACGTTTGCTCAGATCGTGTCAGTGAAATTATTCTTGCAGGAATGGAATCCTTTATCCCACACCACTTTAAAATCTCGTCCTTTATCTAAACCTTGGTTTCCAATAAATGTGCTAAGGCTGTTCAAGAGAAGAATGTTGCATATCGTAATTAGCTTCTTTCTAATTCTTCAGTTTCATTTTCTGCCTACACCAAAGTTCGCAACAATTGTAAAGCAGTTATTAATCAATCTAAACTAGAGTTTGAACAGGCTATGAGTAGAAAACTTGCTTCTTGCCCTAATGGTAGCCGAGCATTCTGGTCTCTTGCCAAAGCTATTGGCCGCAACTTTTGCCCATCTCTGCTCCCACCACCTCTGTCCAAACCAGATGGTTCTGTTGTCACTTCAGCAAAGGATAAAGCTGGACTGCTAGCATCCCATTTTTTTCCAACTCATGTATTAATGATCTCGGTGAAACACCTCCCACCAATCCCAACATGCTCCATTCAATGCCTCCTGTGGTCTTCCATCAAAAGGATGTCAGAAGGATTTTTGACAAATCTTGATGCTAAGAAAGTTCCAGGTCCTGATGGTATTTCTCCACTTGTTCTCAAAACCCATGCTCCTGAACTTAGTCCTAATCTTTGCCGGCTTTTTTCACTTTCTTATTCCAAAGGTGTTTTTCCTTCTGCTTGGAAATTTGCTCATATCCAGCCAGTTCCTAAAAAGGGTGACAAATCCCTCCCATCCAATTATCGTCCCATTGCAATTACTTCTACTCTTTCTACAGTAATGGAGAAATCAATTAACCGCCAACTCTTAAACTACCTAGAAACCTTCCATCTGATCAACGATCGCCAGTATGGATTCCGTCAGTGTCAATCCACTGGTGATATTCTGGCTTATGTTACCCATTTATGGACTAAATCAATGGAAAGGTTTGGTGAAACACAGTAGTTGCTCTTGACATCTCAAAGGCTTTTGATCGTGTTTGACATAAAGGTCTTCTAAAAAGCTTCCATCTTATGGTTTGCCAACTGTTTTTAGTAATTGGTTATCCAGTTTTCTCTCTGATCGCTCACTGAGGGTGATGGTAGATGGCTCTCTGTCTTCTAACTTCTCCACTAATGCCGGTGTCCTACAAGGTTCAGTTCTTTCCCCGACTATTTTCCTCTTGTATATTAATGACCTTCTCCCATTGACTGGAAATCCTATCCATAGTTTTGCCGATGATTGCACATTGCATTCCACTTTCCATTTTGAGAAACCTTGTCCTGCTCAATCAGCTTCAACTTCTCGAAAATCTGCTTCCAATTCCTTAAATGCTGATCTTCAGGTAATTCTCCAGTGGGGCAAAGACAACTTAGTTGATTTCAACCCTTCTAAAACTCAGTCTTGTCTTATATCTCGCAAAAAAGGATTCTTCTGCTCCTATGCTTATCTTTAGTGACACTCCGATTTCTAGGCAAAATGATATATCTCTTTTGGGGATAACCCTGACTTCTAATCTCTCTTGGCACAAGCACATTACAAATATTGCTTCCTCTGCATCTAAAAAACTTGGTTTTCTCTTTCGCTCTCGGCGTTACTTTTCTTCCAAACAGCTGCTCACTCTGTATAAATTGCAAATCCGCCCTGCCATGGAATATTGTTCCCACATCTGGGGTGGTGCCCCCAAAACCTCTCTCAGGCTTCTTGATTCCATTCAGGAGAGGGCAGTTAGGTTAATTAATGATTCATCTCTAACAGTGTCTCTCCACTCGCTTTCTCATAGACGTACTGTTTCTGCTGCATGCCTCTTCTACAGATACTTCCACGGGAACTGTTCTTCTGAATTGGCTTCTATAATTCCCTCTCTCTTTCAAAACAGTCCGAACACGTGCCGCCACCAGCCAACATCCATTTACTGTCCAACTTCAAACCCACAGAACCAACTTTTCATCTTCCTCATTTATTCATTCAACTGCCGTTTTCTGGAACAGTCTTTCTTCATACGTATTACTGAAAATTACAATCTACAGAAGTTCAAGTCCAGTGTCAACAAATATCTTCTTTTTTTTCGTTTTCTCAACCTCCAACCCAAGCACGGTACTAAGTACTATAGGTTCTAATACCTCGTGTTTGGGGTTCACATAAAAAAAAAAAAAAAAAACTAGCATTTTTCTTTTAAGTATGTGAACTTTGGTATTATATCATCTTTTCATCATGAAACTAAGAAATTAGTGAAAGGGGTTCTATATTTAAGGGGAGGGCTTTTTTAGTTTCCCCCCATATACTACCACCATCATTAGAATGTCAGATGATTTGTCATTCCCATATTATAAGATAATTATACTTAAATTAAGTGAAATTTCAGTTTTTGCAGAGAATACTAATGCATATTAATATGCTGTACTAAAATCAAGAAACATTATGTATATGGGGCCAGTACCACCAGAAAAGTACAGTATTGCATGGTAAATGTTGTTACTTAAAATGTACCGTTACAAGGAGTAATTGTCATGGATTGGAAAAACTCATCAGATAGCTTGTTAGAATTCTAATAACATTAGAGTACTGTGCCGTGCCGTACCAGATAACTGTATCTGGTATTAAAATTAGCTGTATGGTGTAAGGAAGCCATAGGCTTTTGCTGCACCAGCCAAAAAATAGATAAGAAAATACAAAATTATGTGTGTGTGTGGCGCCTCCGTAGCCAGGTGGGAAGGAGCAGCAGTGCGTAGCGCATGCTTCTTGATTAGACCGGGGTTCGAGCCCGTCACCACCAAATACGGAGTATGCGGAAAGGTCAAGGAATGACCACCGCATATCCCGGAGCAATATGGCCTTAGTTGCTAATGCTCCTAAAAACCAAATAACAACAACAACAACAAAATTATGTACTTTGCTCCTCACATTGGTAGCTATCCAGTTGATCTTTGAATTTCTTCAAACTATAATAAATAGTTTGAAGAAGATTACATAATAAATCACTGTGTTGGTGTTATTGACATGATATTTTTTGTATTACATGTTAGAAATAGCTTTATAAACTTCTAAGCTTTGGAGCAGAAAGTACATGTAATCACTTGTTTTATGAAAGCTGTTTTTAATTTAAAAAAAAAAAAAAAAAAAAAAAAACACAAACATGTATGAAATTATCTGTTCTTCTGACCAAAAAGTTTCATTGAGAATTCCATTGAAATTGGGACTGGCCAATTGATTTCAGCATGGTTTATGTTGTTATGATTAATTCCTTGTAATTCTATTGCCTGCCCCACTACTCTTGTCTTTATTCACTTTTACTTCTAATCTGCTATATTTTTCAATAAATTTAATGAAGTCTAATCCATTAAAAGCTCTGGGTTTGAGTTGATTTTTTTTTTTTTTTTTTGTGTAAACCTCAAACACAAAAGATATTACAACCTATAATACTTAGTACCATGTATGGGTTGAAGGTTGAGAAGAAGAAAGAATATACTTGTTGATATTAGACTTGAATTTCTGTAGATTGTAATTTTCAGGAAATAAGTGCGGAGGGAGAGAGATTGTTCCAGAAAGCACAAGTTGAAGGAATAAATGAGGAAGAAGAAAAGTTGGTTCTGTAAGTTTGAAGTTGAGCAGTTGGGCTGGTTTGGGAGAGGGAGGGGAATTGTAGAAGCCAATCCAGAAGAACAGTGCCCATCTACAGAAAAGGCATGCAGCAGAAAAAACAGAACATCTATGAGACAGAGTGTAAAGACTTTGTAAGAGGTGGGTCATTAATTGACCTAACTGCCCTCTTTTGAATGGTGTCTGGAAGCTGGAGAGAGGTTATGTGGTACCACCCCAGGTGTGGGAACAATATTCCATGGTAGGGCAGATTTGTAATTTGTACCAAGTAAGTAGCTATTTAGAAGAAAAATAATGCCAAGAGTGAAAGAGAGGACCCAGTTTTTTCAGATGCAGAGGAATATTTCTGATGCCAAGAGATTAGAAATCAGGGTAATCCATAATAGAGATATGTGATCTTGTGTAGAAATCTGAGTGTCATTGAAGATAAGCATGTTAGCAGAATAATCCTTTTTTGCAAGATATAAGACAGAATTGAGTTTTAGGAGGATTGAAATTAACTAAGGTATCTCGTCTCACTGGGGAATTACTTGGAGATCAGCATTTAAGTAATTGTTAGTGGATATTCGAGAAGTTGGATTTCCAGTCAGTGAAAGAAGGTAATTAATATATAAGAGGAAAAGAGTGGGTGAAAAACCTATGCAGCATTAAATGTTTTTCTAGAAAATCTCTACTTAAGTGTATACAACATACTTGAAGTAATTTTTTGTTTCCTGTCTATTAAAATGAGTGAGCTGTGAATAAACAAAAAAGAATAAACATTTTAGCATTTGCATCTCCCTCTCCACACCACAATGAAAATAAAACATACCCAAATATTATGGCACGGGCTACTTTAGCCCATATTTTAATTCCTGTGTTTGTATGGCGAGATTATATTATGATATCGCTGCAGATATTCTAAACCTGCTGGTATGCCTAAGTCTTATTCAGCTTATTAATATTAGTATTGCAAAATGATGTAAGAAAACAAACTTGTAAAGCATCAGTTAAAAAAATGCATATATATGTCTATATTTTAGTATGAACTTTGGAAATGGTATAGTTTCTTTTTTGTAGGCCCGATGGCATTGATTTGAAAAGTGACCCTTAACTTTTTTTTTTTCCCATCTTAATTTGCCTTTGTATGATTATTGTATTAAAAGATTAGAGTATTAAAATTCATGAGTGATTTGAGCATGGTAAAGGAAATGCTCACTGAAATAATAAATATTTCTACTTTTTTTTTTTTTGTTATGCTAAACAATACGGACAGACACCTAAAGGTAAGTAGCAATCATTATTTAAGGTCTTACAGCTGTTTGCTTAATTTTAACTAATTTGATTAATATTGATGGTGAACAAAATAACGGAAAGATTGTGCGAGGCTCCCATGATTTGTATGCACAGCAGGAGGGTGCCACACTAAGTTCATTCTCAGTAGTCCTCTGTTCACGGATATAAAATGAATCTGAGTTGCAAGTATATGACGCAGGGAAGAAAAAGCATGGTTTGCACGTGCAGACTTTCAGTAGTACGGCGTAGTCATTGTAGATCTGTTAGTGGGAGCATGTTTGTCAAAGATTGCAACTTGCAAGTGCGTAATACACTTTCTTGAAGGTGATTTATGGCTGAAAGATGGGAAATACTTCATCTAAACCACAGCAGCAGACAAGTAGTGGTAAGGTGTGTGTAGATTTTGGTTTGGATTATGTGCAATGTTATCTCCATAAAACACTCATAACGTAGCTACACAAAGATATCATGGCCTAGTTACTGTGCATAACAATGAATAATGCCTACTATGGCTATAATGAACTTCTGAGCAATGGCAGAATGTGATAAGATGAATCATCCAATTTTTTTTTTTTTTATTATTATTATTTTTTCTTTCAGGCATGGCCCAGATCCCTTTCTGACTGGTAGATTGCCATCATGTGAGTCTGTGTAGGCATCTGCATCCTGTGCTGCACCATTTCTATTCATCTGGGGTGGTTGTCTTGTAGTATGATAGTTCTGCATTTCACAGGGCATGTATTGTCAAGCAGTGATCGAGGGTCATGAAGATGCTCACTTGTCATGACTTATAGAACACTGAGGTCCAGAATCTTTATGGAATTCCATACCACCCTTTATTTGCCCCACATGCCATACTGACTTGTTTTTGTAGATGTTTCCATTATTTTGTCTGGCATCTAATACTTAGGATGATTACATAAGTATTGTATTTCTTTAAATGAAAGGGATCCTGTGCAATTCAATATTTTGCTGAATCAAAGGTTTATTAGACATGTGTTCTTGGCTTCAAATACTCAGTTTCCAGAAAATTGGATTTGATAATTTATAGAGAATTCTGTATTTCTACATTTCCCATTTTTCCAGATATGCTCAATGATGTACTGGATGGAAAGTTTTTTTGCATTTGAAACATCTTACTCAATTGTTTTTGATTAAATAGTGATATAAACATTTTTGTTGCTCTTGGATATACAAGGTATGTGTGTGCTATTCAAAGTAGCCATTATTATTATTATTACTACAAGAGGCAGTCAGCTTGCAGAAACTCAAAACTGCAAAAATCAGAATGGCGAGAAAGTGTCAAAGTGCTAACAGATTAAAATGCTGACGAGTTTGAAATGCAGGGATCAAAACTCAGAATTCTCAAAATGCCAAATGATTAATATGTCAGTACTCTATAAAAGTTTAAAATGCCAACTATCTTGTGTAAAATGCACTATTGTTTTTTTAACTTTAGTAGAAAGGCCCCATATTTTTGAATTATGGGTGAAAACTGGGATATATAACCCAATACTTACACTGATTATTATTATTACAATTTTTGTTTTGTTGTAATTTCATTTTGTGTAATAATAAATTGTATTGTATGATTATTTTATTTATTTTTATTTCTTATAAATTATTTATAGATTATTTAATAATGTTGCTATCGATTGATATTATTAAGAATATTATTAAATAAACCTTTTATTATGTTTCTGTTAGAGTTATTTTGGTTCGGTTGTCTTCTGAGCAGGAAAATTATAATTTCTCTTCAGGTTGTTATAGTTCTGTTTCTTTTGCTTCATCAGTTGTAATGTTTCTTGGTGACTGGCAAGGTTGTATGCTGTTGGGGGTGGGAAATTTGTGCTGCCAATTTTCACAGTGATTAGAAGTGAGTGTAATGAGGAGGAAAGTTTCTCTGTCTTGGATGAAGTTTTCTCCCAGTAATGCTTGTTTTTTGTCCAACAAAACAAACCATAGGAAGCAGAACATGCAGTTTGCAGACAGATCTATTGTGCCTTTTTGGCACAGGACTTCTGTCTGCAAACTGCATGTACTCTACTCTCCCCCAGTCTCCAGTAGTACAGCTTTCATCAATACCGTGTGTGGTGAAACCTTAGTGATGATGATGAAGAAACAAAGGAGGAAAATCCTGTTGTTAAAAGTCACCCAGTTTGTTATAACTAGGGTCTGGGATTTCCAGGAATTCTCCTGCCTTTTATAAGCTCATCCCAGTGATCCAAAAACAGTTTTTCATAAGTCCAAATGTTATGATAATCATATTATCAACAGGAAATATATGTAGTGACAAAAACAAAAAATGCACACCGTGGATTATCACGTTCCCAGGCAGATGATTTGCTGGAATAGTGAACTCAGAAATATGCTTCCTTATGAGTAATACTTCATGATACATAGTTCTACCATAGATTTTTGTAACTTACAGCTTTCTGTTTTTATAGCTGTAAGTTATCACTCCCCTAACAAAGTTATAACTATACTATACCATATAGTATAGTTCCACTGAACTATAGAGGAGAGAAATTCTGTAGGCAGTTGAAAGATATTCATTAGCTGCCCTGTTCTCTTCATTCCATTTATCTTTCACCCACAGAATTTGCAGTACTGACTACTTACATAGGAGGTGCAGCTAACCAACCACTTGAGAAATGTGATAATATAGCGTGTAAATGCAGAATAGTAATGAATGATCTTGACTTCCATTTAGAAATTTTCTCTACTGTAGGAAAGTTCTACCAATATAAAATTTAATGGTCTTAAAAAATTAACAAGGAAGCAGTATAATAACTCTGGGGGGTGGTGTGGGGAAGCAGCTGATATTTTTAAAACTCAGGCAGTCATTTTCCAGTACTCCCAGAAAAAGCCTTGGCAATGAAATATAAGCTGTAAGTGTAATTCTTTGTCAACATTTGTAGTTCTGTGATATAATTATTGTTAAAGAATCACATTTCCAAGCCAGGAAATCCATTTTAATATAGGCAGCAGGACATAGAAACCAGCCAAAATCCTAAACACACTTTTCCTAATAAGTTAATACCCCACAATAATACAGAATTATGCTTCATAAGATAAAAACTATGCTAGTAACTTTAGAAACATCATTGTGACTGTGGTTGTCATGCTGTATCTAGTGTTAACACACATTAATAAATTTTTCATTTCTGTAGACCCCCGTTTCACATATTTGAAATGTATCCAGTGTATTCAGTAGTATCAGATAGTAGGTGTTTGCACAGAAAAATTTACAGTGTAAGAGGTGCTGGATTTTGAAATAACAGATTTGCGAGTCTGTTACTGTAATAGTTTTAAGTTTCTGTTTGTCAAACTTAAAACTACAAAATTAAACTTAATTAAAATTAGCAATAAAAATTGTCAACCCAATAAAAAGGATTGAAGTGTGCACAGTCAATATCTTGAATTTTGAAATCTCATTCAGTGAGTTTTGTGAATTTGGTGTTTTTCACAGCCAAGAAAATCATAATCTTTGCCATCAGAACAGATGAAATAGGATATAGGTTTAGCATTATGAATGATGTTTTAAAAAAATGAAATTGTCTTATTGTCAAATTATCTAATTTTGATGTTCATAAAAATCATAGGGATGATAAATGGCAACTTTGCTGTAACTCAAAATTATGGTTACAAAAACAGTCTTGAATCTGAAAAGTGAACAGCCAGGTATTAGATTAGATTTAGCAGTTATGGCACACATTCTCGATTGACCTTAGTCATGATGAGCTCAGCATTTTTTTTTTTTTTCTCCCCCCACTGTATGTCAAGAATACAAAAAAAATAAATAAATAAAATTAATAATTTTATGAACTTTGATTTGGATCATTTTGACACAGTCATATGCTCTTAGGAGGAAACTCAGTATGATCAGCAAATGTGACATTTTGTAAATAATGCAAGATGGTCACATTTAAATGTTTCTTACTCGTTTATTCATTACTTAGCATGAAAATTTATAACAAACCTTATGAATTTTCATACTCAGATTTGTGAAAAACATTTTTTTCACATGTTCAATATTTCATCCATTTAGATGAACAGGTTCTATTTCACTGTCAGTATCACTGTTTGTATTTACACAGTGAGATGTCTTTGTCAGTTTTATGGAACAGCTGAGCAATTGTGGCTCTGAAGTTCTTGAGTGTAACAACAACTTTTCTTTCAAAAAACCCCACAAGAAAAATTACATAGGTTCAAGTCCAGATGTAAAGGTTTTCAGAAATACATTTGCTGTGATCCAGATAATGTTATGACAATATGTGAGTGGTCTAAGAACTGTGCAAAAAAATTCAACACAACATTAGCTATATGTGGTGTGATACTGTCTTGCATAACCTGTGGGTGTTAACAGGAATCTGAGTTGACAGGGCTAAGTAGGAGAGTTGTTTAGAAGTACATGGCAGCTACTGCTTTAAGTTAACACTTTCATTGAGCATGTATCCAGTTAAACCATGACTTGACAAGGCTACGTACCTACATGGTCACTTTCTTTTTGTGGATACTTTTTCCATTAAGCTGGTGGGGAAATTTTCTTGCCAAAAACTTTGCATTTTGCTTGTTCACAGACCTCGGAGCAATATGGCCTTAGTTGCTGATGCTCCTAAAAACCAAAAATAACAATGTTCACAGACCTGACTAAATGAAAATTTCCTTTTTTATGAAAACTAGGTCTAGGTATTGGTAAATAGTGGCAAAATGATTCAAGGGAGCATGCCTATACAGCATTAGCAAGGGAGAGGAGAACGCTGCACACTTCATTTATAATTTGTCCAGTCCTTTAAAGCAGTATTTCTCAACCTTTTTTTTTTTAATTATCGGCCCCAAAAGGGCTTTTTTAGACAGTTCCTCCCCCCCCCCCCCGAATTTTAAACAAAATACTTTATTTAATGGGATCCCAGAGCCTGATGCTTCTTAGCTAAAAGTTCAATGTTCTGTATGATGTTAGTTTAATTCTAATGTCTGCTCTTGATCATATATGAATTCTGTTTCTTTCCTTTGTTAATATTTTATTTACTGAACTAAAACCACTTTCAACCACATAAGATGTTGGAAAACAAAGCAGCGTTTTTGTTTGCTGATCTCCTTTGCTAAATCTGTGTCCCCCTTCACTTTCTAAAAAACTAATTATCGTATCAAAAAGGTTTACAAATCTTGTTAGACAGTTTCCTTTAGAAAGCCATCTGACTTCTGTATGTAAAAGAAGCCTCACATACTGTTCTTCATTATCAACACAAAATTTTCTGAATAGGCGATCATATTTGCTATGTGACTTTATTTTATCGAAGGTTTTAATAACTATACTGAGAGATTAATAAAGAACTGGGTTAATTTTTTGCAACCAAATGATATTGGTGCACAATGCAGTGTATTGCAAGAACTTTGGGACATACTTCTTTTATGTGGGCAATGAAACTTTTGTCTTGCAACCATGGAGGTAGCACCATCAGTGAAACAGGATACCAAATTTTCCAGTGGTACTAGTTTTTCATCAAACCATGTTTTTACAGCAGAAAAATGGATGCTCCAGTACAGTCAGTTTCTACAGATTTTACAAACATCTCTTCTTGCAATTTACAATCATCATCAAAATAATGAATGTATGCCATTAGAAAGGCCTTATTGTCAGTAATTGTGGATTCATCAATCTGAATAGAAAATTTTCTCATTTTTAGTTTGTCAATTAGCTGCTCTCAAATGTTAACTGACATCTCATTGATTCATCTTCGAATTGAATTGTTGCTGTATGGCAATGCTTTTAAAATACTGGAAGTATTTTGATGCATCACTGTTGAAATTAGTGTCTAATGCGGGTTGTATAACAATCTCAGCAACTGTATGAGCACTACCAGTCTTGCAATGATTTCTGAAAATTTTATACGATGCAATCATTCTATCATAATTTGTTTGTGTGTTCTTCTTAAATAAGGAAGCAAGAGTGTTATGTTGCCCAAAATTCTGTTTTAAATTTTTAAAATATTTGATATGTTTACCAACTTTATCAGGATATTTCCTTTTTAAGTGATCTAAAAGCCTTGATGGTTTCATAGCCCCATTTGAAAAAGAACTATTAATAAGCTGCATAGGCTGTCTTGAGTCGATACTGTACCTATATGTCTCAGGAGAAAAGAAAACCCAATGAGAGAAATTAAATATTAAGGAATAAGATGCCGTCCGGTAGGGTTGAACTTGAGGACCACAAAACCATTGTAATACCCATGATTTTTTTTGCACCCCCCAAAATCCAATTTTCACCCCGTTGAGAATCCCTGCTTTCAAGTTATTCAAATTACCCACTTCCAAAACACCAGTTAAAAGTTTGTGACGATTATCAATTACTGAAAGCAAATTTTCTCATGTCTATCCTGCAGCCATCCTTTTCCAATTTAAATTTATTATCTTGTGTGTGTGTTTCATTCAAAAAAAGAGGAAGTATGCCATCAGCATTTAGCTTATTCATCTTATTTAAAGCCTTAAACACTTCAATCAAGTCTCCTCATTGGTGTAAAAATTTCAGTTTTCAGTTGGTGTAATTTGTATTAACTGAAGTCTTTCTTTATAAGAGTATCCTTTTTTGTGTCTTGTGACTAATCTTGCAGCTCTTCTCTGCACCTGTTCCATCAGATCTACACTTTCCCTAAAATGTGGTTTTCAAACTTATATGCAGCACCAAAGAAAGAAGTCCAACACCAAATGCCAAAAGTCTCCACTAATAACATTATTTCAGGCAGCACTGTCTAATAATTAACAACTCACTAGCTAGAAGAAAACTTCCTATAATTCAGTCTAAACCTTTCCACCCGTAATTTGAATTTACAGCCCCTTGTTCTGGAATCCTTTATAACAGCAAAAATTTCACCTTCATTTATTTTACTATCCCCTCTCAGAGCATTATAAACCTCAATCAAGTCTCCTCTAGGGTGTCTAGTTAACAAGCTCTGTGGCCCACATATTCAAAATCTTTCCTCATACAGATGCACTTTTGATGATCTTAGGCAAGTTACCGATCTTTTGACCCTTCAAAGAAGTGCAGTCTTTTTAGATGCATTATCCATACTTGAACACAATATTCAGGTATATAGTAGGATCATGACCTCTGTCTCTACGAGAAAATAAACAATAATTCATGAATAGGACACCATGGACCTTCTGACTCAGTCTACACTGCTTGGAGAACTTCACATCCACCTATATTGTAACTCCCAAATCCCCTTCCTCTGCTGTTTCCTTAGAAGCTAATGTGCCAATAAAATCATAATCCAATCCTCTGCTGTTCTTAGTTCAACCCCCACCAAGCATATAAGTTATTTTTGGGTTGCTGTTCCCCATGTATAAGACCTTCATTTTGCTGCAGTAAAACATAAGTGGCCAATCTGAAGTCTGAGTTGTACTGAAGAACCCTCTTAATTGTCTTCAGGAGTGAAAATAACTGCTCGCAAAGGTATGTACTACCAAACATAGCTAAGATTCTCGCAGCAAACATGCACATTTCAATAAAATGTCTTGGCAAGTAAGAATAAAAGTCAGAAACACCAACTTCAAACCACAAAACGAAAACTAAAGGGCATGCATAAACCAAGGTGAAAAGAGAATTTTATGATTTTTAGTTTTAAAATGAAATATTATCCATGTTTTATTGTATTTTTATTATTTTGTTGACTATTTCCCAATTAAATTTTAATCTGGGCTCAGGCTGCATTCGAGAGTTGTAGGCCGCATGTGGCCCACGTTTGACACCTCTGCTTTACAGTGTTGGAACTCCTGGATGCTCTAAACCAGGGGTCCCCAAAGTGGTCAATATTGACCTACGGGGTCGATAAACTTCAAGAGGTCAATTGGGGGCCGGTTAAATGTTTTTACTCATATTCATAAATTTCAGGCCAAGTCCAGAAATAGCCAATATTTTAATAATTTAAACTATGAATACTATTTGAGAGATAATCTTGATCAAACCCAATTACTTTCTTTTAGGATGTTTCACATCTGCACCTACTCTAAAATATAAATTGAGCTACAACCCCAATAAGTACAGTGACTGCTACTGTATCTAAGAAAAAATGTCGACAATATTCACAAGAGTATTTGAAATTTGAATTTGTGCCCTTGATTAACAATGAAACAATGCCTGTGTGCCTCTTATGTGAAAATACTTTTCATAAAGATGCCATGAAACCTTTGAAGATGAAAGAGCACATTGGATGGATTCATCCTGATAAGAAAAATGAAGATCTTAAATTTTTTAAGACACTAAAGGAAAAATTCAGAAATTGACCAAATTTAAATAGATTTTTTAAAGCATCTGCTCATTCTGATAATGGAGGACTGAAGGCATCATTCAATATCTCTCTTATTATATCAAAGAAGGGAAAAGCATATACCATTGGTGAGGAGATTATAATACCAGAAATTAAAGGGGTGACTGAAATGATTATGAAGGATTCCTATCCTGTTTTAAAATGCCTGCCATTATTTGCAAATACAGTGCAACGACACATTGATGAGATGGCCGATGATGTGGAAAAAACTGTCTGAGCTTCAGAATTGCAAATTCTCCATGATGAGTGACCTTTCTGCAGTTCAAATATTCTATTGGCCTATGTGAGGTATTATAGCCAAAAAGGTATTATTGGCAAGTTTTTATTTGTGAGGTATATGTATGAAAGTTGATTGAAAATGTAAGACATTTTTACAATGTTTGGAAGAGTATTTTAAGAAAAACAGTGTTTGCCTCAGAAATATAACTGCAGTGGCTACCGATGGTGCACCAGCAATGGTTGGCCATTACAGAGGATTTGCCACCCTTCTCAAAGAAAAGGTTCTGGAAGTACGCACTGTTCATAGTGCATTACATAGACACCATCTTGTAGCATAGCAAAGAAACTCAGCGGTAAGGTGCATGATGCTCTAAAAGTTTGTATCAGATCGATTAATAAAATCAAAGTGCATCCACTTATTTGCCATGTTATGGGGAAAAAAAATGATGGAACATTCAACCAATTGCTTTTGCATACTAAAGTAAGCTGGCTGTCAGGAGGTGATAGCTTGCAAAGACTTGTCGATTTGCATGACTCAACTGTGGAGCTTCTTATGAGCATAGATCCATCACTATGTGATGAGTTGAAAAAATGTGAACCATCTGTTCTATTTCGCAGACCTGTATTCAGAATTTAAATACAAAAATTAAATTGTGCAGGCTTGAATGATGTTACCATCATTCAAGCCTGCACAATTCTGTTAGGGTTCCAAGTCAAGATAGGCCTATATAGATCTTCATTGGTGCTTAGAGATTTTCAGTATTTCTCACAAACTTAAAACAATTGATAGGAGGAGGTAAAAAACTTTCAGATCATCATTTGGAAAGGGGTGCAGATGCGAGAACATCTGCACTTTTGGAGATATACAGGGATATTTATGTGTTGTTGTTGTTGCTGACCCCAGGGTTCTCCCCATTAGCTACTATTATACTTGTGTTGAAGCCTATGCCAAAATTGGCCATTTGTATGTAGTGTGTTGTGATGTGTTCTGTTGTTGGCCCGTACCTGGCTCTTATCATGTGGGAAGCAGCAACATCTTGTCACCATGTCCCCATCCCTGCCTTGGGAGATATACATAGACCATCTTTTGGAGATATGCATAGAGCATCTTGAAAAATTAAGAGAAGCTTTAAAATATGTTTCAAGGACCTGAAGGAAATGAATGTACCTGATTGGATCATTACCCCATTTGAAATAAATATAGAAAATGAGTTGAACAAGGTTACTTAAACAACGAATCCATTGAAATGTATGTTGACATAGAAGCTAAATCTTTATTTAATAATAAAATTATCAACAATTATTGGAAGAATATAAACATTAAAAAAATATCCCAAACTTTCTGCAGCTGTTGAGCCATTTTTACTTGCATTTCCAAGCACTTACATGGTCGAAGCAGGTTTTAGTCACACAAATGGCATTTTAACAAAAGAGAGGAAGTGACTAAACTTAGAAGAGCATGGTGAGTTATGATTAAAACTCACAAACCTCAAACCCAATATTAAAGAGCTTATTAAAACCCATCAGCCACATCCTTCACAATAATGATGTTAAATATAATATTTAATATGATATATAAAATTCAATAAAGAACATGTTCATTTATTTTTAATGTTTTATTTTTACACAGAGGAATTCAGAAAGAAACAAAATAAATAAAAAAAAAAAAAAAAAAAGAGTTCAGAAAAAAATCAAAGACTTCAAATGTTAATTTTAAATGATATATACAGCAAACCCTCGATTTAATGGACCCTGATGTAACGGATTTCGGATTTAACGGACCGGACAAATAACAATACAGTAATGTACATATTAATCTCGACCATATTATTTTTTTTAGGTTGTGCAAAACTTCAGTGTTATTAATTAAAAATTAATAATTACCTATTTCCATTATTGTTTTGATAATTAGCTACTTTTATTTTTATAATCAAATTCAGGAAATTGTGTTGTATTCTTTCTGAAAATGTGTTCAAATAGCTGTTTTCCTAGATAACAGATAAGAGCAGGCAATGACTTGGGACACAACTGCAGGTCTACGGACTCACTTTGTTTCGGTCTCAGTCTGCCTCAAGCTGTCGTGCGGTCAGGTTGTATACAGAGCATTTCTGTGATTTCTGAATTGTGACTTTATTTATTAAATAATTTTGCAATCATTACAATTTAAAATGGCATTAAGTAATAGAGGAATTAAAAGAAAGCATGTGAACTTAAATGTGGCACAGAAATTAGAGCTAATTGAGAAATTAGAACAAGGCGTCTTAGTAGCATGTGTTTGTGAAATTTATGGCATAAAAAAAGTTTCTGGTATCCGTAAATCAAAGGCCAAATTGTAGCATAATTTTATATTGTACAGTATAGTATGTACTGTATATTATATTAAAGCTTTTTTTTACATTAAGAACAATAAAAAAATTAGAGCTAATTGAGAAATTAGAACAAGGCGTCTTAGTAGCATGTGTTTGTGAAATTTATGGCATAAAAAAAGTTTCTGATATCCGTAAATCAAAGGCCAAATTGTAGCATAATTTTATATTGTACGGTATAGTATGTACTGTATATTATATTAAAGCTTTTTTTTACATTAAGAACAACAAAAAAAATGCCCCCCCCCCCCCCCGGGTTACATTCGATTTAATGGACACCCCTTCTCCCCTGTTATTCCGTTAAATCGAGAGTTTACTGTACATCAAATCAGACCCATTTATAGCTTCATTAAATGTTTCTAACATTTTTCAATATAAATTAAGAAACGCATCCTCTTCACTGCCATTAAACTCAGAAACAGTCCTTAAAATATTGTTATTTTGTTATTAAATGGTTGGGGGTCTATGAAGTATAAAGGATTTCATTAAGGGGTTGCGACTCCAAAAAGTTTGGGGATGCCTGCTAACAAATGGGGCATCAGGACCTGATGAGATTTATTACTTCATGTTACAATGCCAAGACAAAAAGGCAAACTCCCTATTGTTTTTTCTGAATCAGATCTCAGAAAGCTGATATCCTAGCTCATGATGTCATTTAATAGTGCTAGCTTTTCCTAAAGCTGGAAAAATTCAGACAAATCCATGCAACTGTAGACTGATATCCCTTACCATTTACTTTGGCACAAGTAAATGGTAATGGTAAATGGTTAGAAAAGATAATACACAATAGACTTGCACTATACCTAGAATCCCACTCAATCATAAATTGTAATAAAAAAAACTGAGTGTAACATATGGAATGCCTTTATCTGAAAAGAACATTATCATGGTATGCCTGGATATTGAAAAAGCATTTGACACCACTTGCCACTATGATGTGCTTCAAGGTCTGTATACCACGGGGCTCTGAGGCTGACTCCCGATGATCATGGAGAGTTTCTTTAATAGTAGAACTATCAAATGAGTTATTGCAATGTTGTTTTCCAGTCTGCTATCCCAAGAAATGGTGTACCACAGGGATGTGCTCAGGACTACATTCTTTGCTATTAGAAAAACCATCTAGTGCAGAACATTCTGGGTAACGTAGACATATTATTATGCTGATGGCCTTGCAATATCTTTCCATTTGCAGGATATGCATTTCATTGAAAGAGAGCTACAGCTCACAATAAACAAAATAGTGTCGTGGACTTCATGTAATGGTTACAAAAACTATAGCCATTCACTTTTGCAAAAAAAGCATCAACTACATTCAGATCCCAAATTCACTGGCAACTCAACTTATACCACTTAACAACAGTATCCTCTATTCTTGGGCATAAAATTTGACACCAAACTTCCATTCCTGAAATGTATACAACAAATATGAACTCTGTATGAAAAAGCTGAACATATTTAGTCATCTCATCCATGACATGGATGAGATGACATGGGGTGATGAGTCTGCTTGCTATACTCTCATCCACCTATACCAAGCTTTGATCACATCTAGATTAGATATGGAGTCCCAGTGTATGACTCTGCTCAATAAACTCTGTTAGCATATCAGAGCATACATCTGTTAGCATACACATTGCACAAACTCAAAAAATTAGAGCATAAATTGGTAAATCCTAGAATTTACCAGTTGCATTGATAAAAGTGAACTATTTGCTGAACAAATTTGAGTAGTTTTTGGCATTAGAGGCAAGTTACTGCCACAGATAAATGGATGGTTGAGTGGGAGAAGACAGTTGTTATCAACGGGCACTGCTCTTTTTGGATTGTTATTAGTGGAATTCCAGAGGGTTCAGCACTGGGCCCATTGTTTTCATTATTTGTTAATGATATTGATGAAGGCACATTTGGCTTAATATTAGTCTTAAGTTTGCAGATGATACAAAGGTGGCAGTGCGGTTAATGACAGTAATCAGGATTTGCTACTGCAACAAGATCTACAAAAATTAGGCAGATGGGCTGAGAAGTCGCAGTTGAAGGTTAATATTGGCAAATACCAATATTAACCTTAAACTTACCAACCACATTCATTCTGTATTGTCTTCAGTGTATTACATTGTGTGCTGTGGAGAATGAAAAAGACCTGGGGGTAATTATAAAGTCAGACATGGTTCTGTAAGCATTGCAGATAGGCTACTAGCATAGCCCACAGGATTTTTTTCAATGATGTACGGGTATTTTGCCAGGTGAGATCAGGCAGTGGTTAGGCTGCATCTTGAGTACTGCATACAGTTCTAGAGGCTTCATTTAGGAAAGGACGTGAATCTGTTGGGATGGGTACAGAGAACAGCAACAAAATTAGTGAGGGGAACAAAAGGGTGCTCATACCAGGAAAGGCTTCAGTTCTGAAATTTGCTGTACCTGGAGACAGGCAACTGGGAGGAGATCTCACTGTACTTAAGGCTTTGAATGGATTGAGTAAGTTCGGTCCTGATAGTATCCCTCCACTTGCTCAGACTACACACGAGGGGGCATAAATTCAAATTGAGGGATGATGGTTGCAGGATAGATTCAGAAATTTTCCTTCAGCCAGCGGGTAATTGAGTTTTGGAATGAACTTCCCTCTAGTGTTGTGGAAGTGGGTAGTTTGAATGAATTCAAGGAAGAACTAGACAAACTAGTAGAAAGGCTGGTCAAAGTGATTGAAATTTATTTTTTTTGGTTGATGCTGTATAATCATTGCATCGATTGCCACTACTAATAGTAATATCAACACTTTTACTGGCCTCATAAGATAAATACTAGAATTTGCAAGTTTGTTTTGGTAAAAGGATGATGTTGATTTTTAAAACCCAACAATTTAAAAATAAGTAATTTTTTCTTCTTTTTAGGTAAGTTGTGTTCACAAACTTTAGTGAAAAGCCAATGTGATAATTGCATTTGCAGATTCTTTTCCATAATCTGACTTCAGTACTATATATTAGGTGCCCTGAATGAAGTGAATATGTTACCCAGACAACCTCGTGAGAATAGCAGATATATATCCCCCCATGTCCTTTATTTAAAAGTCAAAATTAAATAATTTAACAGCATAAAAAAGGAAACTAGGATAATTCCCTGCTTCATTCAGTTTACTGATTTTTAAACAAGGGAATGGCAGGAGATGTTTGCTGTTCCCACTAGGTTGTCTTTGTCTTGAGTTCCCCAATTTCATTCACTATATTCCAAGTATAATGAATATCCCTTCCTTGCTCATGTTTAAAAATTAGAAAAGCGAATGAAACAGGAAATTTTCAGTGATTCCCTTTTCATGCTGTTTTTTTTTTTTTTTTTTTTTCTTTTCTAGTTTTTAGACAAAGGTATCTGCTATCCTCACAAGGTTGTATGGTAACATATTCAGTATATTCTAAATATAACAAATATCTTTCCCTTTGCCCTTGTTTAAAATTTAGAAATGAGATAATTGATCAGAGCATAAAAGAAAGTGATGATAATTTCCTACTTCATTCATTTTTTGACTTTTTTTAAACAAGCATTTAAGGGAGATATTTTTCTTATCCCCACAAAACTTCTTGAGTAACATAATCATCATATTTGGAGTGCCTAAAATACAGTACTTCAGTCATAATGGAATAGAATTCTTAATTTGAAGAAAAGATGCACAAATGCAATTATCAAACTATATAGGAGTTACTGTATCAAAGTGGTCAAAATTATAAGGTGAAAAATTGGATACTTACCAAATTGCTTTGGTAAAAACTGGAATATCTGGCTTTTCCCAATTCTTATGGCTTCAAAATAAATTCACATCAATATGTATAAAATTTTTATGAATGACTGGTTTATTTTTATTTACACATGCATTGGATTACATTTAATATTAATAGTTTTAGATCTCATTCATGCATGAAGATCAGTTTTTGATATAAAGTCTTAGAGTGGTTATTTGCTGTTTGGTTGTATTGTGTATACCAATGTTAATCAACTGGTTCTATAGCATTGCCCAGATGTTGAATGAAATGTTCCACCACTTATCTAAATTTCAGTGTTTTAATGCACATTAAAAAGAAAATATGCTTGGTATAGTTACACTAAAAACAAATTCTTGTGATATAATTGAGTTGTTTTCTTTCTAGTCAATGAAGACAAAGGTTGTTTTTTTTTTTTTTAATTTTTTTATTTTATTGAAAGCGAATAAAGTGAAGTTTATGTAGATTTGGTGATGGGTGAGTATAGAACACCATACATGCTGCGTTCTTTCTGAATATTCAATTATTCAAAAAAAAAAAAAAAAAAGGTTAAATCATTAGTATATAGGAACTGTTTGTTTTACTTACAAGTGTTCAGTAGTATGATACATGTAGTACATTTATCACTGTTTATTTTCAGTTACAAAGTATATACGCATTGGTATTGGTGATAAAAACGATAACCCTCCCTACTTTGATCAGTCTATTTATGAGGCTGAAGTCAATGAAGATGAAGACATCCAGCACACTGTTATCACAGTTGTTGCCAAAGACAAGGATGAATGTATGTACCTTTTTTGTGCATTACTTTCATTTTATTATATTATTTATATTTAGTTTTATATAAGCAAAATCAGCATAGTATTATTTATAGGTCATTGGAATTGGACCAAATTGCATTGTATAGGATTTTGAATCATGCAAGAAAGTGAAAAAATGAAGTGATGATTCAGGGCTTGGGGTGGGGAGAAGGACTGGTAGCACGTGGGGAGCCTCTCCTAAATTATGGCATACCGCTGTTTCATGTATTTGTACATAAGTTATACGGTGAAGTATAAATTTTTTTCCTGGTGTTGGTTTTATATAGAATTGGATCACTTGAAGTTGCTTTAGCTGATTTAAAATAAAAATTGTATAAACAAATCGTGTTGTGTGTGTGTGTGTGTGTGTGTGTGTGTGTGTGTGCGCGCGCACACACACACACACACACACACACACACACACACACAGTTTTCATGGATTTATTATTTGTTTAATTATGATTTAAAGGAAATTAAAAACTGTTCACCATCTGTTAGAGTTTTAAATGTTTGAAGTGAATCGCAACAATTTACACTTAATACTTTGGTGATGTTTTGAGGATCAACCTGAACCCCATTATGAGACCCGAATTCTGAAAGAGAGAATGCTTGATGTAGACTGGGATATGGTGCAGTCTCTTTCAAGCATTCTCTCTCCAGCATTCAGACCTGATGACTGGTTTCAGTTCAGCCTTGAAACATCACCAAAGTATTAAGTGTAATTTGATGTGATTCACTTCAGTAAACATTTAAAACTGTATCATGTAGTGTAACAGTGTGTATTAAATTTATATTTTGGTGGCATGTTTTGGAAGCTTTACTGACACGATGAAGAGGGAAATATAACCTGAGGAATTTGTGCCACTCATAAGTGTGTTTTGAAGAGATATGTTTTAGCTGTGGTCACCTAGACTTTTGATCAATGGTAAGAAAATAATGAATACTTAGAATGGGGTCACTGAAGTTTTTTTTTTTTTTAATGAAAACTCCAAGCACGAGAGGTATTAAAACCTATAGTACTTAGTACCGTGCTTGGGTTGGAGGTTGAGAAGATGAAGGAAGATATTTGTTGACATTAGACTTGATCTTCTGTACACTGTAATTTTCAGGAAAAACGTGTGAAGGAAGGTTGTTCCAGAAAACGGCAGTTGAATGAATAAACAAGGAAGTTGAAAAGTTGGTTCTCTGAGTTTGAAGTTGGACAGTAAATGGATGTTGGCTGGTGGTGGCACGTGTTCGGACTGTTTTGAAAGAGAGACCGGGAATTATAGCACCCAATTCAGAAGAAAAGTGCCTATGGAAGTATTTGTAGAAAAGACATGCAGCAGAAACACTTTCTGCTGCATGCCTTTTCTAACAGAGTTTCTAAAATGCCTCTCTAACAGAGTCTTTCCACTCTGTCTCATAGACAGAGAGTAGAGCGACTCTGTTAGAGATGAGTCATTAATTAACCTAACTGCCCTCTTCTGAATGGAATCTAGAAGCCTGATAGAAGTTTTGAGAGCACCGCCCCAAATGTAGGAACAATATTCCATGGTAGGGCAGATTTGCAATTTGTACAGAGTGAACAGCTGTTTGGAAGAAAAGTAACGCTGAGAGCAAAAGAGAAAACCAAGATTTTTAGAAGCAGAGGAAGTAATATTTGTAATGTACTTTTGCCAAGAGAGATTAGAAGTCAGGGTAATCACCAAAGATAAGCTGAAAATCCTTTTTGCGAGATATAAGACAAGACTGAGTTTTAGAAGGATTGAAATCAACTAAGTTGTCTTTGCCCCACTGGAGAATTACCGAGAGATCGGCATTTAAGGAATTGGTAGCAGATATTCAAGAAGTTGAAACTGATTGAGCAGGACAAGGTTTCTGAAAATGGAAAGTGGAATGCAATGTGCTATCGTCGGCAAAACTATGGATAGGATTTCCAGTCAGTGGAAGGTCATTAATATAAAAGAGGAAAATATTGGGGAAAAGAACTGAACCTTAGGGGACACCAGCATTAATGGAGAAGTTAGAATAGAGAAAGCCATCTACCATCACTTTCAGTGAGCAACCAGAGAGAAAACTGGATAACAAATTACTAAAAACAGTTGGAAAACCATAAGATGGAAGCTTGTTTAGAAGAGCTTTATGCCAAACACGATCAAAAGCATTTGAGGTGTCAAGAGCAACTACTTGTGTTTCGCCGAACCTTTCCATTGAATTAGTCCATAAATGGGTAACATAAGCCAGAATATCACCGATGGATCGACACTGACGGAATCCATACTGGCTATCGTTGATCAGACGGAAGGTTTCTAGGTAGTTTAAGAGTTGGCGGTTAATTGATTTCTCCATTACTTTAGAAAGAGTAGAAGTAATTGCAATGGGACGATAATTGGAAGAGAGGGATTCATCACCCTTTTTAGGAACTGGCTGGATATGAGCAAATTTCCAAGCAGAAAGAAAAACACCTTTGGAATAAGAAAGTGAAAAAAGCAGAAAAGAACAAGAGTAAGTTGAGGAGCAGAGGTTTTGAGAACAAGTGGAGAAATACCATCAGGACCTGGAGCTTTCTTAGCATCAAGATTCATCAAAATCCTTTTGACAGAAGGCTACAGGAGGCATTGAATAGAGCATGTTGTGAATGGTGGAGGTGTTTAACCAAATTATTAATACATGAGTTGGAAGAAAAATGGGATTCTAGCAGGTCCACTTTATCCTTGGCTGAAGTGACAATATAACAGAGGTGGGAGCAGAGATGGGCAAAAGTTGCGGCCAATAGCTTTGGCAAGAGACCAGAATGCTCAGCTACTATTAGGGCAAGAAGCAAGTTTTCTACTCTTAGCCTGTTCAAAATCTAGTTTGGACTGATTAATAACTGCTTTACAATTGTTGCGAGCTTTGGTGTAGGCAGAAAATGAAACTGAAGAAATGGAAACAAGTCAATTACGATATGCAATGTTCTTCTCGGGAACAGCCTTAGCACATTTATTGGAAAACCAAGGTTTAGATAAATGACGAGATTTTAAAGTGGCATGCGGAATAAAGAATTGCATTCCTACAAGAATAATTTCACTGACATGATCTGAGCAAACGTTGACATCAGAAGTTTTGAAACAGTAATCCAACCAAGGAAAAGAAGGAAAGAAATCTTGCAGGTCATCCCATTCTGCATTCTTGAAATGCCAAACAACACGAGGTTGGGAATAGCCATGAGATAAAGGCTCCATCGGAGAAGAGACAATTACCAAGTTGTGATCTGAGGTGCCTAAAGGACCACTCACTTCGACCATGTACTTAGAACGGTTGTTTGTGAGAAAAAGATCAAGAGTGTTGGCTGTATGGTTAAGATTGTCCAGTATTCTCATTGGTAAATGAACAATCTGTGCGAAGTCATTAGTAATTGCAAAAGCCTCAGCATCTTGACCAGCTGGCTCTGTGTGACTAGAAAATGGAAGCCAGCTGGAGTTGTGAACATTAAAATCAGCAAGGAAAATTACCTCACTGTTAGGAAAGTTGGCCTGGAGAAAGTCAAGTTGCAAAGAGAGGAAGTCAAAGGGCTCCAAGTGATTAGTGGAGTTTGGAGAACAGTAGAGACGATAGATGAATTTAACAGAATGAGGTAGAGAGATTTTAAGCCAGAGAAGGTGGAAAAGAGGAGATTCCAAATTACCAACGCTCTGACAGGGAATATCAGAACAGATATATGCACAAGTAACACCTTTGAGACGAAAGGAATCATACAGCAAATAATTTGGGCAACTGAGATGAGCAGTGGTTGAATCAAGCAATAACTGAGATTCTGTTAGAAAAAGTACATGGTTTGTCAGACTGCAAGTGGAAATGGACATCAGAACTGAGACCACATATATTTGTGAAATGGACTAGGTGGTGTTTGGGAGGTTTAGATCTTTTTGCAGATAAGCTTACTCTATTAGTTTGACAATTCATGGTGTATTCAATAGTAAGAAAAGTGGCAGGGAAATGCTGTATGCAGTAATGAAATTTTTGGATGTGGCATACACTTAGTAAAAATATACTGAGATCCATGACATAACATGGCATCAACAATGCCCCCCCCCTCCCCCGCATACACACTACTCGGACTCCCTCTAGTCCCTATCTGGCAGAATAGAGGTAGCAAGATTATACACTAGCTGATCCAGAAGCATTCTAGAGAGGTACCAATAGGTTCGGTCTAGTATACTAACTAGTGGCCAGCCTGCGAAGTTTTAGAGCTGTACCCAGCTCTAAAACAGGATCTAGATAATTTGGGCAGATGGGCTAAGAAGTGGCAACTGAAGTTTAACCTTGACAAATGCAAAGTACTGCATATGGGTAGAAGTAACCCCAGAGAAACGTACCAACTGTGTGGTACTACACTTAAGGTGGTAGAAAATGAAAAAGACCTGGGAATAATTGTGCAGGCAGATATGAAGTTTTCTGAGCAATGCAGACAGGCTGCCAGGGCAGGTCATGGGGTTTTGTCAATGATATATAGGAATTTTGCTAGCAGGGAAAAGGTGATTATCCCTCTGTATAAGGCAATGGTCAGGCCACGCCTTGAGTACTGCGTACAGGTATGGAGGCCTCATTTTAGGAAGGATGTAGATTTACTTGAGCGTGTACAGAGAAGGCCAACAAGATTGGTGAGGGGAATGAAGGGATCCTCTTACCAAGAGAGGCTTAAGTTCTGCAAATTGCAGTGGCTGGAGACTAGGCACCTGCGCGGTGATCTGATTGAGGTATATAAGGCCTTGAATGGGTTGAGCACGCTGAATTCTGATCGGATCCTTCCACTTGTTCAGATTACGAACCTAAGGGGGCATAAATTCAAATTAAGAAAAGACAGATGTAGAATAGATGTGCGGAAATTTGCCTTTAGCCAGCTGGTGGTTAATTGCTGGAACAAACTTCCATCTGTCGTTGTGGAATTTGATAGGTTGAATAAATTTAAGGAGGAACTGGACAGGCATTTGGATGGAATGGTGTGATTTTTTTTTTTTGTTGGCTGATGCTGCATAAGCTCATACATTTGCTTTCTTGCATCACATGCCACTACTACTACTACCCTTGAAAAATAAGGAAGTTTGGATCTTGCCATGATGTCCATCATAACCTCAAAAAACATCAGTCATATTGCATGATGGAAGAGATGGGGCAGGTTTAACCATAACTTGGCTTTTGAGACTAAACATGGGTTCCACCACTTCAAGCCTTCAATAAGCAAAGTGGTAGTATTGCACCGGTTGTTGAGAGTCATCTACCACCTGGTATTGTCTGGTAACACAGAGGGGCAGCATTCCTGCATGTGGTGTGGGTGCCACACCTCAACCCCTGCTTACATTGGCTCACACGTGGGTGGTTACTCACAGTGTGCTTGTGCATGGAGGTTATATCCAGGATTACTAACAGTCTCACCATTTTGAAAGTGCAAGCAGAGGATTTTGCTGTCACAGACAAACCAGACTTCGTTGAAATTGGATCCCCTTGACTTGAGTGTCACCCAAATATCAGTTCCATCAGCATTTTACACTCCCAGGTAGCAAGTATAGCTTGTCTGGCCTGTCTGAGAGAATGTCTGTAACAATCTCAAGGACCATATGGTATACAATTATTGCCAAAAAAGATAGTGTTGCTAAAAATCAGTGAAAATGGAATTATAAAAACAAGTGTCATGGTGGGGGGTTGTGTTAACTATGAGAGTTGAAAATGCTTAAATCTTTGGAATGAACTTCAGAATTAAATCAAGTTAGATCTTGTTTTTAGATTGTTAGTTATTCCCTGAACTGATTCTAAAATTGGGTGATCAGGTTATACCTATTGTATGTAGTGTCTGATTTCTTGGTCCTATCTTCAAACTGAAAACTAATTTTTCTTGATTGTGTCGAACAGTTTAGAAATACTTGCTTAAAGAAGCTAAACATCTTGAGTATTATGAGCTACAACTTGGGGTGCTGGTTGCCATACCCTTCTCTATCATGTCATAGTAAGATTCAGGCTGGAATTTGGACCTCAACCTACAACTATGCTAAACCCAGCACCTACTCTGGAACCGCTATTGAATGATAAATCTAACGTAGATCCAGTGGTAATATTCCTAAAAAGGATACAGTGATATCACATTTGATACCAAAGCCTCTAAAATCTCCATTTCTCTCTCTCTTAGTTGCCCTTGCACCATAAAAATCTCATAATAACATGTTTGATATTCTGCAGCCCTTGTTAGCTATTCTCTGCTGCTTTAAACTGTTTTCTCTACCTTCATCAACAGTTGTAGAGGGATACTGAAATAGCACTACCTACATAATATCAAGACGCAGGCTGTAGTTTCATTGCAGAGTGGCTTTTTGTCACTAGTGTGCCAATAGAATTTAAACCAAAACATCTGAAAATAATGATTTCATACTATCTGTATGGCATCCCTTAATTGTCTCACATTGGAAGGTAGTAGATCTGCACATTTGACAGTCCATTCAACCTCATTCCATAATGTTTTATGGAGTTAGAAATCTTTATTGTAATAATAATAATACAATACAAATTGATATATTGCAATATTGTCCTTCATGGCCACAATGCCAGGGGTTAACAGTAATAGTACGATTTGTAAGAGAAGAACATTTGATATATTAAACATAAGAAAATACATAATGCGGATGAATAAAAGAAACAGCTCAAAATTCATACAAAGAATGTATAGGTGGAAAAGTTAGTAAGCAGTCTTCATGTCTTATGGTATTGCTGGCTTGCAGCATTAAGGCAAGCTTTGTGGAGAGGGATCAGGCACAGGGAAGTACAGTTTAAGGATGCACCATCTGTATTCCCTGTCACAAGCAACCTTATTAAGGGCAGAAACCTGTCGGATAGATGGAGATGGCCGAAATGTGGGCACAGAGTTAGTTTCTCTGAGAGAAGGCTGAGGGATTTTCCAAGACCACAAGTCCCAGAATGATGGTGCCAACATCTTGCCAATGATCATTTTGACATTTGTGGGAAGCCTGTGAATTTTTATCAAACTGTGTCCATTTCAGTTATCCTTAACTGTGGAGTAAGTTTGTTTATTTATGGCCCATTTTAAGAGCCAAACTTCAGTAGAAAAAAGTGGTTGAATTGTTCTAGGGACAGCATATAAAAGCAGAGAATATACTGTGGTTTTTATATATCTTCTGGTAGTTGTGACTTGATTATTATAATGCAAATGCTGTTTGGCCATCCATCGGAGTCGAGCTGCCTAGGCGAGAAACTTTTCCATGTGGTTACCAAAGCAGAGCTTAGGATCAAAAACAACCCTGATTGAGGTTGTTTGCAAGCTTATTGACGATGGGGATAGGAGAATTACACAGTGTTGGCTGAATATAAAAAGGCGTTTTCTTTAGTGAGAATATCATAAATTCAGACTTTTCTGGATTTATTTTTAGTCTGAACTGTTTGAGGTTGTTTGCAAATTTCAGGAGTATATTGATGCTGTTATCACAAGATCGTGTGGAGATATCAGTGTGAGGAGTTTCATATTATCAGCATAACATAGAGTATCCTGCCTGGACTCAAGTGGGGAGATAGTGCTGTAAACAAGAGCCCAGATAAGACACCACCCTGTGGCTCGGGGTAGTCTGGAATTCAATGGCTACTAGAATATGTTGAAAAGTCTTCATTGTATGTAGCAAACAATTTCTGCACATGCTGGTCCAATGCATTATCCTGCTGGAAGACAACATTACTCTCCAAGAATGGCAGGAACATTGTATGTATGTGGTTAGTGTAATAGGTGCAGTGATGATACATTAGGCCTCTTCTGTCAGACAAACTGCTATAGTAGCTGGTTCTATTTCTGTGTACATATTAACCTCTTCCCTCACCTTACAATACCATATGTGCATCAGTTGCAGTAGTTAAATTGAAAGCAGCCAGTTTCTGATTTTTCAAATATTAGGTGTTGAGCTTGAGTAACGAGACTAATTTTACAATAAGCATACTTTTTTGTTTTTCATCAGTTGACTTTATAGCCTTTGGTGTATTTTAAATTATACTTTGATGATGCCTTCTCCATTATAAAACATATATAGGATTAATATTTTGTGAGAAGTATATACATCTACTCATTTTACACTGTGCTGTGTTAAGATTGAAAAAAATTATTTTTAGAAGAACTCGTTAAGGTACATCATCGCATGTTGAGGCAGCTGGTGCTTTTGAAGGTTGCTTGTTTTGTGAAAATAAATGCATCGGTATCAAGAATAGAATATAAATGAGTAGAATAAAGGATTAATCTGCTGGGACCTTATCTAATCAGAAACCACACCAGTCATTGGTTTCCAAAAAAAATTAAGGTATGTCACATTTCAAACATATTTAAACATGCCATAGGACTTGGTTCAAAGGCTGTGGTCCTACAATATACAAACCTCATTCATGCTAAGTATTTATGAATTTGGGACTGAAGAGCTAAAGTAAACTTTGAAAGAGTTTTCCGAGTCTTCTTTATCCTTTTAATTTGATTTCACAAATCTGCAATCTTTGAAATCACTGGCTACAGAGAAAAACTTGTCTCAACAAGTTTTTATGTACTTTAAGTACTTTCACCCTTGGTAGAATATAATATTCCACCAAGAGTAAAAGAAGTACACCTGTAATTCTATATATTTTTACCTCAGGCTTGGATCAGAGTAGTGTGAAAACCTTGGGAGGTGCATTATGGCCACAGAAGCCGATGCGCCAACAACTAATAATAAATAAAAAATAAAATAAAATTATAATACATGGCTGTTCTTTAAGAAATCTTGTTAAAGTGGATGAATAAAACTAATTAGTCATGAATTATATATTTTAAGTTCATTTTATTTTGTTAAAATGTGATTACAGATAACAAGAATATATTTATGTACATGAGTTCATGCATTCTTCCTCACATATTGAGGTCAATAAAATGGGGTCAGGATTTCCCATGGGATCCAAAAATGTCACCAAATTATAGTTAAGTATGCTGATTTAAGGATTACATTTATGTATAACTCCATTTTAATTTTAATAAAGTCTGCTTAATATCAAATTCATGTAGTTAATTAGTGCTTTCATTCATTTGACAAGATTTCTGGAACTCTTTGTTGGTGAGGCATATTTTCTTTTTATTAAGACGTTCAATTTGAGGAAGAGAGAAGTTGCGGGAGGCCTTGCAAGGTTTTTACTTGAATATTTATGAGTGTGTAACAAGTGTATACACCTGCTCTAGAGTCATGTGATCTCTGGTGTTTAATTAGTGATAATGTTTCACTCCTTTATAATAAATATAAAATCCGTTTTTGAGCTCATCTTGTCTAGTTTTCCTAGATTGTAAAATTTTAAAATTTAATGTTATTAATTCTTGTTAATAAAATTAATGTTTAATGTCATTAATTGTTCATACTCATGAACAGTCATATTATAAGAGGAGTGGTAACAATTTCATTGCTACAGCAACTGAAAAATTCAATTAACTCATTTGATTGTGTTTTTGTGGTTTCTTATGGGCTTGAATCCGTTACTGCTGCCACATTTGTAATAGTGCATGCTATTTATTGGCTATACTAACAAACATCCAGTCACTGTGCAGTTTCAGTTGTGCAGAAATTTGTATGAAAACAAAGTTTTGCAAATCTATTCCACAGCCATCCTTTTTTTAATTTAAATCTATGTACTCATCTGTGTGTTTTCTTAGAAAGAGTAAAGATGCTGTGAACATTTAGTTTATGCAACTCTTTTGAAGCTGTAAACACTTCACTTAGGTCACCATGCTGATGCTGCAATTTACAGACCTTCCAGGCCGTCTTGGTAAGAATACTCTTGGGCCCACATCTAATGTTGTTGCTCTTCTCAACATGTTGAGAAAACCTTTCCAACAGATCTGCATCCTTTCTAAAATGAGGTTTCCAAATTTGTAATGTATTCCTGGTGCAGCCTAATCATTACTTTGTACAATGGGATGATCGCCTCTTTGTCCCTGCTGGAAAATTTTCAGTATATCATTAATAGAACACCATTAATTGTTCTAGGTCTAGCAGCACTACTGTTTGCACTGCTTAAACTTCACATTGGACTGTACCATTAGGTGATTTGCATAATTGAAGAAATTGAGTTTGGTGTTACTCAAATGGTATATTATTTGGGATTACTGCTGTGTAAATGCAGCACTGGCATTTATCTATGTTAAGTTTTAGTTGCTATTTTTCAACTCATTTGCCTAGTTTATATAGATTTTCTTGAAGTAACCTATCCTTGTTTAATGTTATTAACTATCCTGCTCAACTTTGTATCATCTGCAAACTTAGACATTAAATGTGTAATAAACATTAAAAACAGTAAAGGGGCCTAACACTGGTTTATGTGGTAACCTCTCTCATAACATTATTCTGTTAAGAGCAATTACTATATATGACTACTATATTGCAATCACTTAGCTGTCCCTTTCTTGACACCTCAAATACTTGAGGTGTCAATATTTCAATTACATAATGAGTGTATTCACCTGCTCAAGAGTCATGTGATCTCTGGAAGGAATTAAGGATTTTTGCTTAATTTTTTTTACGTCCCTGTTGGTTAGAAGAAAGGTTTATAATAGTTTGCTTGTTCACGTGCTCAGAGGTACGGCATAATATGTTTTAGAATATCCTTTCTTAATGGAGACTGAATAAATAGTTTTTGAACTTGTAAATTCATCAAATTTAATCTTGGTTCGTAGTGCAGAAAATTATTCTTTTACTTGATATTAGGAGAGTTTAATGGCATTTGCTTTTTCAGATCATGTGCCATACTACAAATTTCAGTATCACTTTTCTGGTCTTTTTTTTTGTACTCCCTGTTCTATTCAAATTTTAAGTGAGATTAATGGGAAGCACATATTCCATCTTTTCTCAGGATTTTCTTTAATGAAATTGTTCAGTTGAGTAAGAGTAATCATGGGTAGAGCTCTAATCCTTCTTCCCCCTCTGAACTTCTCCCCTCCCAAAAAAAATCAATGCTCACCACATTGGTCAAAGGATTTATTAGTAGTGGCAAATGACGCAAAGAAGCAAGCTTTATATAACATCATACAAAAAAACATATATAAATAAATAAAAAAAATCCCACATTCCCTCTAATGTATCTAATTCTTCCTGAAATTTATTCAAACTACTTACTTTTACAACACTAGATGGAAGTTTGTTCCAACCATCACCTACCCTCTGACTGCAATTTAAATTTATTTCCCTTTATGAGCAAGAGTAAGGATGGCATCAGCATTTAGCTCACTCAGTTCATTCAATGCCTGACACATCTATAAATGTTTACTTTCTGGATGCTAGAACTTGTAGAACTGAAGTCTTGCTTGTTACAAGTATCTTTTTGTTCCCTCTCACTAATCTTGTTGCTCCTCTTTGAACTAATTTTAACAGATTCACATCCTTCCTAAAATTATGCTTACAAACCCATGTACAGAACTCAGGATGTGACCTAATCATATACAGCAGAATAATTACTTCCTTATCCTTGCTGGCAAAATTTCTGTAATGTCATTGAAAAATATTACTCCCTGAAATAATACCTTAAAATGAAGGTCACACAGAGGTGCAGTTAATTCATTAATTCACTTGGTGAGCAAGTTCTCACTTTCAGCAACACCTTCCATGTGTACATTATTTAATAGCATTGAAACAATTTATATGTTAGTATGGAAGCCATTTTCTTGAAGTGGCCATTGTGAATGATAGGCCTAACTGATAGAGCTGAAAGTTGTCTCAAATTGAAGATATTTCTTCCTGCCTGTGCAGAAAAATGGGAAAATATAAAAATTCGGTATATTTTTATTTTTCGGAAAGAGCCATAAACTCTCCATGAAATACAATAATTTTGCAATAATTAATCATTCTCTCTTAAAGACCGGTTTACAAATATAATTTAAATATTAAAAACATTCCATTAGTGGTGAATAGAAAGGGGGGGAAGGAAATGTCCTATGTTATATGCAGGCACCATTTCATATGCTACATAGCAGTGATAGTCATACTCACTAGGGCGACTGAGTAGCATATTTATCTGGTGCTGAGGAGGCCAAGATCAGTAATGTGGCCCCTCCAGACAGAGGCTTTACCATTGCACTATGGGTTAGCTGACTCCTGCCACTTTTCCCAATTTGGGATAGATGAAGTTTGGAATTTTTATTAGTAGGAGGTTGCATTTGTGCTCCCTCTTTTTCAATAATCAAAAAATAGACTGTTGTTGGGAGGCAGTGTGCAAGAGGAGAAGATAAAAAAAACTGACAAAAGTGTAAAGACCCTCAGGGTCTACCGGCACCGGGGGGGGGGGGGGGGGTGTCTGCATTGTGGTGTTTTACAGACTCCGTAAAGGCCATATGTGAAAAATGGACAGTTATCTATATATTAATATGAAGCTGTTTTCTTGAGACGGCCATTGTTAATGATAGGCCTAACTGATCGGGCTGTAAGTGGTCTCAAATTGAAAATATTTCTTCCTAGGTGTGCATTCAACGTGTACCTGCTCATGACAAAACACAGACTATATTTCTTTAGGACAGCTAGAGAAACACTTTGCTACTTGGTGAGCAAGTTCTCACTTTCAGCAACACCTTCCATGTGTACATTATTTAATAGCATTGAAACATATCTGTGTTAATATGGAAGCTGTTTTCTTGAGGTGGCCATTGTGAACGATAGGCCTAACTGATCGGGTTAGGCTTAAGGCCTATCACTCGCTACCAATTGCAAAATTTTCCAAACAGATACAGCTCATAAACAATTTGTTGTTTATGAACTCCAATTTGGTGTTCCAAAATAATAGCAACAGAAGTAGTGCCTTTGGCTCTGAATTTTCCTTCACCTGCTTCTGCATTCATGGAGTTGCTGTGAATTCTACTGAGCTGAAACATTGAGACACATTGAAAATAGACATTTAATATATATATATTTACTGATATGTATATTTAAATCCAGTTCAAATAAAGAAGGAATTTTCTCATGGAATTTGTTCTTTTGACTTCGATTTGGAGATGATTGCTATTTTTGCTTATCTAAAGTGCAAAACTAAAAAAATAAATAAAAAGGATGTGTTGTATCTAAATCTACATCCTATTGTGTGTGTCATACATAGATCTGATTTTTCTGTACCTTTTCGACCAGAAAGCTCTCAATATGGTTTCATCATATTCCAAATGTAATGTGGCAAAAGTGACATTCCCAGCGTGAAAATGTATATAAACCACAGTACCTCATAGAAAACAAATTGGGCCTTCTGCAGTAATCATTTTCTTATTACAGATCCTTTAAGGGATTCATTCCATATTTTTCTCAGGTAGTTACTTGTCTGCTGCGGCATTATTTCAGATTAATGACTACTTAGGAACTCCAGTGTATAAACCACGTGAGTGGAGACGGTTAATTACTTCTCCAAAAGTAGTCTGAAAGGCATCCTCCATAAGGAGAACATTTATGTTTCTATTGTAATTGCACATTTAATATTTCCAATATTATTTGGAATTGTTTGACAATCTCAAACTTATTTTTAATAAAGTTAAATGGGCATAATTGGTGACTTCAAGGTTTCACATATGTCTTAAGGTTAGTAATCAGGTCATACTAAAATGCCATGTTTCATATGCAAATGAATGACAGAGCTTTCTGTTGGCAGCAGGCTCAACATTGAAACCAACATTGGGAAAGTTTTAAAAGGGAAGTGAATATGAAATTGGTGGACCCAAGAAAATATTGTTTTCATTTTTTATCAAATCAGGATTAATGAAGCAATTTGTAAAGGTTTCAGAAAGGTGTGGTAGTTGCTTGACATATCTTTGAAATCAATTTACAAGCTTATTTTATGCAAAACTCAAGGAAATTTTCTTTATAGCACAAGTAATAAAGTTTTCTTGATTAGCTGCAATCTGAAACAGCAACAACTAGAGCTGAAAAGTTATGTTTACAGCTTTCTTAGGGAACAAGAAAGATATTAGTTGTGAAAGTATTGTTGAAAATATGCTCGGTCTAGTTCAGAAATTAGGATTTTAGATGAGCTTCATATAAGGAGGAAAAAAAATTATCTTTTTGCAGTTTGCAGATAATTCTTGTGATTCTAAGAATTAGATGTTGTTTTTGAAATCAGCATAGCAAACTTAGGGAAGGTGTAATATATTAGAATGGAAACCCCATTACTGAAGTTTCAATTTGCAGGCCTGTGTTATCTTAAGTTCGACTAGTAATTCATACTGCTGGCCTTCTGTGAATATTGTGGCATTGCAAGCATGAACATTCATAGAGATTGTTAGCTGCCCATACCGGAGTGTTCAAGTGAAATCAGTAAACTACATGTAGGATGTGATTTGTTGCAAATTGCTATAATTATTCACAGACATGTATTTGCCTGACTCTCCCAGGAGGTTTCAATTCATGGCCAACAATGTGTTAAGGTACAGTGGATTAGAATGAAGAATACATGTGTAGTTGATTGCAGCATTATGTTACATGAATCCATGCAGAAATTGTAATGAATGAAAAATCAGACCACAGGATACTCAATGGTGATACCATCACCTTCATAACTCTTCTGCATTTACTATATATGAAGGTAAGTCCTTTCAAATGTTAATTTTTTGTTACCATACTTCTTAATGGTAATCATGTGCTTTGCAAAAGAGGTAAAATGGCTGAAAGGTTAGAGCTTCTATGAAAATTTTCATACACTTCACCAATTCACTTCCCATCCATTTTTGACTTTAAATCTTGGATTTACTTTTTTAAAAGAAAGTTTTGGGTAACTGTTTTTTAATTTAAATATCCTTCAAAGAACTCTAATGATTTTGGAACTATGTAATTACTGTGCAGTGGATTTATCATGAAGTAATTTTCTTTTTTAGCATCTAGGATTCGATATGAAATTACACAGGGAAATGTAGGTGGTGCTTTTGCTGTGAAAAATGAGACAGGAGCAATATATGTTGCTAGCCCTCTTGATTATGAAACACGAAAGGAGGTAAAAATTTTAGCATATAATTTTTAATGATTTTTAATTTGCAAATGAAATTGAGTAAATGTAAAGAAACTTGTTTTTCCTTTAAAATTTTATCTCTTAGTATTAAAGTAATAAATCAATTACTTTAATACTAAGATCTGATAAAGAATTAATCACCATAATCAAGAGAAGAAAATTCAGATAACCTTATTTTAGTAGGACTATTTAAGAGTAAACATTAGGTGACTCTGTTGGAAATAGCCATATATGAATAATCATAACTTGCAATTAAGTTCATAATATTTTAATTTTACTCATGTCGAATTTTAATTCTGAAAATTAATGAGAAAAATTGTATTCATTATGAATAACTTTTATATTAATTACGAATTTTACTACTTGTTACAAAATTTTTTTTTTTTTTTTTCTTTTTTTTTGCACTTTTCTTACTTGAAGAAAAGTTTAATTTTTGTCGCTTTTTTCTCCCGGTCAGCGTCTCCTCCCAAATTTGGCTAGGTAACTCCCATATGCACATTGAATTGGGTTAATAAAAATCAACCAAGAGGTCAATTTTATTCAAACTTTGAACTTTTATTATTTGCTGATAAGTGATTTTATTATTTGCTGATGGTTGATCTTTGTAGTTTGATTAGTTGGTATATATGTATATATATATATATTTTAATTTCTGTTGGTAGTTCATTTTGAATTTTATTGATTTATTTCATCATATTCAATCTGCTAGAAACTGTATAAGTTATTTATGTACTTAAGGGGTTTTTAATTATACTTCCTCAACCGTTTCCTGAGTGGCATTCTAGATAGTATATTAGTCATCTGAAGTTGAGTTTTTTTTTTTTTTTTTTTTTAATCCTGGAAGTTTGTAAAAAATTGAAAACTATACATGAATGCTGTTAAATGTGCCCAAAAAAGAAATAAATAGCAAAAAATAAATAAATAAAGGCTATGTTAGTTTGTTTTTTAATACCGCACTGTCTATTATATTTGAAAAGGGGAACCTTGACAGTTTAAGGCATTATGACACCCATGAATTGAGCAGATTGCTGTGGGAGGACGAATACATTTGAATTATGGAATACTTTTAAAGTAAAAATCACAGAAGCCATGAATGCATACATACCATTGTATTTGGAGGATGCCAAAATGGATTACTGCGCAGGCGCCTCCGTAGCCAGGTGGCAGGAGCAGCAGTGCATGATTATTGATTAGACCGAGGTTTGAGCCCATGCCCACCAAATACAGAGGATGCGGATAGGTCAGGGAATGACCACTGCATATCCCCAGAGCAATATGGCCTTAGTTGCTAATGCTCCTAAAAACCAAATAACAAACGATTACTGCTGAGCTGGCCGATGAAATAGAGCAGAAAAAGATAGCACAGGACAGTTACAGAGTGATGAAACGTACTGAAGCCTACAACAGTTACAAGTTGGTCTGTAATAGTACAAATAAGGTAAGGGAGGCAAGGCTGCATATGAGAAAGCATTGGCCAAGAGTGCAAAGAATGAGGACAAGGAATTTTTCATGTGTGAATATGAAGAAGAAGAAGAAAGCCAATCAGATCGGACCGCTGTGCACTAGATGTTGGAAAGTCTTAGATAACCCATCTGATGTTATGGATGGATTGAATAGGTGCTTTGCATTGGTTTTTACTGATGAAAGATCCTGAAAGATACTGCTGAGAAAGAGGCTGTGCAATTGAGGTTGAGGTATACAAAATTTTAGTGATGTTATAATTACAGGTGATTGTTAATTTGAAAAGCTTGAGTATAAAGGCAAGTAAGTCTCCTGGAGTTGATAGCATATACCCTGTAGTTTTGAGGGATAGCATGAGTGAGTGTATTGAACCAATGAAGATAATTATGAGGGAATCTTTTATACTTGGGAGATTCCTTTGGATTGGAGAAGTGCCAACATATTGCCAATACATAAGGGTGGTAACTGCAGACCAGCTAGTCTGACTTCAGTTGTAGGAAAAATCTTAGAGGCAATGATTAAGAGTGTAATTCAGGTTCATTTAGATAGATATGGCATCCTGAAGGAGACACAACATGGCATTGTTAAGGGAAAATAATGTTTAAACTTAGTAGGCTATTTTGACACAGTTTCTCATGACCTGGATGTAGGGAACAATTTTGACAGTTTCTCATGACCCGGATATAGGGAACAATTTTTATATAGTTTATTTGGACTTTAGAAAAGCATTTGACTTGACTCCTCATGAGAGGTTACCTTACAAGCTTGTGAACAGGTTGAGATTTCTGGCAAGATTCTAAGAAGGGTTGCTGGGTGGTTGCAGGGCAGAAGCAGAGAGTTGTGATTAATAGATATTCTTCAGATTGGTGTAATGCCAAGAGTGGAGCCCCTCAAGGATTCTTGGACACTGTTATTTCTCATTTTCATAAATTACATTGCCGAAGGGATAGAAAGGCATAATGTTAAAATTTGTGGGACATGTAAAGATTGGTAGAGTCATTAATGATTCAGTTCCAAGCAGCCCTCCTTCAGGATGACTTGAACAGACTTCAGAGATAGTCAGAGAAGTGGCAGTGATGTTTTAATACCACTAAATGCAAAGTCTTACACTTGGGGAATAGTAACCCCCAAATAAATTATGCAATTGGTGGGATTGAATTAAAAATAGTGGAGGAGGAAAGATAACTTGGTGTTAAATATGTGCAGGTATGAAATTTCCTGAGCAGTGCAATTAGGCAGCCAGGAAAGCCCGTGGTGTGCTATCAATGATTTATTGTATATTCACCAGTAGAGATAGGGAGATAGTTCCACTGTATAAGGCAATTGCAAGACCACATATGAATATTGTGTTCTTGAATGATGAGAGTGACAAAAGTATGACCATACAGGGAAGACTCATTATGTGGGCTACAGAGCTTGGCAACTATGCACATCAGAGGTGACCTGATTGAGGTTTATAAGGCTCTGAGAGGATTAGAAAAATGATGGTGGAATTTTCACTGTTTTAAAGAATTCCCAAACTAGGGGCCATAAATTCAAATTTCAGGGGTTGAGATTTAGGTTAGAAAACAGGAAGTTTTCTTTTAGCCAGCAAGTAATTGATTGCTGGAACAAATTTCCCTCACAGGTAGTTGAGGCTGACAGCTTGAATAAATTCAAAGTTAAACTGTGTAGTTACCTGTGTGAGGAGGGAAGCATATTTGTATTTTCTTATCTACTTGCTGGTTTTTTGTTTTTTTTTTTTTTGTCAGCACAGCAAAAGCCTGTGGCTTCCTTGTACTATATGGTGAATATAATATGAATTCTTCTTCTTCTGGCTTTTATAACCCAGGGTGGGTCTTAGCCTCCTCACCGATGTTCCAACAATAAGCCCTCCCAGAAGTCAAACTTCTCCAACTTCTTATTCTCATGATCTTTAAGTCCTCATCTGCATCATCCATCCATCATTTCCATGTTCTTCCTCTCACCCTCCTACCAGTAAGTTTCCATTTCATTATACTTTCAGTTGTTCTGCTGCCATCCATTCTCATAACATGTCCCAACCAGGCAAGTTTTTGGCTCTTCACAAATCTGATGATGTTTGCACCCTGAATAAGATGGTCAAGTTCATGCTTCATTCTGATCCTCCAGGATCCATCAATGTCTTGTACGGGCCCAAAAACGTTTCATAAAATTCTATGCCCAAACATTTAACAACTGCTCATCTTTAGTCGTTAATGTCCAAGCTTCACAACCGTATGTCACAACTGGTCTATCGAGACTTTTGTATATTCTTAATTTTAAACGTCTGTTCAGTATTCTGGACTTCATTAGTTTTTCATGTGCATGAACATATCTGTTTCCACTCAGGATACGGGACTTAATTTCATTTGTAATTTATATATATATTTTATGAAATCCCCAAACACGAAAGGTATCAAAACCTATAGTACTTAGTACCGTGCATGGGTTGAAGGAGAAGTATGGGGGGAGGGGGATGCCGGAAACTTTGCTCTAGAGACTAAACATGGGTTTCACCACTTCAAGCCTCCAATAAGCAAAGTCATCAATTTGTTGATCCAAATTTCAGAAGAAACTGAATTAGTGAGAATTTCTTGAATCTTGGCTTTTGTAAGTAAATGTCTCCTTTATTGATGAAGTAGAATTTGCTGCTGTTACTTGTAAACAAAATTGACAGATAGCAGCACATCCCTGTAGTTTCTAGACAGCTGTATGTGTACAGAAGTATGCATATATATGTGTGTGCTTTTTTCATTCCCCCACACACACATACACGCACCTGCTCATCTTATAACATATAATTTCTATGTATATTTGTTAAATCTGCTGTCTATTGGGATTTGTTATTTTGCCAATGTGCTTCTAAATTTTGATAAAAAAAATTGTTTTGGCACATTTTCTCATCTCGCTTTGGCATTTTGGCATATTAGGTCTTTCAATTGCTGGCAAATGGAAATCAGAAACAAATAGCTATCGCTGATTGTTATTTGGATGTATTGAATGGTGCTAGCCCTTGATAGCATATCATGCATGTAATCTAATATGATAACTAGCTATAATAATATTAGTATTATTTGATATTTTTTATTTATTTTTTGTTTTCTCTTTTATGAGAAAAATGTGTTCAAGAATGTATAATGTTTGAGGGAAATATTTATTGCATTCAATATCTTCAAGATTGAAAATATCTATTTTTCACACTCCTAAAGTATGTAAAATAGATTTGTCAGTTGTTTTTGACAGAACCTGATATTTAAAAATGTCACAATCATATTTCTTGTTGCATATGTGATTTTTCAGCCGTACTTTTTTTTCCTCCCCTACCCTTCCAGTATAATCTTACTTTGGTGGTATCGGACACACTATTTGAAAACTTCACAACAGTATATGTAAAAGTGAAGGATATCAATGACTTACCTCCAAAATTTGATCAATCCTCTTATGAGACTGCAATTCTAGAAGAAGATTCCAAGGGACTCCCTAAGAAAATTTTGAAGGTAGGTGTTTATTTATTTATTTTTTTTTTTTTAGTTCAAATAAATGAAAGGTATGCACTGTTAAAAGTATAAAATATATTTTATATGGTAAGAGTTCTCTTGTAAATTTCATTTGGTGTTAATTAGTTATGCCCAAAAGAAGAGTTAAACATTTGGTATTGAATTAAGACTATCATAGTATAGAAATAAAGACCTATGATGCTTGCTTGTTGCTTGATACCATGTCCCTTCCTTTTGGTCTATTTCTTGGCCTGTTACCATTTATTTCACTTTTTTTTTTTTTTTTTTTTTTTATCAAATATGAATTAACATTAATTTTAATGGAGTTGCCATCTGTTTTGATGCCTTTGTATATCTGCAGTGGGTTAATTTATTTTATTTACAGGTTAGTGTAATAATAAATTTAAATATCTGTTTACACTAAGCCATATTTATGTTAAGATCACAAGATAAAAATCTCAAAAAGACTATTCTGTAATATTTTTATTCTGCGGTCTTAACATGAAGTTTGTATGATCTTTATTTAAACTAACTCCCTTTAAAAAAAAATTCATTGAAGAAAGCCTATGAAGAAGGGTTGAAATGTGTGTTAACTTCCACTTAATGTTCTGTCTGCATCAATTCTTAGGCCTGATGACGGGATTTAAACAGGTTGCAGAAATGTTTGCAATATTAAGTTGATATATTGTAGTAAATTGGTGCACTCTGTAATTCACTTAGCACAGTAAAGTCACTTTAACTGTTCACATGACCTGTCTGTTGGTGTCCTTTTCTTGTATTATTTATTTATAAAACTTCCCCACAAAAAGTAGCTGGATACATTATTTTCACAATAATAATACACCAATTGCTATAACATATTCTGCTCTTTTTGGTAGGTTTCCACTAACAAATGGTAGACTGCAGCAGGTATAGTTCTTCTACAGAACAGTGGCCATTTGAACTGCTGATATGAAATGCTTTGGTCTTTCCCTCACCCAACATTTCAGTTTTTGGGAAGTGTTCCCAGGATTCAATTCTTCATTGGTCATTGCAACCTTTGTGTGTGTTCATGTTCATGACCCATTCTCACACATCACCAGTGGCATTAATGGAGTATTATCCTGTTGAAACAAACATGGCCTCTGCCAAAGAACTCTCACATTCTGTGGAGCATGGAATTGTCAAATGTTAATGCAGGTGTCAGAATTCATGGTTCCCTATGAATTATATAGAATTACAAAGGTCCTAGGCCACACCGCAAGAAATTATTCTCCACTATAACCCTAGCTCCTCCAACCTTTATCATTCGCACAATGCATTCCAGCAGCAAATGCCTTCACACTACTTTTTGGATAAATCTTGTCTTTCGTTGCACCATGCAAGGTGAGACCACTGATTGTTGTTGATGTTTGGCTTATTTCCTACCTCTTTCCTGTGAAAATGGATTCTGTGTATATGTAGTGTGTTTGTACAGACCTGAACTCTCTGATGCCTTAAACTCCTGTTTCATTTTTTTCAGGGATGCCTTACAAGATCATTGTACTACTCTTCTGAGTACCCTCTGGTCATGTGGAGTGATCTTCTCTGGTCTTTTTTATGTATTACTGCATAGTTATGATACTATCATACTTCTATTTCATGTTAACACTACTGGCAGTTGACTTTGGATGGTGTAAGCGGCCAGCAATTCTACAAATCAACAGGCCAGCAATGTGGCATCCAACAATAACTTCCCTTCTTGAAATCAGTCAGTTTCCTTTTACATGCAAAACAAAAAACAACTAACTTGTGTGGCTCATACATCTTTCTATACTGGTCTGAGTTGCTTATCCAGGAAGAGTCAGTTGGTTGTGAAACTTTATGGGTAGTGTATTTCAGCATGACTAACCACATATCTTCCTTTTTCCTACAGTTCAATAAGTTTTTTATATATATATATATATATATATATATTTTTTTTTTTTTTTTGGCATTTGTGAAATCAAAACTATGGTGCGGCTTACTGATGATTTGGTGTTAACACATCACATACTTTTTTTTTTTTTTAAAGAAAAAGATTTTGCCAAATTCACAAGGTAATAACAGAAAATCCTTTCAAGGCTTGAATGGAAAGAATGATAGGAAGAAATAAATTAACAGCCAGCCAGTGTACATTTCTTGGATATTCTCCATGATATAGTGGTTTTTAGCATTAGCATTAGTATAGGCATGTGATGCAGGAAAGCAAGCTTATGCAGCATAAGCCTAAAAAAAAAAAACCCCTTCCATTTCACCCCTCCATTCGTTCCAAATGCCTGTCCAGTTCAGCCTTAAATTTATTTACGCTATCAACTTCCAGAACAAAAGCTGGAAGTCTGTTCCACCAATCAATAGTTTTGCTCAAGTACTCTGTTATAGTTTTATCATGGAATACTTGTGTAATAGTTTAAGTTGTCCCTTATTTAGAAAGCTGATTTTTAACATGTAATGATTGGAGCTGACCATAGAATGTGCACCATGGTGGAATAGTCATGCAAAATATGAAGTTTAAAGCAGCTGATTGACACTCTGAATTGTACAGATCTAGAATACAGCTGTACACATCAGTTTTGTTTATTGTGTAGTAAAGTGATTGCTGTCATAATGTTTGATTATTCAGTGGTCTGAAATGCCCAAAGTGGGCCAAGGATAGGACTGGAGGACTGTGAAAAAAAGATTGTGGTTGTAAAAATAGCCTTTGAAGTTCATCATCAGAGAGAGTAGGACAAGGGGAAAAATAAAATAAGCTAGAGAACCATTATGCTTGTTGGTACCATTGCAGGTTTGACTATAGGTTTATTTGTGAAGCCTGTTCTGTTGGGAGACACTCTGGATGATAATAAACTTCTCATCACTCTGTTTTTCGAGAGAACATACTACCCAAGATAGCTAAATAGAAAGCTAATGTTAATTGGTATTTATTTAATTGTTTCAACTTCTGTATTGAAATAGAAACCCTGCACCTTTAACAATAACTACACATGGATAACATGGTTAGCTCTCAAGAAAAATCATCTGCTTTGAACAAACATCCCATACTAGAAATTATATTCATAGAAATTATTTTGGTTAAAGACTAACTTTCATTATGTGTTTAACTGGCAGTTTTTCTTCCATACACTGCTTGGCTGCTTATTTAGACTGGATACATTTTGTTCTGATCAACCTTTAGTTTGAATTGCTGCTGATGTGACACTGCACAGAGTCAACAAGGTGTTGATAGGAATATTATTGAATCATTCATGAAACATGAATAATATTGAACCATTCATGTAATAAAATTGTTCTCAATTCCTGGATTGATGCAGCAGGGGATCATACTGGTGAACATACCTTTCCACTTCATGCTATACGTGATGATTGAGATTCAGGGATTGGGCTGAGCAAAGCAGATACTTGAAGTCTTCCTTGTATTCCACTAACTACTATAATGCATTTGGTGCAGTGGTTGGTTGAATTGTCCAGTCTATCTGAATAGTGTTTCTGGGTGTGTGCTCCACAGTGATGTTCAGATAAGGTGTAAAATTCACAGTGCCCTCTAGTGAGATCAGCAAACCACGGCTATGCTATAGAAACATGAACCACACCATTACGCACCCATTCTTTATGGTCCTGGCACTAAATTACGTATTTTCTTTTTAGCATTTAGAGATCATTGGCGTCACTGAAAGTTTCCTCGCCTCACATGGCAGTCTGTTAAGGCTTCTTCACATACTGCTTGCACTGATAGCTTGTAACATTCCCACATCAAATGTAGTGGTTAATGTTCCATTGTTTGGTGATGATAATGCTTGGTAACCCACTCCAGATATGGAACACCTCATTCCATTACTTTACATTTTTGATCACGGTTACTATCCTCATGCAGATGTTTTCCATCCATTCACGGACTCAAACAGCACTATTTATTGAACACTTGACAAGTGAAACTCTATACCCAAACAGTCATTTCTTCAGAAGTCTGTAAGATCCTGTCCATTCCCAATTAGCAGTGAACTTGATTTAGGCACTAGCCAGGTCACATGGCTTTATAGTATTTTCTTGCATATGTCACATGCTCTGTGACTGCTTTGATTTGCATATTTTTTGCACAGATTGTTGCCCATAGCCTATAGCATTTATCCATGGTTCTAATAAAGTAGCCAGGTAATGTATAACTGGTAGTGTTATACGTTACCTGGCTAGAAAGGCTACATAACTGCATTATGTTGCCTTTCTAGACAAATATGCATGACAGAAGGAAATAAAATTTTGTATATGAGAAATAATATGGAAAGTGTCATTCATAAGTGGACGTATTCCACAGCAACCCACAGTGGAATAAATTATTAATTGCTATTGGTGCACTGTTTATTCATGAGTCATGAATAAACAGTGCACCAAAAACTTCACACTTGTATTTTAATGGTTTATGTTGTGGCCGTAAGGTTTTGTGGGGTGCTGATGTTAACCTTGGTGCACACATATGCCAAGTGGGAACTGACTCAGCCACTTCACTTGTGTCACCGAATGTTGCAATTTGAAGAATGTGCTAACATTAAGTTCTTTCAACTTGGGAAACGTGCTACAAAGGTGCTGCAAACGTTACAGAAAGTTTATAGAGATGATGTTTTGAAAAAAAACAGCAGTTTACGATTGGAATATGAATTATATAGTCTTCCCTGCAGTCTACCATGTTAAAAGTAAAAGTATGGGCTCTGATTTCAGGTAAGGGATTGGGACGTAACTCTAGTCTCTAGTGGACACTTTTCAATGTGGAATGATGAAAGTGTTTCAGAAGTGAAGGAACTCATACAAAATGATAGGCGAATGACTTGTTGATTGCTCATGAAGTTGGACTGCCTGTAGGCTCAGTATATACAATGATGGCAAGATTTAGGGATGTGCATGTATGTAAAGTGTTCCATGCTTGTTGTAAGATAATCAAATGCACTGCAGGAAAGCCATCACAGATGATTTGTTAAAAAAATCTATGCAGGATCTGAGCTTCCTAAGAAAAGGTCACTGAGGATTAAGAGTTGGGTGTTTGCCTATGATCCTGAGACCAGATGACACACAAAATTGTCCCCATGGCCCAAGAAATCTCATGCAACAAAATCCAACATCAAATCATGCTGATCATTTTTTCATTGATGAGGGCATAGTGCACCACAAATTTGTGACTAGTGGGAGAATCATTACTGCTGCTTACTACATTGAAGTTTTGACACATTTGCATGAGAATGGGAGACAAAGATGACCTCAAAAATGGAAGGATGACTGGATCCTACACCATAACAATGTGCCAAGTCACATGGCAGTGGCAGTTCAGCAGTTCTCAGCTGCAAAAAAGTCACTGTCATGCACCCTCCCAACTCTCCAGACCTTGCACCATCTGACTTCTGGCTGTTCCCTAAACTAAAAATAGGGCTTTGGGGTCATTGTTGCACTACAGTGTTATAAACAAAATGCTGAAATGACCCTACATGCACTAAGAAACACATTTAAAGAATATTTCAAAGCTTGAAACCAATGGAGCAAGTGTGTATGCAGAAGAAAGGTACTTTGAAGGTGATTTGGTTAGTAAGCCCAACTATTTACTCAAATTTTTATAATAATTTTAAAGTAAAATTGCTGTTAAGTATTTTTATTCTTTTAATTTATTTGACTTTTTTCTTCCTAAATAGCTGATTAGTAGCAATTAGTTATGTTTTTTTTTTTTTTTTTTTTTTTTTCTCTTCTGTGGTATAATGTAGGTGACAGCAGTAGATGGGGATTTAGACCGCCATTCAGAGATAGTATATTTTTTAACTGGACAAGGAATAGATGACCAGAATTTGTCTAACAATAAGTTTTCAATAAACAGCACTGCTGGTGATATCTATGTTTTAAAGCCACTTGACAGAGACCTGCCACATGGCAGATCGCAGTGGCGATTTACTGTTTATGCTGATGATGAAGGTGGAAATGGACTAGTTGGATATGCTGATGTTTTGGTTAATTTAAAAGATATTAATGACAATGCTCCCTTTTTTCCTTACTCAATATACATGGGAAATGTTACAGAAAATGGAACTGCAGGTAAAATTCTTTATCTTGCTTTATACATATTATGGATATTACCTTTTGTATTTAAATCTTGTGGGAATTTTATAATGTGATTTAACTTTGGCTCATTGTGTATTAAGTAACCAGATTTTATGAAAATGGGCCATATTGTAGTGTAACTATAAATTTTGTATTCCACTATAGGGATAACTACCTGAATTGAGACTTCTAATTGCTCTTTTTGAAAGTTGGAAGTTTTTTTGTTTCTCTTATATAGTGTGTTCATTTTAAAAGTAAACCCAAAAACAATCAAAATAAAATGAAATTTATTATCAGAATAACTAACAGGTAATAGTTTATAAACAATGCTGAAAGTTACCTCTGTTGTTAGAAACAAATTCACTCTTTTCATCATGTTGCAAGTGACGAAAAAGAGTTTATGCTGTGTGCTTTGCTCTCATAAGCTTTCTGCTTTAATAACCCCCATAAACAGCAGAAGTCTGCAGATGTTAATCCACAGACTTCTTTTTTATAGGGGTCATTAAATTGTTATCTTTGACCAATTAGGAGGCCTAGGTGGCCAAAGTCCTTGTAATATGATTCAATCCCAAAAAAATACTCTGCAATATTTCAGTGGATTGGGTGTGTATTACTTCAGGTTATCTTGTCCTGTTAGAGACATACCTCTCTTTCATTTTCTTCTAACAATGCATAAATTGCATGCCTTTTTAAACATCAGAGGTGATAGTTGTTCAAAAAATGTGGGCTACTTCAAGATATGCCACACTAAACAGATTTTTTGGTTGTGTGTGGTGGGAGGTCTCAAAAAATGTGTGGATTTTCAGTTCTCCATATTTTCCAATTGTCTTTCGTCTGTGATATAGCTGCTAAGCTGGAAACAGGCTTCATCAGTGCAATAAATTTTATCCAAAATTTCATTACCTTCATGGCAAGAATATTCTAGACCTGATAATCATTCATGAGCCTGATAGCATTATGGAACTGATAGCACAGGAAGTGCTCATGGAGTTGTAATCTGGACAGTGAACATTATAGTTGTTAAAAGTAAAAGTATGGGCTCTGATTTCAGGTAAGGGATTGGGATGTAACTCTAGTCTGTAACTGGTCAGATAGCACAGTGAGAGCAAATATTGGGGAATACTTTTAAGAAGATATATCACAATGGGGATATTATTACTGGCCACTTTAACAAACCAAAAAATGATGTGTGTGAGAATCACCGAGTGGTGAAGAGCACTGAAGTTTAAAATGGCCTAAAATAATGGATATAGAAATGCTATGGATAATTCTGCTGATGTTGATGATGAATTTAACAGATACTTTGTATTGATTTTTAAAGGTGAAAGAACCTTCATGCCAAGAAAAATCGCATGAGTTAAATTAAGGAGCATGAAATTGCAGAATATTATTAGAAAACTTTCCAGCTTGAAGGCAGATAAGGTTCTTGGGATTGCTGGTATACACCCAATAATTTAGTTATAAGTGGTGAGAGTGCATTGAACCATTAATATTAAGAGGGTATATCATTGGTTTGCACTTGAGCAAACCTGTTCTGCGCAAGGGGTTATTGTATTTGGGACATGTTAGTATCATGGGCGAGATCTTTATGTAGATCACTGCTAATGAGCCATGTAGAACTTTATTATTTTAATGTCTAGATGGGTGAATTTTATAGATGGGCTTATATCTAGATGGGTGAATTTTATATGCAGAAGTGTGTGTTCATAGGTTGCTTTGCTGGCCGAACAGTAAACCAGGAGTACTACAAAACATTTCTATAGTGATTGTGTAATAGTCTTCAGGAAAAACACCCAGAAAAGTATGCTTCAAGGAATAGGTTCTTTTGTTATGACCTATGCCCCACAAACACGGTGATTTCCATTCAAGAATTTCTTGCAACATTTATCACTGTAGTCCCTGTTGGATCTGCCTGCCCGCTCACCCGCCCTTCATATGTACTTCTTCTGATATACTTCTGTATGAAATGATAATGGATTGCCACAAAATTCATTATAATTTAATTCTTAAGAAAAACTGGTTTCTCATTATCAAAAATTTTATAATTTCTTGCATTGAATTCCTTTGTTATTATTAGCCATGTTTTTTTAAAGATGACAAAACATTCACAGTTTTGCAAAAGTTGATACAAGATACAAAGTGTGGCAGTCTTATTACTGAAGTGTAAAGATGGTGCCAAAGCTGTGCATGGAAGACATTCAGTATTTTGGTCCCAAAGCAACTAAGAGTTGTCATGAAAAGTTGATATTCACGGATTCTGTCAAAGGTGGAAGGAATGTAGGAAGTAATTAACACTAAAAGAAAATGTTGCAGCTGTTCAAAGCAGATTCTATGGCAATCAAGATAACTCATATGATAACCTGCAAAATAAAATAGAATGAAGCTTTACACAGTTCACACTATGCTGATAAAGAAATTGCATTACTGATCATGGAGGCCCTCTTCTGCCCAGTAGTCATTTGCAGAATATCGGGACAGACACTTGGACTTTGCTGAATACATCTTGCCTGGTAAAGAGGAATACCCTCACTGTTCAATGTTGTCTTCTTCAGACAAAATAGTTTTCTGTGTAGAAGGATTTATTCTTTGCCACAATTTTCATTATTGGACTTAATCATGGTCCAGAAATTGATATTAGAGAAAATGTAATCAATCCTGTAATCGAGGGCAGATAAAGGAATTGCAAAGTATGTTGCAGTATATCAAACTGTTTGTTTGGCATAACTACAACACACACACTGTTCACTATGGTACACCATAAATGAAAAAATCTACTTGTTGGTTCTTTAAAATGCCATGCACTCATTTATTTAGCATTGGGAAAAGATTTAACTCATATACACAAAGGCAGTGCTCCACATTTTTCATTAACTGGCAAGTCATATTTAGATAGTCATGTTATGGGAAGGAAGCCGGGGTGGCATGGGACCAGTTGAATGAATTAAAAATTGTCAAGCAAAGTTGAACGTGGGTTCTGCCAAAGATGGAAAGAAAAGTGGGAAAACTTTAGCATTGCCTAAAGAACATGTCATCTGCAGTAAAGAAACAAAATCTGTTAGAGGCTGCAAGAGAAAGTGGATCAACACTTAACATAGTCCATACTGTATTGTAAAGGAGTTACATTATTCAATATGGATGTCTTATTATTGACTAAAAATTGTTTGTGTTCTATGGCAGTTGAGTGGATGAGATAGTCTGCTACATTTTACTTTGATCTCTGGGTTGTGTTCCTATCTGACTTGAACTTGAAAGTGTGATTTTTCAGCCTGCACAACATATAGATCAGCTCATGAGTACGCACTTACGCAGTCGTAGGATACAGGTGGTAATGAAATCCAGAACTACCATCTTGAGACTTCTTCATTTGAGTTTGAACCAAAGCTCATGAGTACGCACTTACGCAGTCGTAGGATACAGGTGGTAATGAAATCCAGAACTACCATCTTGAGACTTCTTCATTTGAGTTTGAACCAAAGAAAAGATTTAGAAAAAAATCTATCCCAAAGGCTCTTGTTGAGGTGGAGTGGAGAGACAACCATTTTGGGTTGTTCCAGTGGAATTACTTCAAGAATCTGTGGAATGTTGTAGATGTGTATGTGAATAGTTTAGGCCAGCTACTGATATCTGACCTGTAACAGATATGATGGCATTAAGTATATTAGAGGCTAATGTGGTTCAAACTGGATTCCTTTGTATCCTTCCCTTTTGTAACTGAAATAAAATGAATATAAGAAGTTATCAGATAACCTATATAATAAATGATTTTAGTGTAGGAATAGTTTTATTAATTAAAATCTTTGATATTTATACAAATTATAACTAGCTTTTAACTTAATTTTTCTTTAAAGGAATGACAGTGATGACTATGACAGCTACTGATTATGATGATCCTAATGAAGGCACAAATGCCAAACTCAGGTATACAATTGAACAGAATCAAATTAATGAGAATGGCAATTTAATCTTTGCTATTGATGAAGAATCTGGAGTCATTACCACAGCTGTTTGCTGTTTGGATAGAGAAACAAATCCTGAATATATAATTAAGGTTGTAGCTACTGATGGAGGAAACTTAAAAGGTTTGTTTCTAAATAGCAATACAAATGTTATTTTTAAAATTTACTTGTTTTATAAATTTCTTATAGGATTTAGAATCCTGATAAATTCATTTTGTAACTTTATGTACACACGCTTTTATGGACTTTATTTGGATATTAATGTTAGTTGCATTATTACTATAAACTTTGCAGTACAGGCAAATGAATTCCTTTTGTTAAATTTGCTAAGTTTGAAATCTTAAATATATATTTTTAAAATTATTACTTTTTTGTTTGCTATGTTTTGGGATTTGTACAAGATACAAATGTATATATATATATTTTTTTTTTTTTATTTATTATTTTTATTATTTTTTTTTAAATTTTTTTTTATTTTAATTTTTTTTTTTTTACTATCATAAAAACATAATACAGTGTTAAAATTATAATTGCACAAAAATGGGGCCTAATTTCTGTGTTTTTATGACTTGTTTAAATATAAGATCGATATCATACCTTTATTGTAGGAAATCTTGACCCGACACTCACATCAAACTAATCCGATTAATGTAATATAAAATCTATAAATCTTAAAAACTGCGAACATATCCCTATTGAAGGATTGTTGAATTATATGATATTATATAAAAAACTAAACTTGTCTTCAATTCACATAGTCTGCCAGTTGCCACCAAGGAAGATCCAAGCGCAGCCGATACACATCAGCTTACCCCAAACTAAACCCATTAGCACTGGTAGACTAGAAAGAGAAGACAATTGTCAAACTGTTAAAACAATATTAAAACATTCTAAGGTTGAATACGGTTTTAATTTAATATAGTTTTAACACGGTTTGACAATTGTCTTCTCTTTCTGGTCTATCAATGCTAATGGGTTTAGTTTGGGGTAAGTTGATGTGCATCGGCTGCACTTGGCTCTTCCTTGGTGGCAATTGGCAGACTATGGAAATTGAAGACAAGTTTAGTTTTTATATAATATCATATAATTCAACAATCCTTCAATAGGGATATGTTTGCGGTTTTTTAAGATTTTAATACTTATAGATTTTATATTACATTAATCGGATTAGTTTTATGTGAGCGTCGGGTCAAGATTTCCAACAATAAAGGTATGATTATCGATCTTATATTTAAACAAGAGTACTTAAAGTAGGAAAAACTGAGCTTCGTTGCTCTTACATTTTGAAATCTTAGTGTTTTTATGACTTACGTTTTTTTATTTGTTTTTTATTTCTTATTTTTTGTTAAACCCTCTAAACAATTGTACCAGGGTATCAATTTATGATTAAAATGATTAAAACTTTTATTTATGATTAAAATGAATTTAGCAATAGTAGCAGTAGTGCCATATAGTGCAAGGAGGCCACAGGCTTTTGCTACACTACTCAGCGGGGGGGGGGAGGTCATCCAGATTAGGGAAGCAAAAGACAGCCCTCAAAGACAAAAAAACTTAGAACACAAATAAATAGAAAATATAGGTAGTGCTGATGAAAATAAATTAAAAAAATATCACTGTAGTGCCTTTATTTAAAAACTATAAGAATACAATACATTTATCCATTGATAGAAGGCTCAGAAGTTTTACAGCAGACTCTCGATTTACCAGGATTGGATTAACCAGGACACTTCAAGACTCCAAAGTTTAAAAAAAAAAAAAAAAAAAAATCCACTGGAAATCATAAAATTCAAGTAATAAATAGAATAGATATAACCAGCTGTTTTGCTGTTTTTCGTAAATAAAGACGTTATAAGTCATGATTGGGAGACTAATGTACCTATTATCCCCAAACCTCGCTTTGTTCACACTTGCTACTAAAAAAAAAACAATGGAAAGAGAACAAATGTTTAGTTTGTTTTAGTGAATCGCATTAATTGGTGTGTTCCATCGCACTGCAAAAAGACATTTTATTTCATTATTTATGTCAGGACTGTCGGGTTTTTTTTTTTTTTTTTTTTGTTTAGAAATCGTGAAAATGACAGGTAAATGCAAAAGAGTCATGCTTTCAATTGAACAAAAGCTAGAAAGAAATTCAAATGTTTGAAAACAGTGCATCCGTTAAATCTTTAATGAACCATTATAATGTTAGTAACCAAACCATATGTGACATCATGAAAAACAAAAGGAAGCTGTTAGATTTTGCAGGCACACATGATAGCATTAAAGGCATGACTATCAGAAAAAGGTTGAAACAGTCTATATACGAGCCGACCGGGTGGGTAAAGTGCCTGCTTAGCAACCCAAAGGTCGCGGGTTTGAATCCCGCCTTGGGCTTGGATCAAAGTACTGCAAAAAACCTTGTGAGGTGCACTATGGCCACAGAAACCGATGCGCCAACAACTACAAAAAAAAAAAAAAAAAAAAAAGTCTATATACGAGGACCTCGTCAAGGCAATGGTGTTGTGGTTTGGCCAACAGTTATATAAACCCATAATATATAAAATATGTTAACTTATGTATATTTATATGTATAAAGAAGTACACAAATGAAGCAATATAAGCAATAACCCATCCGACTCAGAGTCAACAACATGCAAGACAGTGTGATTTATGTTCTGTCTCTCTCTCTGCTCAGTTAGAGTGACTCATCTGCCTTCCTAAAAACTTCCTAAATCACACGGGATTTAGGAAGTTTTCTTTCACAGTACTCAACTGTGAAAGAATTTTTCGTATTTTGATCCGGATTATCCAACATCCAAATTAACTTTAACCAAATTAGTGAGAGTTTACTGTAATTACATAGGTAACCATCCAGTTGACCTTTAAATTTCTTCAAACTGTCAGCTTCAATTCGCTGGTTAAAAGAAATCTTCCTACAGTGTAGTCTAAATCTCTTCCCTTGTAATTTGAATTTATGTCCCATAATTGTGGAATTCTTTATGATAGTAAAAATTCCACCTTCATTCATTTTGGTAACCCATCCTAGAGCCTTATAAACCTTAATCAGATCACTTCTGAGGTGCCTGGTTGCCAAGCTCTAGCCCACGTAATCATAATCTTTCCTCTTATGGACACCCTTTTGCCAATTGCACCATGAAAGTTGCCTGTCTTTGGACCCTTTCAAGAAGGTCAATGTCTTTTTTTCAGATGAGGTCGCCATACTTGAACTCAGTGTAATTGTAAGGCCACCAAATGTGGTCTTACAATTGCCTCATATAGTGGAGCTATGATATCCCTATCTCTACAGGATAACATTCAATAAACTATCGATAGGACAATTTGGGCTTTCCTTGCTGCCTGTATTATCACTCCCAGATCCCTTTCTTCCTCTGGTGCCTCCATGGGCAGGAGCAGCAATGTGTAGCATATGCTTCTTGATTAGACCAGGGTTCGAGCCTGTGACCACCAAATATGGAGGATGCAGAAAGGTCAGGGAATGACCACCGCATATCCCCTGAGCAATATGGGCTTAGTTGCTAATGCTTCTGAAAACCAAATAACAACAGTTTTCTTCCTCTACTATTTTTAATTCAAACCCACCAAGTGTATAATTTATTTTGGGGTCGCTATTCCCCAACTGTATGACCTTGCATTTTGCTGCATTAAAAATAGCTGCCACTTTTCTGACCATCCTTGCAGCCTTTTCGAGTCATCCCGAAGGAGCACTGCTTGGTACTGATCATTAACTACTCTACAAATCTTTACATCGTCTGCAAATTTTGACATCACTCCTTCTTTCCCTTCATTGATGTCTTTTATGAAAATCAGAAACAACAGTGGTCCAAAAACCAATCCTTGGTATACTCCACTCCTGACGTTGCACCAATCTGAAGAATATCCATTAATCACAACCCTCCGCCTTCTGCCCTGCAGCCACCGAGCAATCCATCTTAGAATTTTTCCAGTAATCACAACATGCTCCAGCTTACACAGTAACTTCTCTTGAGAGACTGAGTCAAATGCCTTGCCAAAATCCAAATGAACCATGTTGCAGTTGTTTCCTACATCCAGCTCATGAGTAACAGTGTAAAAATAGCCTACTAAGTTAGTTTAACATGATTTTCTCTTAACAAAACCATATTATTCAAAATACTATATCTAAATGTTCCTGGATTGCACTCTTAATTGTTGCCTCTAAGATCTTCCCTACTTAGGTCAGACTAACTGGTCTGTAGTTACCAACTTCGCTCTCAGAACTGCTTTTATCTATAGGTGATATGTCGGCACTTCTCCAATCCAAAGGAATCTCTCTTAATCCCCCATTATTAACTTAAATTGTTCAATGCACTCCCTGGCAGCTTCCCTCAATTACTGGGTATATGCTGTCAACTCCAGGAGCCTTACTTGCCTTTATGCTCCAAAGGTTTTCTAATAAATAGTCATCTGTAATTTCAAAATCACTAATTTCATATGACTTTGCTTCACTCAGCACGAAGGGTATCGCTTCAATAATGGCACAATATCGCCACAGATGCTGATGCACCTAATAAATCTCCAAAAAAACATCTCTTCGATAAAGACAGATGCAAAGTACCAATTCAATTCATCTGCAACATCAGCATTTTTTTTTTTTTTTTTTTTTATGTGTAAACATCTCTGGCAGTACCTACTAAATTTTGGATGGTAGTAGAGTCAATTTGCCATGATTTTGTGATGTGGAAATCACATGCCATTTCAATTTGCCATGATTTTGCGATGTGGAAATCACACGTAATTCCATTTCATAACGAAGAAAAACAGTCTAGGGAGGAGATAGTGCAGAAATTTAGTAGGTGATCTTGCAGATCACCTACTAAATTTCTGATAGTAGTAAAATCAATTTGTCACGATTTTGCGATGCAGAAATGACGTCATTTCTGTTTCATAACAAGGAAAAACTGAGTCAGGAGAGGAGATCGCGCAAAAGATCATGGGAGATGATCTTGGATGTGTTCAGAGCTGGCATCAAAATTGGAGGAATGAAGATAAACAATCTTTGTTATGCAGATCAGGGCTGTCCAAACCATGGCCCGTGGAACGATTTTGTGCTGCTCTCCTGTGTTTTAGGCCTTTTGATTTTCACTCACAAAAAAATAAAACTCTCATTGCAAAACACTACTTGCGAGTGCAAACCTAGCTTCTACACGCGACTTCAAATGCATTTCGTTGCGTCCAAGCTAGATGTCTCATTTAACCCACATGCTCCAAGGCAGGTCACCCATCGTTAATGTCATCCGTTTACCAAGGTTGTCACCAGGGCTCGCCAAATTACTAGATACACATTGCGATTGATTTCCGTGTTATCTTCAATACACTTCACTTCTACTTAATAAATTACTACTTATCATCGAACAATCATGTCTCACAAGAAAAGAAAAATTGAAGAAAAGTGAGTGTATCAAAGCTGATGGGAATCAGACTATTTGATTACAGACAGCAAGAATAAAATTCCACCACATTACATAGTAAAAGATTTGAGATGTATATTGGGAAATCAAAAAGCACCATTATTGCAGAATATAAGAAGAAATTGATACATCAAACCAATTTTTTTGCTGAACTTAGCACTGCACAAAGTTCTGGCCTTGCTGCTTTGTACAATTAACGAAAGCAAAATGAAATTTCTTCACAATGACGCCGTGATTGTGAAGAAATGTGCAATTGAAATGGCAAAACAATTTAATGAGCCAAAATTAGCCGAGAAGTTTGAAACAGTGGCATTATCTCATCAGACCATGGCAAGACGTGTAGAACACATGGATCAATATGTTTCAAAAAAGCTGTGATTCAATGGCAAGTAGGTACTTTTCATTGTGTCTGAATGAAAGCACTGATCAAACAGACATAAGTCAACTTTTAATTTTTGTCTGAACTATTCAGGAAGAATTTACTATTAATGAATAACTGCTCAGTCTTATATCTTTGCATGGGACTACTAAAGGTACTGATATTTTCGAAGCAGTTCAAAACTCTGTTATAAACTATGGAGGATTCAATAACTGTTCCTGCATTATCACTGATGGGGCCAAAGCTATGACGGGGACTGGAATCGGGTTTTGTGAACTATTAAAACAAAATAATATTAACTGCCCTACTATTCATTGCATCATTCATCAAGAAGCACTCTGTGGAAAAATCTCTATGTCAAGTCAATGCAATGAAAGTAGCTGTAAAAGTAACCAATATTATACGAGGTTATAGATCTCTGACCAATCGTAAGTTTTGCGATTTCTTGAGCGAAATGGATGCTGCATATGGCAATTTGCTTCTACATTCTGATATTTTGCTGGTTAAGTGCCAGAAAATGTCTGGAGCGTTTTTTTTCCCATTTGGAAAGAAATACCCATATTTCTTAAAAACAAAGTGAAGTCTGACACAACAGAACTTGAAAATCAAATGCAAGATCCCACCTTTTTATCTGATCTTGCATTTTTAACAGATATGACCAACCATTTGAATGAGTTGAACTTAAGCTGCAGGGCAAACAACAGAATATTATCAACTTATATGGTCATTTGAATGGTTTTAAAGTAAATTGAAGCTTTTGAAATCAACATTGGCCAATAATATTTTTACTTTTTTTTTTTCTAATTGCAAAAAACAATTTGAAAAAATGAATTTTTAGAGAGCATTATTTTCAGCTCATATAAAGTGCATCGAAAAAAATCATGGAGGACTTTGAGAATCGATTTGGCGATATTAAGGAAATTGAAGAAGATATTTCAGTTTTCATTCAACCATTGACTGTCATCATTGAAAACGTAAGATCTGACCTCCAACTGGAATTGTGCAATTTGCAATCCAACCCTTTTCATACTGGCAGAATCGAAAAAGATGATTTTTTTTAAAAATTATTACCAAGAGAGCGCTATCTGAAATTGAGGGACTTTGGACTCAAGATGTGGTCAATGCTTGGGAGCATCTATCTTTGCGAATGCACTTTACCAACGATGAAATTCATAAAATCGAGAAAGAGATGTTTATTAATTGATATATCACTTTCATATTTACTGTGATAGGCAACTACAAGCATCGATATTGATATAGCTACTTTAGTAAATGAAAACGAACAACCACAGAGCTCTTATTAAAATGAAATAATAATTATAAACAATTGTATCTTGTCTACTGTTTCAATAAAAACTTTTATAAGCAACATCACTTTCCTTTATTACGAAATTTTAGAAGTGTTTGCTAAACCTAACGGTAGGACTAAACCTTTCTAAATCTAATGGTAGGACTCTCCAAATATTTTAATATCGTACTGTATTTATTATTCTGGATGCAGCCCTCGGATTGATCTTTTTTTTTTTTAATGTGGCCCTCGGATTACCTAAGGTTGGATAGCCCTGGTGCAGATGATACTACACTAATCTGCAATTCAAAGGATAATCCAAAAGAAACCCTGAGGAGAGTTTGTGAAGTAAGTAAGAAAAAAGGATTGTTTCTGAATGTGAGTATAAATAAAATTATAGTGATTGGCGATAATCTCGGTTCCAGTAAAGTGAAGGTTCATGGGCAAAGATATCGAAGAAGTTGATGAATCTGATTACTTAGGATCAAGAATAAATAAAAACGGTGACTGCTCATATGATGTAAAGAGAAGGCAGGCAATTGCTAAAATGTTGGTCACCAATTTTCTTCCTGTCAAAAAGAGTTGACAGGAAGAAAATTGAGGCATTTGAAATGTGGTGTTACAGGAGAATACTCTGTATTTCTTACCTTGATCAAAGAACACTCAAAAAATGAGTGGGTATTGAATAAAATTGGCAGGCCCAAAATTCTTCATAGCATCAACAGAAGATCAAATATTTGGACATATAGGAAGAAAGGATAACTTTCTGTTGAAGAATATAATGGGGAAAAAAATTGAGGGGAAGAGGAAGACCAGCAACTAGATGGAAGGATGGGATCAGTGACCTTCTGGGCATGACAGTTTGTGATGCCGCTCATAGAGCACAAGTTCAATGCAGTTGGAGGAAATTTGATATATTGATGGTGGCCACAACAGCTTCTCAGGGAGCTACATGACTTAAAGAAGGAAGATTTAGTGCTAAAAGGTAAAGATTTGAACAATTTCAGCTGATATATGATACTGAAGTAAAAAAAAAAAAAAAAAATTGAAGCATGTGTACATTTCTCTGGTTAAATGTGTAACTAGACTGGTAGAATTGGTAACCTTTGACTAGTCTGTTTGAAGAAGTTAGAAGTGGTGAGAAAAGATATGAGCACTTTTTGGGGTTACCAAATTGAAAAGTATAACAAGCTATCACTAGTGAGTGGCACTTATTCATGTTCAAATGCAATTCATTATTCAAAAATTTTGAAATAAGACAAATTAATGAAATCAAGAAAAAGAATTTCTGAATTGCAAACAAGCAAGGATAACATGACTAGAATCAAGCAAGCTGATTCTAGTCATGTTATCCTCATTTGTGCAGAAAGTCTGTTCATGTTTTAGTCATCTGACTTGAATAAAGTAAATTGCTCAATTCAAGCCAGAATTCTTTTCTTTCCATTTTAATTTCCTAAATGTTATAGCAGTCTTTGGAAATCCAGACATAACTCTTCAATTTAACATACTTCACATTCATGTGCTGAGGTCATTACTCCTAGATATGTTGAAGAATGTTATAGTAGTAGTAGTAGTGGCATGTGATGCAAGAAAGCAAGTGTATTAGCTTATGCAGCATCAGCCAAAAAAAAAATCACACCATTCCCTCCAAATGCCTGTCCTGTTCCTCCTTAAATTTATTCAATCTATCAACTTCCACAACGACAGATGGAAGTTTGTTCCAGCAATTAACCACCTGCTGGCTAAAGGCAAATTTCCGCACATCTATTCTACATCTCTCTTTTCTTAATTTGAATTTATGCCCCCTTAGATTCGTAATCTGAACAAGTGGAAGGATCCCATCAGAATTCAGCGTGCTCAACCCATTCTAGGCCTTATACACCTCAATCAGATCACCATGCAAGTGCCTAGTCTCCAGCCACTGCAATTTGCAGAACTTAAGCCTCTCTTGGTAAGAGGATCCCTTCATTCCCCTCACCAATCTTGTTGCCCTTCTCTATACATGCTCAAGCAAATCTACATCCTTCCTAAAATGAGGCCTCCAGACCTGTACGCAGTACTCAAGGCATGGCCTGACTTATTGCCTTATACAGAGGGACAATCACCTCCTTTTCCCTGCTAGCAAAATTCCTATATATCATTGACAAAACCCCATGACCTGCCCTGGCAGCCTGTCTGCATTGCTCAGAAAACTTCATATCTGACTGCACAATTACTCCCAGGTCTTTTTCATTTTCTACCACCTTAAGTGTAGTACCACACAGTTGGTACGTTTCTCTGGGATTACTTCTACCCACATGCAGTACTTTGCATTTGTGAAGGTTAAACTTCAGTTGCCACTTCTTAGCCTATCTGCCCAAATTATCTAGATCCTGTTGCAGCAGCACACTGTCATTACTGTCATTAACAACCCTGCCAACCTTTGTATCATCTGCAAACTTCGACACTAAGCCTGACATACCTTCATCAATATCATTGATAAATATACAAAACAACAGTGGACCCAACACTGAACCCTGTGGGACTCCACTAATAACATTTAGTCCATGAAGAGCAGCACCCATTGATTACCACCCTCTGTCTTCCACTTAACCATCCTTTTATCCATTGTAGCAACTTACCCTTAATACCATTCTGCTCCAATTTGTACAATAGTCTTCCATGTGCAACAGTGTCATATGTTCCAGTTTTTCCATTTTGGAAATTAATTACCATAATAGATTAAACCAAAAGCATGATTTTGATTTAGTTGGGAATTTTTACCGCCAAGGTCATTGAGAATCTAAAACAAGAGAAGAATTGGTTCTTTTGCTCAGTGAGAAGTACGTTGACTACATGTTCAATTTCCCACTGAGAAATGTTCTCATATATGTTGAGGTAGTGCATTTCAGTAGAGCAGCATGTAATTTTCTAATGTGATATTTTTCATGGAAAAGTTTCTAGTTGGTCTTGAAGATAAAGAAATGGATGAAGCAGTAAATGTTTTGCAGCATCAGTTCTGTTACTTTCAGCATGAGAACATACCAGACACTTATGAAAGAAGTGATGTGCTGTGTTAGAGGACTCAGCAAGTACACAAAGAAGCTTGAAATATAAAAAAATTATCACCCTCGTGCTTAGCATTTTAACAGTTGTTCATAATAGTGCTGAGTGTGAGAGAATATTCAGCAATGTTAGAAAAACAAAACCTGATTTCAGATCTCTTTCTAATGAAGCTTTGAAAATGCTCCTGACAACAAAGAAAATTGACTCACCATTTCAGTTAAGGAAAAAGTCTGCAATCTTTTAGATATTTTATTTTTAAAAGCATACTGTACTGATAAACAATCCTGTGGCTGTATTTTAATATAAAGTGTGTATTTTCCAGTGAAATTTAATTTCTAGTGAATGCGAACTTTATAAAAAATGCCCTGCTTTTATTGAAATATCTTCTGTTTTTCTCTTTTTTGGGAAGAACCTTTTTTTTTTTGCTTTTTAATTCTTCTGCTTACAAACATCTGATCTCTTGTCTTTTTTAAAAGTCAGAAGTTGGCAGCCATGCATATGTTTTAAAAGTAAAATGTAGAAGTGAGTAAAGAATTAGTTAAAAATAATTAATATTTTATTTTATGCAAGTAATCTCTTAAAATGTCATATGAGAAACAAATGTTATATGAAATACGGTTGATTCCGGTTATTTGGGACACATCAGGACTAGTCCATTTTGGCCTGATTAAGCGGCTGCTCCAATTATCCGAAGTTTCACTTAAAAAAAGGTAAAAATACAATGGGCCCCCCGCTTTAAAATTGGTTCACTGTACAATCAAATCACGTTACGAGAGTCGCCATAGTGAAGTTCCATTCACTATACGATGTGTAGTAAGCGCCAGTCATTATGATCATGTTTGTGAATTGAATTTTAATTTTATTAAACAGTGATTCTAATTAGCGAAAATAGGAGGAATATTATCCACAGGATATAAAAGTAAAGGTATATTAAGCACAAATGTACCCTTTATTACCTTACCAATTAAAATTAAATAATATGCTAAAATCGGAAGAATATACGTGATAATCGGAATAATTAATACATACTGTAATATGTGCATACTAACTAGTTGAACATTTCTGTTCACTGACATTTGTGGGTGGGGGTTAAAATTTAAAACAGTAAAAAGATAAGCAATCAACACAGTGCACACAAATTACAAGTAACACGATACGTGTAAGTGAGAATGGAGTAACATGTTACAAAGCTTTAAAGAAATGAAGAGAAGATTCTGAAAATTTATTTTTTTTTATGATTAAAGATTCCATGGAATTGTAAACACATTTCACCTTAACCCACAGAATTCCAGCTGTCAGTATTATTGCAAATTCAATAAGATCGAGTTTACTATCCGTTTATGATAGATTGCACTAACAGAAAAGCCCAATAAACAGGTGACTGCTAATTGTTTTATGGTTGTGACCTCCAGAAATCCAACCAAACCATGTGGTACAGTTGGAGACAATCGTAGGGTAATCTCCAGTTCTGCTGTCTCGTGCCCTGATTAAACGGCATGCTGTCCCAATTAAGCAAACTGAACCCTGGCTATTTTCTCGATTGGGTTCTGTTTTTTTAAGATTTGCCCCAAATAAACAGCTGCTCTGATTAACCAGTAGCCCAAATAATTGGAATCCACTATATATATATACAGTATATATCTTAAATATTTGAGGATAAAATTTTTCATTTAATTTTTTTGGTAAGAATGTCTTAAAGGTAGAAGAGATCAGAATAGGTCTGACTGAAGGCTCTCATGACTCCTAAAATATTGGTAGCACACATGATTAGACCACACATAGCTTGGTTTAAAAATTGTGTTTCTGATGTGTCTGGTTGGACAGTAAAAATTTACTGCAGCCAGTAGGTTGCACACATGAATCGTACCATTCATTAGTTTAAGAAGCTAAAATCTGAAAACTGTTCTTTGATCCTTCAAGGACAATATTTTAAAATATATACACCATTCTTTATACTGATTTTTGTCAACACTAATCCTTTCTGATCCAATGCCATATCAGACATGCTTTGTTTTGCCAGTTATATTTAGTCGTTGTTTCACTCTTCTGTTGTAATTATTGAATTACATTCTATTTATACTTCATATAAACAATTTGACAAACTAATTGAATGTTTACATTCAACTTTGAACAGCTGGGGCTGTAGTTTTTTTTATCACGTATTCATTGTGTATTTACTATCTGCCAGAAACAAAGTGGCATCAGCATCTCATAAAGGCAATTTCTGATGAAGAAATTATTTGAACTTTTCGATTCAGAATTTGATTTACTTTTGTCCGATAGTAATGATGATGTTATTTTCAATTCTGGCAATATATCTTGTAGCAGTGACGAAGAAATTGATGACAACCTGTCAACCAGTGCTGGTGTGGAAAATAGGAGACCAAGCAAGTTAAATGATGTTTCATTCAAATATTTTCTACTTACTGATTTGAACCTTGGATTTTTTTCGAGTAATTCAAGTATTCCAGAACTGAACTTGAATGTTTTCAGCTGTTTTTTTTTCACTGATTCTTTGTTAAAAGGAATTTTGATTCAAACAAATAATTATGCCAATGAAACTCTTTAAAATATGCTGCTTCGTGATTGTTCCATATGTCTGATTGGATTTCAGTTTATTTATTAAATGAACTGAAAACTTTTTTGGTGTGATTATTAACATGGGACAAAATATAAAAATGTTCTATAAAGGAACAAAGTGGAGGCAGTGGAAGAAAAGAAACAGTTTGGTATTGTGAGACATGCTCCAGAAAAAAAAACCAGGATTGCATCCTCAAGAATGTTTCAAGAAATACCATGCACACTAAAATCATATAAATAATAAACATTTAAAATGTCTAAAATATTTTTATAATGTTCATCAATGAGTTTTATATAATAACTCTTGTAAGTCCAAAAGTAAATAATTTTTGAAGAGCTCATTCAGTATTATTTATTTTTTTTTCCCCCTTTCCATTTTTGAGCTGGACTGCAAAGGGTTAATCTTCTTTCGCTCATAAATTTCCATTTTATTTTGCATTTTAAATTTTCCATTCAGAATTTTTTATATGTTTTACTTCAATAAGAAATTTACTCTAGTAGTTTACCAGAGTTGTGCTTAAAACTGTCTGCCATTAGAATTTTTCAAAAGATTGAGATTACTGTACAACCAACCTATTCTGCTTTGCTTTCTTTTTCTAGTGTCTTTCCATTTAATATCTTTCAATTTTTCCCTCGGCGGTTTTTCTCATTGTTACCTATTTGGAGAGGTCTGGATTTGAATCCTATCAGGAGAAATGTTTAAAAGCCTCATCAGCTGGGACTGTAGTTAACAGATCTGAGGTAGATGGAAGATTTCCTCTGTTATTGCAAGTTTTTTCAGCTTGCACAACGTGCAAACTTACCTAAGAACACACACAACACAGTATGCAGTACAAAGCAATAACATGCTCTCAGAGAATATGCATTTTCCTCATAAGATGTGTAAAAAAAATGCAGACTGTATACTTCTTTTGACTTTTATTTATTATCTGTGCTTATTAAGATTATTCTTAATGTGGATTTGATTAACATGCTCAATGTGCACCTCTTTCATATTGATTTATCACTGGATTTTTCTTTTAATGTGAAATGTTTTCCCTTTTTTTTTTTTTTTTTTTTTTTTTTGCTTCTCAGAAGTGCTCATCACCCACTGGTTTCTTACTACTTATGATTTCAGTGAATGGCATAAATCATAATATATTTTGGATAAGTAGAATTTGAATGCATGTTCACAGACATGAATACGAGGAGAAATAACTGAGTTGAGGATACACAGTGTATCTTGCCATGCAACACCACCAAACATCTCCCTGGAAATTAGTTCATTGCCCATTGCATAATAACAAGCACATTTCAGGTTATGTGGGAAAAAACCCTGTTTACAGCAAAATTCCTCCCAGGTGCCTCCGTAGCCAGCTGGGAAGGAGCAGCAGTGTGTAGCACACGCTTTTTGATTAGACCGGGGTTCGAGCCCATCACCACCAAATACGGAGGATGCGGAAAGGTCAGGGAAACCACCGCATATTCCCGGAGCATTATGGCCTTAGTTGCTAATGCTCCTAAAAACCAAATAATAACAACAACAAGAACAAAATTCCTATGCAACTTATAAAGCTAAAGTGTTTCTTGTCAAAGTGACAGTTGTTTAGTTTTGAAGTTTTTCATCGAAATAAAAAAAAAGTAGCTTTTGCCTTATGAACTATATGTAGATCCTAGAAAGGAGAGCCACCTTTCTTTATATTTTGCCATCTCTAAACAAACTTTAGTTCTTTCTTGGCCATTGCATCTGCCTCCCTATACTGGGGGCTGGAAATTTGGGTGGTAAAGCTAATCCCTAAAGGAGAACAAAACAAACGCAGTGGACTCTACCGTTACAACCTTCAAGCACCCTCTCAATGGAATGAATTGTATCAAATTGACCATACCTCTCTCACCAAAAGAAGGATACAAATGAAGAACCTCCAGCTTTCATGATTGTGCACTCATTGTTAGTTGAGCCTGTGAGCTGGATCACCCAAAATGGTCAAATGACTTATAAAGCAATCTATCATGAGATCTACTAATGGTGATTACACAACCCTCTAAGCTGTTATTAAACGAACTTCCATAAGTGGAATCACAATTATAGTCACTCTGCATGCCACTCTTAACTCCTCCAAAGGAGTTATATCTGAATAGGACCTGTTAAAGATTTAAGAAGAAACAGTCCAAGAATTGCATGAGCAGAAAGTAACACGTCAGAAGAATTAAAGATATTAATCTAGTTCTAACACCTAAAATTATATTAACTTCTATATACTGAATTTGCTAACTTTAGGAAAAGCAGATTGCTTTAACTGTACGTGCCCAGTCGTACATTCTAAATCCCATAAGCTGTTGCAATGTAAAAAATTTTGCCACTCTCAAACTATATGGTGAGGTAAAGCCTTGTGTCCAAACTGTAGATCTAAAGGTCATATCCCTGCCCTAACTTCAATCCTTGAAGTTAGGGTAGGGTGATGAGTGTTATTCAAGTTGGGAGGAAAACATATAGAAGCTATATAGGATTGCTGGGAATATTAATACAGACGAGGGAAGATCATGTGGAATATTCTTCCCTCCAAAGGTCCATTCAAATTGGTTTTGGGGTCTTGGTTATAGAACACCATTCAATTTAGAGACAAATTGCCATTATCTTTGGTTCAGCTTAAGTTGCTAAAATGTTTTTAAATCGTTTAGCATTACCCAATAGGCAAAGTCTGCTACTCATTTAAAAATCAGACTTTCAAGACAACTGTTTTGAAGCTTATTGGTTTCTCATTAGCTGGCAGTTGTCTCTATTAGCAAACATATGCCAAACAAATGAACATGAGTGCTGACATTCATGGCTTGAGGCACTGCACATAGCTGCCAATAATAGTACGGAAATAGGATGGAAAAACGTTTTCCATTGTTGCTATGTGCCATATGGCACACCAAATTTTTTATATTAAATTTGAAACTGACCAAAATTAAGAAATAGTCTTTATTAATATTATAGGTAAGTGTAAAGTGTGTTTAGGGTCTAACAACACCAGGAGTTTCCCCACATCTCCGTGTGGTATACATTGTCGTGTGTTATAGTATGCTGTAAAGGCCAGATATTTAAAAGTGTATGGATATTGTTGGGTGTAGTGTTGTGTACCATTGTTCTTCTGGCCATTTAGCTGCTATCCTTGCTGAAGCCCAACGTTGCCCACCTTAAGCCCCATGGAGGCAGACCAGGTACACCAGTATTTTTAAATAAGTACTCTGGCAGGTCTTGCCACCCAATTTCCTGAAATTTCAGTGGCTAGGACCTAACAAAAAAGGGGGGGAAGTGCTAGAGGTTGGGTCAGGCCAAAGGAGTTTTAAGTTATGCGGTGTAGAATTAAGAATTTTGGCTGTAGGGCTAAGATAATTTTGATATGGGTTGAACATAGTTGGAAAACTAGAGGGGCGACTGAAGGCTGGGGGGGGTGAGAGACAGAAGTATAGGGTTGATAGAGTAGATGACCTCAAAATCAGTGAGGCAGGCCCATGCCCCCACCAGAAGGACAGTGTGACAGTGGGGGGGGAGGACAAGGGGACTGTCACCTCCCCTCCCACTAGGAGAAAAAGGAGGGAGAAACAGGGCCATGCAGTGGCGGATTCAGGGTAGGGACATTTGGGGCACTTGCACCCCTGTCGTTTTTCGAAGAATATACACCAATTGTTTAAATTCCCTTTAGCTACAAAAAAAAAAAAATTTTTTTTTTTCTTTTTTCATTGTTAACAATAGGACTTTTATCTATTTTTGCATTGTGGTTCAGCTATTTTCAACTGACTACAGTTGGCAATGCTGATGTGATTGCCATTCTAGTTCAAGGCATCACGCAGTTTGGTCTTGCGTAATGTTTATTGGTGTTTAATCCGAGAGGGTAAAATCTGGGTAGTGTCAATCCTGGGACCGACAAGTCCCGTCCAGGTAGGGTGTCATTTCTATAGTGAGCTGCGTGATGTCATAGATGGTAGAGTCCAATCCCAGAAGGTTATATCTGGGTATCGTCAATCCTGGGACAGACAGGTACCGTCCAGGTAGTTGAGTCGTTTCAGTGGTGAGTAAACTTGGTGGGAGGTGAAGCCAGAGTGACAGTCATGGTAGGTGGAGGTGATTTTGAGCCAAATTGTAAAGGCACAATTATTGTGCAGATTGGAAGTCTTCATGGGGATTAGTGAAGCAAGTTGTGGTCCTGACACATGGCTAGTTAGACCATATCTGTCTGAGGTTGTGGTCGGGTTTTTCGCCTCTTGAAGGCCCTGGGCAACATTAGAAAAGGCTGTATAGGTGTGGTGGTCTTCCATGGGATGTTGCTCCTGGTCTCTTGGGATGAAGTGGATTTGTGTGATAAGAGAAGATCTAAGGTTGTCATATAGTAGGCAGTCGTGCATAAAGTGGTCCCAGGTCTTCTGGGCACCACAGGTGCAAAGGGAACTGTCATAGAGTCCAAGAAGGTTCGGTCTACTGCGAGAGGCACCATGCCCTGTTAGGAGGTGCATGGTTAGAAAGCCTGGGGAGAACAAGGATAGTGATTTAGGACCCTTTGGTGTATTCAGACTATCTAGCTTGCCTGGTCTGCTGTAAGTAGGTTAGGAGTCGATTTCCCCCCCCCTCCAAATAGGCGTTAGCAGGATCTGTGGTAAAATCAATGAAGGTAGTAGACTTTCCTCTGCTGAGCTGATACAGCATTCCCACAAGGACCACCTCTAGGTCCAGGGGCAGTACACCGGCAAGGACCTGTAGAGCGTGCTTGCTGGAGGTGCAGCATGCTCTGATTATTGTAAGGAGAATTGGCTGCTAAATGACGTTCAGTTTTCTTCGTTCTACTACGGTGGGGGCTTTGGTGAACTATATGCCAGAAGTGTAGGTGATGGCCGGTATGAATACTACTTTATAGAGCAATGCTAGGATGTGCTTTTTTGAGCCCCCAGTCTTGGTGGGTCATCCTGGAAACCAGTGCAGTCTAGTTTCTCATTTTCCTCTGTAGGTAGTCAGGTGTGGGAGAAATATTTGTTTGCTGTCGATGATAATGCCAAGGAAATGGTACTTGAAAGTTTTTGATGACTATGTTACTGCATGCAATTCTGCATACAATCACAAGTGCAGTTTTCACTGTTTTATGTGGCTAATAACCCATGAAAATTTTTTACAATTAAAAAAAAATACTGTTTTGTATAATATAAACTGTTTAGGGATGGCCATGTGAATATTTTTTTTTTTTTTTTTTTAATGCATTCCACTTGTCGCAGGCAATGAAAACAACCTGCCAGAGATGCAGACTTGAAATCCTATAATTGTGTGGACTTCTCTTAGTACCTCTTCCTCCCTATACATAGTAGAAATACACACACTCGCAAAAAACAAAAAAGAGGAACCATTTCGGTATCGAATCAGTTATTCAAAATCTTTATTTTGAATAACAGCAAGTGTAAGGTATGGCATGGATTTTATAAGGTGTTTTAGTGCCTTGTTGTCTAATTGTAAATATTCTTCCAGCAAAAAAATATCACATAGATGCACAAAGTTGAATGAAGAGGACTTCATTGCTAAATAGCTCTCTTCAGCTTATCCCACACATTCTCAATGTGTGGGATAAGCTGAAGGATATGTGGAATGATGGCAGAAATCCATATCACGTTCTCCAAACCATTCTTGCATGATTATGGCACTGTTCCATTGTCATCCATAAAGTGGCTATCACCTTCGGGATAAAAGTGTAATGTTGCAGGGTGCAGTAGATCTGATACAAAATTCAGATATTCCCTGGATGACATTTGATCTTCCACCAGTATCAATGGACCCAGTTTATGCCAACAGAACATTCCCCATACCATACTGCCTCCAGATGCTTGGGTTGTCTTAACAATGCAGGAGGGGCCATCGCTTTGTGAGGTTCTCACAACAGTCTCTGCCTACCATCAGTGCAAAACACTGCATCATGACTCATCTGACTACACAACTTCCTTCCATTGTTCCATTCTCCAATTACGATGTTCTCGACACCACCGTTAGTGGATTTTTCTATTTTTCTCTGAAACAAGTGGCTTCCAAATAGTCGGGCAACTTCCAGTACCTAATTTCTCTAATTCTCTGTGCATGGTACACGTTGAAATAGGGCTGGTGTGGGCTTGATTGAATTCGGATTTTATTTGCTGCACATTGGAAGTCCTCTCTTTTTTTCATACAGACTTCCTTAGAGTACGATGACTTTGCCCTTGAAGTAATATTTTTCTGCCACACCTTTGAGATGTGGAATAACCGCTTGCTTTCCAGTCATTAAAAACTTTTGAGATGGATGCTTTTGAGAAACCAGTTATGTCTTTTATTTCTTGAATCGTGGCTCCTGATAAATGTGCTCCCACAGTAAGACATTTTTTAGTCTGATAGATCCCATGTTTCCCTCATTCTGGTTTCTGATTACTGCAGTCAAACAGCCTGAGCAGTCATTATATTCAATGAGGCAACACATTATCACCTCACATCAGTTTTATTTGCATTTCTTCTGTCTGTCTTAATAAAACAGTTTTTTTTTTTTTTTGGCCACAATGTTTTTATCCATTTCCTATCTTCTGGAAGTTTCACCTAAGTCTAGTGTACCCTCATTATTATAGTTTATTAACTGAACCCTTAGCCATTGTACTTAGTATAACTGGATCGATGTCATCAGTTCCTTGTGCTTTCTTCACTCTTAAAACCCGATAATTTCTTTTTTTGGGGGTTTCAGTTATTCTTTGTTGAGAAGTAAAATAATACATTATACAAATTTACTGTCCCTTCTAATTCTAGTTATGATTGACTAAAAATGTTTTATATGTATTGAATTAGTTGATCTGTGATTTTATGTAATTTTTTTTTTTTTGCATCCAAACTTTACAGGAACAGGTACAGCAACAATTAAAGTTCGAGATGTGAATGATATGCCACCCAAATTTGTAAAGAAGGAATGGTATGTACAAGTGGCAGAAACTGAAGGAGATGATATTCCAGAAAGTCCTATTCTTGTTGTTTCAGTAAATGATGGCGATCTCTTGGAAACAAATCGTTTCAGTTACAAAGTTGTTGGGAACGTCTTTGGTGCTGATAAATTTACCATGGTGACTAATTCTGATGGTACTGGCTCTTTAAAGATTGCTAAGGTACTAATATTATGTTATTTTTATTAGAAGAGCATTTTTTGTTATTATAATAGTGGTTTTCATAGTAATCACTATAGGAACACTTAGTCTGAACTGTGTGTGTACAGATGTAGAAGATTCTATATAGTTCTGTTAAGTTTTATATTTATTTTCCCTTCCTATTTCCTTTATTAAAAAATCCAAACCTGAAAGTGGGTTTCAATACTGAAATCCAAAAGTAATTAGACCAGTTTGGTTTAGATGTAAAAAAAAAACCCACTTCTGAACAGCAAAGGTAAGTATCAACTTAGAATGTTACATATCTTTTAATTTTTGTTTACCATAATTCAGAGATAATAGCATGTCTCATAATGGCGATTATTTAAGCCTAACTAGATAAAGCCCCTGATTTTTTTTTTATACTTCTATTAAAAAGGAAATAAGAAGGGAAAATAAATATAAAACTTAATAGAACTATATAGAATCTTCTACATCTGTACACACAGTTCAGACTAAGTGTTCCTATAGTGATTACTATTAATAGCAGTTCCTTTGAGATTATGTAAGTCCATTGCCTTAGGATATGTTTATTTAAACATTGCTTACTTTGGCGAGCCTTTAGTATCTGAGCTCTTTCCTTTTGAGGCCTCTAGATGTGTGCAGGCATTGCTTTGATGTTATCGCCAGATAGTCAATAAATCTGCAATCACACGAGAGTCCAAGTTTGCTTATTTTCAATAAAACAGTAGAAATTTTTTTTTTTTTTTTTTTTTTCCAGTTTTTTACTACTGTTATCTTTACTGGGTTACAGAAGTGTGTGAGGCATCTAACCAGGAAGAGACTTCCATCTCCTAAGCTAGAATTGTCGGGAAGTGATTAGGGCCCATCGGATATCCACACTATTTGCTTATGGTGTAATCTATTAATAGGAAGCCAGCTGTATACAGTTTCTTAGCGAATGAGGATGAACTGCCAATATGGGATTAAGTTAAAAACATTGGATAATGTATAGGCTGAGGTCTCTCACTATGGTAGGACATAGGTAAGGTCAGGGTGTGTTTGTTTTGATTGCAGTCTCCAGGGGTTCCCCCCATAAGCCACAGTAGCATCTGAAAGGCAAAGTCAAGGCCAGCAAATTTATGTAGGTGTGTAAGTATGTGTGTTGTTATGTTTAGTGCTGGCACCTGGCAACTTTGCAGCCAGGGGATGCCTGGTCCCCTACCTCCTGACTCCCAACCTTGGCCACAAGGAGGTGCACCGTGGACTACAATCCAGGAGGCAACACGTGGGGGGGATTTCAGAAAATTTTGGAAACCCCAATAAGAATAGGAGCAGGAAGATAGCTTCAGAAGTATGGGAAATGGGGAGGGAAGGAAAGAGATAAAAAGAAGGGGATAAAAAAGAGGCATCCCCTGGAAGATAAAGAGAGAAGATAATAAGTAAACTAAATCAAAGGCAACCTTTACATCTTACAAAATATATACAAATCATATACATCCATAATCAAGCCCTGAGAGAAACAGGCTGATTTACTGCCTCCACAAGGCATTTTTTGTATTGATATTTCAACTTGCAATTTTACACAGTAAACTTCCTAAATCTGTCCCTTAGTGAAACAGCCAAGTTTTACTGCCTTGACTAGATATTTCTATACACAAAACAAAATAATTCAAAAATATCAATCACAGTTAGAACATAACAAATTGATTGAGGAACCTGGAAATCCAAGGATAATCAACTCATAAAGAGTGTTCACCTTAGAACTATAACAGAATTATGTAACCTGAACATTAACAATACTCTTCCTACACTTGAATAATCTTACAGCAAACAAGGAGAAAGCATTGAAATTCTTCTTATTCATGAGAAAGTCCAGCAATTCAGTATCAACATAAACATTGGTCAACAGCTGCAATTCATTACTTATATCTACATAATATGGACAATCAAAAATGAGATGTTCAATAGATTTGAGAACACCACACTGACAAAGAGGAGTGGCGCCTCTGTAGCCAGGTGGGAAGGAGCAGCAGTGCGTAACACACACTTCTTGATTAGACCGGGGTTCGAGCCCGTCACCACCAAATATGGAGGATACAGAAAGGTCAGGGAATGACCACCGCATATCCCGGAGAAATATGGTCTTAGTTGCTAATGCTCCTAAAATCCAAATAACAAACAAACAAAGAGGAGTATCAGACAGTCCCAAGGCAAGCAGTTTAGAATTTTTACTTCCGTCACCAGTAATCAGAAAGGTAGGGAACAGTCTAGGAATAAACCAAGCACGCTGTTTCTTATAGTCAGAGACTTCAAGTAAAAATTTATAAGTTGTTTTTCCTAGTCCAGAATGCACCCAATCGTTTTGTCACTTCCTGGAGAACTCTGATCTAATTCTTTTAATATCATCCTTCTCCTGAACGTCAAAATTAACAGTGAAACCTCTAAAATTAACTGGAAGAGTTTTCCTTCTGTAATATAGAAGGTAATGTAACATTATCTCATATCGTATATTGGGAGTCGATGACATAATACCAGTAATGCTACCGAAGAGACAGTTCTATAGGATCTGCCGATAGCCAATAAAAAGAAACACTGCAGCTGTGTGACATACCTTTTAACCATACAATTTACAACTTTAGAGCCCCAAGTCCATAATAGTATTAATAACCCCAACAACATTAATGATCATGTGAATAAGGTACACAAACCCCTTATCGGCCTTCCATACCATCAACAACATTAATGATCATGTGAATAAGGTACACAAACCCCTTATCGGCCTTCCATACCATCAACAATATACTAGACAACTTCAACAGGTTTTTAAGAATACAGATATCAAGTTAATGTTTACATCTTATAATAAATTAGGTTCTAAATTTAATTCATACATGACAACATATGAATATATGACACAGGATTATAACATTATATATTTGATTAGATGTCAATCAGATTGTCAAGCATGTTACATTGGTAGTACAACAGCTAAATTTGGGACTTAAAAAATTTCTAACAAACGTGCCTGCTACCATTTTAATAGCTTCAAATCTAATTTATCGGGTACAGAACTAACACAGCATGTTCAATCTTATAGTCATAACCCGCTCATCAATTCGGCTATTACAGTAGTTAAACTAAATTCCAGTTATAAAATTCTTCAAAATGAAGCTTTCATCATTGAGTGGTTTAAGCGCCACACATCGTTCAACATATTAAACAAGAAGATTCTAGCCAACTTCTCCCCTATTTGGAATTTAGTACGAATAAAGTTTCCACTTGCACTGAAATGCATTTTGGGAACTTAACCAGTATATAACATACTTCTCGTGTTCTTCTCTTTCCACTATAGCTAAGTGAAGACGGTTTCGAAAGTCGCTTGTGTGGACTATTAGCTTTTATCTCACTTTTATTTTATTTTTAATACATAATTTTAATTAGACAACTATAGAATGTAATGTGCATTTTCCTTTCTTAGGCAAATTTAAAAAATTTTTAAATTCATAATTTCTTTAAGTTAAAAATAGTTACTAATCAGAATTTTAAAATTTCATAACTACTATGTACATGTTGAAACTTTCATCAAACTAAGTGGATTACTATGAGCTGAGTGCTGATAATTAAGCTAAGCTATACCTACGATCAAGTTGTTACATCACAGCACATAAGGATTCCTTAATATATCATCAGTCACTTGAATAACCTTATTAATATTCTTATCAACAGTTAAAAACAAGGTCAATTTACTTACACACAGTTACTGAATGATAAAGTCAATCAACCTGTAACCTTGCTGCTAACACAGTGGATATAATGTTATCCTATGTCACAGTGGAGTGTCCTTGCAGCCAATGCAGTGGAAACCCTAAAACAGCAGATATCCTTACTGCTGACACTGTGGATACAGTTCAATTTCCAAACAGTACAGCCTTGCTGCAGATGCAGTAGGCAACAGTGTATATCCCAAGTTTTAGGCAGTATCCTCACTGCTAATGCAGTGGAAAAAACAAATATACATTTTAATATATATAAGCAACAAAGGGAGAAGTTTACAAGTTGCAAAACATACTTAATAATATATGGGAATTTCACTATAAATTGGACAACTTAAATCTCACTCCCCCACACCAGAGGGAGCTACAAAAACTCTTTAAAAATAAGTAAATGACAGAGGAATACCCCTGTCAAGTTTCAATCCTAACTGACCAATAATAGGCCAGGAGACCAGTTTTATGTCAGTGTCTTTTCAGCCCCAACTAGACCAAATCAGAATTGGAAGGGCATATTGAGACAAAAATAGAAAAGTCTGATAACTGAACAAATATTAGAGTTTAAATGCAATGAAAGGTTCCGGGGGCCTCAGCACACTAAAATACACCTATATCCAAAATAATAGGTGCACCTTTGCTTATTATTTTAGCAAAATACATTATTACCCAATATTATGCACAGTACTTTATATACTTTACCTATGTTCAAAAACCAAAATGCAGTAGTTTCCCGCCATTTCACACATAAAATGCTATCACTGTGTCACCCAAAAGTACAAAACCAACACAAAGCAGTCCAATATTCTGTATCGCCTATATATTATATATATGACATAACACTATATCTGCCATTATATAGATTTCCTCACAAAAAAAACACATGTATGACTCCATTACACTAATGTTGAGGAAGACAAGATGGCAGCAATATTTCTAAACAACAACTCATGTATGGCATAAGCCAACTTTTAAAAAATTAAATGCAGGCTTTCGATAGGTGGGAAATCAGATCCAAAACATCCCACAGCCACCCTTCAGTCCAAAATAAGGTTGGGACAAAAGTTGTCCCCTAAAATTAAGGAAGGGACACACTAAACAAAATATTGGTGAGCTGACAGTTAAAACAAAGCTATCAAAATAGCAGCCATTTTTGCTTCACTTACGCATCGATGTCTAAAATACCGTAAAATAGCATTTCTCAAACTTTTTTTTAGTCACGGAACACTTTTCATCGCACAATATATTGACAGAACACTTACGAAACAGAAGTTTAGCAGGAGCCAAAGAACTGTTTGTAATATTTTATTGCATTAGGAGCATTTTTATTTCCAACACATGTAAAGCCAAAATTCAAATAACTGTCATCACACTTTTGATTTGGTCTTTTATTAGTTGGTTCCTGTTTTTTCACTTCGGATTTTTTGGGGAACAAAAGGCTGAGATTGTTCATCCTCACTTTGAAGTGTGACAATATTGTTTGTTTTCATCGACCACAGTTCCACTATTAGAAGTACAGGCATACCTCGATGAACGAATAGGATGCGTTCCACGAAATTACTTCGTTAAGCGAAACTTCGTTTTCAGAGGTAAAAATACTATGGCCAGAATAGGGATACGTTCCTACGTAAAGAAAATGAAAAGCTTTTTTTCGAACAAAGAAAAGTTTTATTAAATAAACAGTCAACTTACATACAAAGTGAAATCACATTTTAAAATATGAGGTTAAAGTCGATTGTTTATGCTTTTTTTCTCTTTCATAATTGCCTATACGGAGTTATTGCATTTAACACTGATCGCTTAACAATAACACTTCTTCCTAAATCAGGATCATTTTCACTAAAAAAATTTAAAACGTTTTCAATATCATTTAAGCACCTTTTTAAATCTTTGGTTGTTAACACTTTTTCGGCAGGAACTTCTTTAACTTCGCATTCATTATCTTTGTCTTCGTTGCTAACAAGGCTTTCTAAATCTTCCACTGAAAAACCATCATCTTCTACATTCAATAAATTTCTAACATCCTCTTCATCGACATTTTCGAAACCTATTGATTGAGCCATCTGGATAACTTCATTTCTAATTTCTTGGATGTTATTTTCTTCTTCTAGTACAACTTCTGGCCATATTTTGCGCCAAACTCCATTTAAGCATTTCTTAGTGACTTCTTTCCAAGAACTATCAATGCTTTCTTGCGTTTTTAATGGTGTAGTTTTTCCAAAAAGTTTTAACTGTCATTTCCTCTTTATCCTCTAGTTCAGTTAAATTGCTTAAAGTTCGACGCAGATAATAAGCTTTAAATGATGCTATTACTCCCTGATCCAATGGTTGAATCAGGGAAGTTGTGGTTGCTGGAAGAAACACAACTTTGACCGGAATGCATGTGTCCAACGTGTTAAGATCAGTAGGATGTCCCGGAGCATTGTCTAACAACAAAAGAGCTTTTTCTTCAAAGTTGTTTTTTTGACAATATGTACTGTTTTACTCCAGGACAAAAGTGGTTAACAAACCAATCAGTAAATAACTCCTTGGTAACCCACGCTTTTCTATTTGCTTTCCATATTACAGGTAAATTCATTTTTATGTTACCTTTTAACGCCCTCAGATTTTCTGAATGGTAAACTAATAACGATTTTAATTTATAATCGCCAGAGGCATTTGATCCAAAGAGTAACGTTAAACGGTCTTTGGCTGCTTTGAACCCAGCAGCTGATTTTTCTTCAATAGAAATGAAGCTTTTTGTTGGTAGCCGTTTCCAGAACAAACCGCTTTCGTCAACATAACACCAAATTTGGTGGAAAATTTTCACGTTTAATTGTTTCCTTTAGTTTTTCTGGAAACATATTTGCAGCTTCAACATCTGCACTTGCAGTTTCTCCTGTTAATTTTACACTATGAATCCTGGCCCGTTTTTTAAATTTCTCGAACCAACCACGAGAAGCCCCAAATGTTTCCGTAATTTCTTCAGTTTGTTTAGATTTCAGGTGATTAAACAAAAATGGAATATTTTTTTATGTTAAATGGGGCTTGAAATTGCGGACTTCGTTATATCGAGGCTTTGTTATCAGAGGTAACGTTAACCGAGGTATGCCTGTACTTTGCTTCTCGTCTTAAAGTTCCTTTTTTTTTTTTTTTTTTTTTTCAACCACAAATCCATGGTCATTTATTTTAATAATAATATTTTAATGTTAAAAATTATAATGATACAAAAGTAGTGTCCCCCACAAATATGCAAAATTTATTTATTTTATTTTTTTAATTATTAATTACGATTTTTCGCAGAACACTTGTTCACATCTCACGGAACACAGTTTGAGAAATGTTGCCTTAGAACATGACAATAAGTCAACTATCAGCTCTAAGAAAAGCATCATCAAACTTGCCAAACATTCATAGAATTATTCCGCATATTCATTTTCAGAGGGATGTCCATAAGCACGTTTTAAAGATAAAATCCAGGAGCCTGACTTGCATGTAGGACAAGGGACAAGGTATTCTTGTATTGATTGCGGCCTCCAGGGTTACCCCTATATACCGCTGTAGCATCTGTAGGTTATTTATAGTGTGTGTGTGTGTGTGTGTGTGTAAGTATATATGTGTGTTGTGATGGGTGTTGTTTGCCGACCCTGGAGTCTTAGCGGCAGGGAGCAAGCTACCTGCATCCCGACTCCCGTCCCTAGCCACGTGGAGGCGCTCCAGGAACTATCTAAATTACACAGTGGGATTCCAACAAGTGGAATCCCGGTTATAATAAATAAGGAATAGGGAGGAGAAAGTAGGAGAAAAGAAAGTAGAAGAAGAAAAGAGCAAAACACTCTCTCAGGAAAAAGAAGAAATAGGAAAGTGGAAAACACTAGTTAGAAAATCTAACAAGCGAGAGAGCTTGAAGAGGTAAAATTTTGAAGCCCGAAGGCTTGTAATTTTGAAAGAAAGATTCTCCTAGCCGGGAAGGAAGCTCAACCTGCACCGACAAGGGGGGGAAAAAAAAAGTCTCAAGGAAAGAACATAGGTAATGTACAAGTGGCTATTAGATAGCCACTTAAAGAATAAATTAAGATAAATAATAAATAATTATGTCACCGATATGAAACATAGCAGTAAACATATTAACAAATTACACTGCATAAGCAGAGAGTAAAATATACGATATTTACGAAATAAGTAATTAAAATCTTAGCTGAAAAACCAGTCAACCAGAAGAAATGCAGAAACATATATACAAAACACAAAGAGACAAACAGAACTCACCCAAGGCAAAACCAATAAATACTGTACAAATAAATTAGTTAACCAAATCAAAAGCAATTCTAAATTTAAATCTAAGTATAACAAATCAAAATAATAAGTTAAGCATTAAACAATAATTAATGAATATGCAGAGAAAATATCTCTGCACAAGTAATCTAATCTATATACATACAAAGGGTACTAGGAAAGTTTTGCAATACAGCTTTGTTTATTTAATTTTTTCAAAGTAATTTCCTCTACATTCAATACCTCTCCATCCTCCGAAACCAATCTTTAAACCAGTTCTGCCAAGTTTCACTAGGGAGTAAAGCACACTCGTTGTCCCAAGCCCGTAGAAGGTCCTCATCACTGGAAAACCGCCTCCCTTTTAGCTTCATTTTCACATGCGGGAACAGTGCAAAGTCGCAGGGAGCAAGGTCTGGACTGTAGGGAGGGTGCTCGAAGTTTCAGTCCTGTCGTGGTCAAATATTCGGTGCAGGCTTTGGCGCGGTGAGCTGGAGCATTTTCGTGATGGAGGTACCAGGTGTCCATTCTTGACTTTGGCCGCAGGTTCTTCATAGATCCAATGACTTTAGGCAGGCATTGTTCAGTATACCACTTAGCTGTGACTGTCTTCTGCGTGTCCAAAACGACACGTTCCACAATTCCACTCGATTTGAAAAATACAGCTATCATTTTCTTCTTTACAGATCGGGATTTTCTGACAATTACGGGTGTGTCGTCATCATCAAAGACCCAAACTTTGTTTTGAGCCTTGGTCGGCAGATCGTAATAGTACAGCCAAGTCTCGTCACCTGTCACGATGTTGTTCACATACCGAGATTGTCCCTTATCAAACTTTTTTAACATCTCCCGGCACCAAGTCACACGTCGTGTCATCTGTTCTTCAGTCAGTTGATGCGGCACCCAGAGAGAACAAAGTTTCTTCACGTGCAAATGATCTTGCAGAATCGAACGAATTGCTGGTGCATTTAGGCCCAAAGTATCCTCTATCTGTTGGTAGGTCACTCGCCTGTTTTCGTCAAGCATTTTCCTCACAGCAGTAACGTTTTCCTCCGTAACTGACGTTCGTGGCCTTCCCGGCCTCTCAGAATCCTCCAGAGTGAAATTTCCCCTTTGGAATTCTCTATACCACCCGAATATCATTGTATGATGTGGACAGTCATCATCTAGTGCAAGAGTCATTTCTTCTAAGCACTGGTCTATGGTTAAACCACGCACGAAATTATACTGCAAAACTGTCCTTATCTCATTTCGTGACCACGATGCCATCGCAAGCACTTTACACTCTCACTACTAATGAATAACTGAGCCCATCGACTTGGAGCGGCGGCTACTATGCACGTATGAACATGTCTCAACATGCAGCAACAAGCAGCTTCCTGTGATTCATTGTTGCGTCATATTGCAAAACGTTCCTAGTACCCTTTGTATGTACATAACCAGCAAGTGCAAAGCTACTACCACAAGCTGCAAAAAACAAAACTTGTTTCAAATAACAAGACACGTAGTATTAACAATAATGCATAGATAAACATTAAAAAAAAAAAAAAAAACCTCAACCTGCAGGGCTAGGACAAAGGCAATCAGGATCAGCTCAGAGTGTGTCATCCCACTCATACATGACCAATTCCTAATTCATACTTATATTTATGACTCACAGCTTGTCTGTTTTAGTGATGGCATTCAGCATCACACAAAAAAAGCGAAAGGAATGGAAAGGTGGACATCACAGTGGATGTGCAGTATCTGCTTTTTGTTTGGATTAGTAAGATTCCTTACTTAAATTAAATGATACCTTATGGATTAATAAGGACAATGCATGTTTCTAACCTGAACACAGATTCCCATAAAGAAATCACCTTTATGAGAATGGACTTATCCTGACTATACTTTAAGATTTATATACATGTGTACATGATTTATAGGAGTTTGCCTTGTTTTACCTTAGTACAATAGTTTTCTTTAGGGAAACCGTATTCAAAATCTCAAAAGAAATGCAAATTCTCAGTTTTTAGCTTTAGCAAGAAGCTGTTGCTGATAAGTGTGTTTGGGATATCACATGTTAAGCCAAATTTTTGTTTTCTGCTCATGGAAATGTGTATAAAAAAGTGTTAGGCCGATTATGAGAACTTACTGTCTGAGAGAATATAGAGAATGGAGACAAGGAGTTTTTCACATATGTGAAATTTCACATATAATATCAAATACTTCAGTCTTGGAATTCTTAGCAAAGAAAAAAATATATAAATTCAAGGCTAAGAAAAACATCGCTTCATAAGCCAACTGACAGGTACACAAACCCAAATAATGATTATTTCCTACTTTGGAATGGTGTGGATGACATCCAAGTTCTTCTGCAAGCCAGTTTTATTTTGCTGGCAGGTCACATTCTTAATGACAAATTAAGAACCCTGCCCATGAATAAATTTTTGTGGCCATTTTGGAGAAATGTTTGTAGGCAACCAAATGCCATTTCAGCCTCTGCTACTTGCAACTAACATGTAGGCAGTTGCAATTACATTTGAAGTTTTAGTTTTTTTAGAAGTCTGCTCTGTCTATTTGCCAACTGGGAACTGACACCTTCCAAACCCTGATGTAGAGTTTCTGTGAAGGAATGCCAAATGAGAGATTTGGTAGGTAGGAAGCTTTCTTAATCTGTGATGCTCTTTTTGAAGAATCATGGAGTATTGAAATACTGCAGGGCTAAAGCCTGGAGTATATTACTTTTTCTCCCCTCATTCAAAGATATAATTTCAGAACGAGTACAGTGTTAAAACTTTCTGTATAACATTTCACTAGTAACCCACCGAGTTTTATGCAGTTTCATTAACGCCTTTTTTACATTTATAGGTTCTGAAGTGAGCAAAGTTTGTGAATGAGGAAAGATGGACACAATTAGTCACCATGAAGTCATCCAAAATTTGGTGAAAGGTACTTACACTAAAGGCAATTCATGAGGATTTGGTTACAATTGGGTAGGATCCTATTCAATGGTTAAGAAGTGTCTGCAGAATTTAAATGGAGGGCAAGCCTGGAAGATTGACCCATGCTGTGGAAGACCCACAGCATCCATCACTCCATAAGTTGATGACAGAGTATGATTGGTGATGAGTGATCGGTGAGTGACAGTTCAGTACACTGCCAGCATCTGGAGCATCTCATCTGAATGTGTGTAACCCATAATAACAGAGGTTCTGGCTATGAAAAGGTATCAATTGAGTGGGTTCCAAAGTTTTTGACAACAGATTTAAAAAACACACACAAGCATTGTCAAGTCAAGTGAACGTTTGCATTGTTTTCAAATGAATACCTCAAATTTCCTTGATAGGTTTGTGACCATTGTTAAAACATGAGTCCATCACTCTCAGCTAGAGACAAAGGACAGTCTAAATAGTGGAAACGCAGATTGGATATTATTGGAAAGGTTATGGCATTGGGTTTTTAAGATGCTGATGGAGTGAATTACCTTCAGAAAGGCCAGACAGTCATGTGGGGGTTACATTATGCCAACCTTTCTGAGGTATGTGAATGAAACTATCAAAAACAAACAATGATGAAAAACTCAACGAAGAGATCTTGTTCCACATGGACAGTGTGCCTTCTTACAAGTCTCTTATTATCATAACTGCATGAGTGTGGCTTTGAAATCTTGGAAATCCCCAATATTTATCAGAACTAGCACCTTTGGACTTTTACCTAATTCCTGTTTTAAGAAATACAGTAAACCTCCACTATTCGCTGTATTTGTATTCACGGTTTCGCGTATTCGCAGTCGCTGATTTAATATAAAATGAAACCTTAAAAAAAATGTGAATTTTAAAGCGCCGCAAACATTTTCCGCCATAAAAAAATATGGGCGTGGCTAAAATTATCTTTCCCGGTCAAAACAGGGCTCAGTGGGTGTGGGGGGAGAGGGGTGCAAAATCGCGAGCGTGGATGTTTCTCGCTAATCCTTGTTCAGTATGTGTTATGCGCTTGTCATGGAAGGTTTCGTCGTTTGCTTTTAATTTATATGCTTATAAATTGAATAAATTTATCAATTTATAAATTGATATGCTTAAACTGATAAATCTACCGTTTTGCAGTGCAAAACAGACTTTTTCGAGTGTGTTAATGGAAGAAAGTGACTTTATTGTGGACAAGATCTTTCTAATCCGTACAAAAATATGGCTACGAATAACAAGGGAAATGTAAAAAGATCAAAGAAGGTGATGACATTAGCGAATAAAATTGAGTTATTAGATAAAATTTCTAATGGTGAAAATGTCTCCTCAGTGGCAAAACATTATAAAATCAATGAGTCAATGGTACGATCAATCAAGAAATTGGAAGAAAAAATCCGCTGTAGTGTCCGTGAAAACGCGCTAATTGCTTCAAAAATTCTCTGTAACTTGTGATGTTAAATTAGAAAAAATGGAAAAGGCTTTAATCTGTGGGATAGAAGACCAAACTCAAAATAAAATTCCGTTAAGTTCACTCATCGTTTGTGAAAAAGCAAAACTCCTTTATCAACACTTTAGCGAAACTGGTGATAGCACTGGCGGAATAAGTTTTTTAGCTAGCAAAGGCGCTGGTTTGAAATTTCTAATAAATATTACATTTAATATTAAATTGTTTCTTATTTTCATTTCGATGCCATATACTTGCATTTCACTATGTACATAGTCATATTATGAAGGTACATATAATACTATGAAGGTACATATAATACATACATAGACAAAATTTTAGACTAGTTTTTCGTATATATTTCATACTTTGGAACGGAACCCCTTTATTACTATTTGAGCCATAACTCAGTATTCGCAGCATTTCTCAGGAACGTAACCCCCCGTACTTGGTTGGCCTCCATTTTCCCACTGAAAGTAACATAATTTTTGCTGTAGATGCATTCCTGGAACCCCAATTGAAAAGTTTATTCACAGCTGGAATCAATGCATTGCAGCATCTATGGCAAAAGTGTATTGACTCCAAAGGGGGACTGTGTTGAAAAATAATAAACACAAAATGTGTGTAGCCCATACTGGAATCTTAAAATAAACCCTTCTCTGACCATGAACTTTTTGAATTGTTTGACGAGTGCTGCTGGTTACCCAACCCAAACAATCACATTTGGCTAATGACCTGGGTAATTGTGAAATTGAAGTTATGCAGGGTGTACTACAGATCCAAGATTCCAGAATTTGTTGTGCCCTGCATATTACTTTAATTCCGATGTAGTAAGGACTTCATATCATTTATTCCCTATTCTTCACAAAGAAAATGAGCAAAACAGCTTATAATATGCTAATTTCATAAGAACACCTGAATGTTTTTTTTGTGTTTGACGATTTGAAGGAAAAAAAAATTAGGATAGTTATAAGATAGTCTATTAGGTAAATAATTTGAGGATAGACAGGAAAATTATTGTAAGATATATTCTTTATTATTTTTTATTTAATTAAATTAATTTTATTTATTTTATTTTTTCTGTTAACAGCCATTAAATTATGAAGACCCGCAACAACGCTATGGCTTCAATATCACCATACAAGTGAGTGACCATGGGGGTGAAACTGTAAATGTGTATCATGTAGATTATGCCAAAGTTTACATAACACTTCAAGATATAAATGACAATCCCCCAGAGTTTGTAAACAGCACTATTGTTGTTCAAGAATATGAAAATATTTCTAATAAAAAAATTGCTGAATTTGAAGCACATGATCAGGACCAAGGTGGAAAATCAAAAGTAAGGTGAGTTTTCCAACAGTTACTTTAAAATATTATATCATGATGATTATTCATAAGTGTATATAGGATGAATCCAAAAAGTCTGACCAGAGTAGAGCAAGTAAGTTCTACTCATCAAACCAGTGAAGTTCATAGGGACATATGTTCATAATGCTTTCTTGCCAAGTTCAGCTACTTGTCTACGCTTTGTGATGATCCCATGAAGCACTGTTGCAAAGGTGTTTAAAGCAGTCGGTGGCTCCATGTCACAGTATTGCTCAAAGTGGTTTCCTTGAGCAGTGGTACAGGCATCAGTATGCCTTTGCATTGGCTCATGGGTGAATTCAAAATCAACAGGCATATTCTGAATTGTCTGACAGCCAGCCAAAATGCAGTCACAAGGCTTTCTTCATTGTTAATCACAACTAAATAGACTAGAGCCTTATACATTAAAACCTCAGTAAGTATGTCCATTTTGATTTAAATGGACATATTATGCACAAGTCTTAAACAGCAAATAACCAAAAATATGGATATTTTCTCTTTAGAAGGTATGAGCAATTATGCATAATAAACAATTCAACACTTGTTTTAATGTAAAACTTGCATACATCAAGCTGCTTTCTATTATGTGCAAGAAATTTAAGTAACAATAATCTTCTTTATTAGTGAAGCATTACTTATTCAAGGCAGTGCAATTCATATCTCATTGTGAAGGATGAGCACAATATGAGATACAGTTGAAATGGTGCCCTTTACTATACTATCGTAATTTTTCCTTTAAGAGTTGTCTATGGTGTTTTTATACCAATATTATATAGATAAGAAATTTTACATGCCCCATTGTGAATTCCTTAATTTTTTTTTAATTCCTCCAATGGGAAATATTTTTTCTCTGTACTATGTGAAGTGCATTTATTTTTCTCTAATTTGAGTACATTACATTTGGACACTTGAAGATGCACAGTACCTATATTGGGAAATCACATATTTAGTATCATTAGTGATCAGTGTGTGTGTCTCTCTCTCTCTCTCTCTCTCTCTCTCTCTCTCTCTCTCTCTGTGATGTAAGTAAATTGAATTACAAAGGTACCCATAACACAAAGTGGAAGAGAAATTGTTGAAGTTAAACGTAAGAAAAGCACCTGGGGTGGATGGGATCTATCCAGTTATATTAAAGGAGGTGGCAAAGCAACTAAGCAAACCCTTAGCCATAATTATGAGAGCATCCTTGGACTCAGGGGAGGTTCCCACGGACTGGAGATGTTCAAATGTATCCCCAATTCACAAAGGGGGATTGAAGGTTGACACTAGTAATTACAGACCTGTTAGTTTAACTTCTGTTCCGGGTAAAATAATGGAGTCGCTGGTTAAAGATGCATTGCAGGATCATCTAGACAAGACTGCCGCAATAATTCAGACACAGCATGGGTTTGTTAAGGGAAAGTCTTGTCTGACAAATTTGATAGGATATTATGATGTGGTTACAAAGGAACTAGATGCAAAAAATAATTTTGATATCATATATTTGGATTTCAGGAAAGCTTTTGACACTGTTGCGCATGGAAGACTATTGTACAAATTGGAGCAGAATGGTATTAAGGGTAAGTTGCTACAATGGATAAAAGGATGGTTAAGTGCGAGAAGACAGGGTAGTAATCAATGGGTGCTGCTCTTCTTGGACTAATGTTATTAGTGGAGTCCCACAGGGTTCGGTGTTAGGTCCACTGTTGTTTTGTATATTTATCAATGATATTGATGAAGGTATATCAGGCTTAATGTTGAAGTTTGCAGATGATACAAAGGTTGGCAGGGTTGTTAATGACAGTAATGGCAGTGTGCTACTGCAACAGGATCTAGATAATTTGGGCAGATGGGCTAAGAAGTGGCAACTAAAGTTTAACCTTGACAAATGCAAAGTACTGCATGTGGGTAGAAGTAACCCCAGAGAAACGTACCAACTGTGTGGTACTACACTTAAGGTGGTAGAAAATGAAAAAGACCTGGGAGTAATTGTGCAGGCAGATATGAAGTTTTCTGAGCAGTGCAGACAGGCTGCCAGGGCAGGTCATGGGGTTTTGTCAATGATATATAGGAATTTTGCTAGCAGGGAAAAGGAGGTGATTATCTCTCTGTATAAGGCAATGGTCAGGCCACGCCTTGAGTACTGCGTATAGGTCTGGAGGCCTCATTTTAGGAAGGATGTAGATTTACTTGAGCATGTACAGAGAAGGGCAACAAGATTGGTGAGGGGAATGAAGGGATCCTCTTACCAAGAGAGGCTTAAGTTCTGCAAATTGCAGTGCCTGGAGACTAGGCACCTGCACAGTGATCTGATTGAGGTGTATAAGGCCTTGAATGGGTTGAGCACGCTGAATTCTGATGGGATCCTTCCACTTGTTCAGATTACGAACCTAAGGGGGCATAAATTCAAATTAAGAAAGGACAGATGTAGAATAGATGTGTGGAAATTTGCCATTAGCCAGTGGGTGGTTAATTGCTGGAACAAACTTCCATCTGTCGTTGTGAAAGTTGTTAGGTTGAATAAATTTAAGGAAGGACTGGACAGGCATTTGGAGGGAATGGTGTGATTTTTTTTTTTTTTTGGCTGATGCTGCATAAGCTCATACATTTGCTTTCTTGCATCACATGCCACTACTACAAATTACAGCCAAGATTTTGCATGCAGTGCTTAGGAATTGGAATGGAAATGTAAAACTGCTAAATTTTGCATGGTTTGCCTGTAGCATTTTGGCAGTATTTTTGCATTATACAAGCTATTCACAAGTTACCGGATCCAATTCAAAATAAATTTTATTGTAGATTGTGTATCATGGAATGGTAGTGACTTTAGAATACATTGGATTTTGAATAATCTAGTATTGAATTAATGAGGATATACTGTATATAGAAGCCGTATACACTCGAGTTAGGCCGCCAAACAGATGCTTAGTTTTCAGAGATTGCAGTTTACTGTACTGCATGTCTTTCTTTATAAGGATATCTCTTTTGCTCTTCTCTGCACTCTCTCTCCATCAGATATTTTCCCTAAATCCTAGAATGACATTTTCAAACCTGTTTGCAGTATTATAGATGTGGCCTAACCATTGCATTATAAAATGCTATAATCACTTGTTCATCCCTGCTGACAAAGTTTCAGTATATCATTGGCACAACCCTGTGGAATGTTCTAGCAGATTGTATGCTGCTCAGAGGATATTTTCATTTATCAACTACCTTGAGTGGTGCCACCCAAATAGTGTTATTCTGGGATTGGTGCTACCCAAATGCAGTACCTTGCACTTATTAATATTAAACATCAGTTTCCACTTTTCAGCATATTTAATTTATTTAGATGTTTGGATAGCATATCCTGATTACTGTAATTAACTACTGCCGAACATCTATGAGGTCTGCCATTGAACTTCCCAAACAGCTGAAGTA